>NC_067223.1:14258501-14613501 GCF_019924925.1 Ctenopharyngodon idella
CTTTCCATTCATTTGTTGTTTGGAAAACAACAGTCTGGATGTTCTGCTAAATATCTCTATTTGTGGTAAGTAAATGATGAAAAAATTTTTTTTTTTTGGTTATTCCTTTAATAGACATTGACATTTTGTGACAACATGCCCCATGGAGGGCTGTTAGTAATAGGGCAGACTATATAGAAGCATGAAACCATTTCTAAATATTTCAATAGTTTAACAGCACATTCACATTTTCACAGATCTCTGATGTCAGTTAACAGTCACATGACATGCAAGTAAAATTTTCCTGTGTTTTATTTTGATTTTTGATTTTAAAATTTGTTACGGCCGCCTAAGGCCAGCTATAACATAAATGAATGTGCGCTCACTCAGAAATAAGATAATATCAAACAAAAATAGATTGACAAAATTATAATGAAAATCAGAAACAAACAGATACAATTCAGGAGTGGACAAGGCCAAAATAACAAACAAAAATTTAGTTCCATCTAAATTCCCTTAAAAAAAAGAAAAAAGAAAACACATCAGAAGAAAAATACAACTTCCCTTACTCCCTTAACCCAAAACATAGAACAAACGATATATGCAAAAGAAATGGCGTCACACTCCCTACTTCCCTTGAACTGATAATTTACAAATGTAACAGCAAGTACATTTTTAGTACCTAATTTCTTTCAGTGCGTAGCTGCATTCACATTTTTAGCACCAACACTATCTGTGATGTTTCTCCAGCAGGCTCCAGCGTGTCAGCTGCGTTTATCTAAATTGATTTTCTTGCGTTTCATAAGTCCTGAATTAAATGTTGTATCCTCCAGTGCTGGTTTCTGCACTCCTGAATAAAAACGTTTTTTTCATATTTTTCATTCTGCTCAGCGTTGATCTCCAGACAGCGTTTGGTTTCTCTGTTCTGTATGGCCTGTCCCTGAAAATCAAACAAGATGATGAACATTTTGTTCATGCAAAGTTCAAATTGTGATATACCACAGTATCCTATCAGTATTTGGGGTTTGTTCACCTGTTTGAAATCCCAGTACATGTGTTTTGGTTTTTCAGTGTCTGAACACCAGGACAGCTCTGGAAATCTGCCTGAGCCGGGATCAATTAGACAGCGGCTCCGATCATGTAAAAGGGACGGCAGGGGATCAGCAAGTATCTCACCACTTGCTGTATAGTAAAATACCTGTGTGAGAAGAAACTGAAGTGAAGTCAAATATTCCTCAAAAATAAAGAAGAGAAGAGAAGAGAAGAGAAGAGAAGATATTACCTGTGAGGTAGAGAAATGACATGGATATAAAATGGGAATATTCTCCTCAACTGGCCCCTTATCCAAACATAAACTTGTTTGTAGATCATTAATCAGCTGTGTGATGGAGATAAGGACATTATATTAAAACTTTTTTATATAAAACTCTCGAGTCATAGTGAACTGTATGTCACTCACCGCTCCATAAGCAAGTATATTTGTGGGATTTAATGCAGTATAGACATTTTCCAGATACCATTTGAATGGTTTGCATTTCAGCCTCTCTCTCAGTTTCTTTCTCTCTGAAACATCACCGATGTCTATTCCATGATTCTGTGGGAAAAGGAGAGAACAGATCATAAATCTAATAAAGAGCCAAATCCATTTAACATTTCAAACCTCAAAACCTTTAGTCACACATCTCGGTTGACTTTAAAGGTCTCAAACCAAACCTGAGAGAATCAACACCTTAAGACTCTTAGAACTGGATTTGAAAACCCAGAAGTTGTGTAGCTGAATCTTTTCATTAGATCTACCTGTATGGGGACACCCCAGGCGATGTGGACATTTCTCTTGTATTCGTCCATCCAAACTTCTGCCACTCTGAGGGCATTTCTCTTCATTACATTGCTAAGGTCAGGCATGTAGGGTTTGTGCGCCCTTTCAATGTGGGCAACTTTAGAGCAGGGAACAATCTCTATACTTCCTCCACAAAGCCACACCTGAGCCGAGAAAAATCAACACTGAATATAGTATAATATATAGAGTATAATATAAATCAGTAGTATGTTCATGTACTTTACCCGTATTCCTAATTCAACATTCTCTCCTCCGTACACCTGCATCCCTCCATCCAGACTCCCAATCTCTCCAAAGAACAGACGATCAACCACGAGTATTCCCATTACAGAGGGACTCCTGGAGAACAGGCGGAGAGGATGGATTTAATAGGGCACAATTCAGCAACATCAGCTCAACAGCACGATTGCCAGCATTAAACTGCTTTCATGCAACAAGAATTTAAAGAGGCCAAATGATGCTATTTTAAAAGGTAATTATTTTGTTTATTGGGTAGAATAGGTTAACATGGTTTACTGTTCAAAAAACACATAATTTTTCACATAATGTACATTATTGCAGCCCTTCTATTCCCAGGCTGTTGGACACACTTTGATTTCTACAAAGCTCCTCCTTCCAAAAAGCCTAGAGTGCTCTAATTGGCCAGCTGACCCACTGCTTTGTGATTGGCAAAAAACACCTCAAGAGTGTGTCAGAAATATAATGCCCCATAATCGTGTCGCACCTTTTTTCTTTACACATTTCATAGAGTGGTGCAGGTATGACTTCAGAACACGGAAGACTAATTCCCTCGAGATTTTCAGTCTTTAAAAATGGTTAATTAATTAGAATGAATATTAGAATGAATATATGGCATAACGATGTAATCAACACAAGCGTTATTTGAAACGCCATGTTACCTTCTAAAGGGGATTTGCTCTAATTTGATCGCTACCGTAGACTTTAGTGTTTATATTGTCACAGTCACCAGCTCGGTCACCCTCAGCACTACACTTCCCAGAACCCTTCCTGCTCACCACCCTGCACAAACTCCTCAATCACCTTCAAGCTAAGTTATCTGCAAACTCTCAGTCTGCTGTGATACTCACCCGTGTTTCTCCCTTGCTTCTTTTCTGGTATCTGCTCAGTAACTACCAGTACATTGCTACTTACCTTGTTTCTCCTTCTGTTGCATGACAGAGAACATAATGAGCATTCTCTGCACCCCTATTGACCCCGCTAATCTGCTATTCTTCCGTTTTCAATATGGCCGCCCGACGAAGGACTATGTAGAGGAGTTCCTCGAGCTCTCAAGTCAGGTAATCTGGAATGACAACACTTTAAAAACCATTTTTTGGTGTGGATTAGACGACCATCTTTATCAGCAAGTTCTAGCGGCGGCAACAACTTGTTCATTAAAGGAGTATATAGATTATATTCTATGGCTGTGTGAATCATCCTATGCTGTTGAAGAAACCTGCATGTCAGCCGTCATGGTCACCAAGCCTGAATCTCCAGTCTTCCCTCGACCCAGGAAAGCTGTCTAATTCTGAGCAGGTTCTAGTCTGTGAGTCTGTTCCAGTGACGGAAGTTTGTGGGATCGTTCACGTGAAAGAAAATTCCGCTCCAAGGATTACAGCATTGCCAATTCCAAAGATCACAATGCTTCCAGTGAGTGAAATCACCGAATCCGCTCCAGAGGGTGAAGTCCCCAATTTGGTCCTGTGAGAGAAGTTTCAGAGTCTGTTCCTGTGACAGAAATTCACCAGTCAGTTCCAGTAAGAGAAAATCCCCAGTCCCCGGCTCCAGCCTCTGATTATCGTCCAGTGTCGGCTCCAGGCCCTGACTATCGTCCAGTGTCGGCTCCAGGCCCTGACTATCGTCCAGTGTCGGCTCCAGGCCCTGACTATTGTCCAGTGTCGGCTCCAGCCTCTGATTATCGTCCAGTGTCGGCTCCAGGCCCTGACTATCGTCCAGTGTCGGCTCCAGCCTCTGATTATCGTCCAGTGTCGGCTCCAGGCCCTGACTATCGTCCAGTGTCGGCTCCAGCCTCTGACTATCGTCCAGTGTCGGCTCCAGGCCCTGACTATCGTCCAGTGTCGGCTGCAGCCTCTGACTATTGTCCAGTGTTGGCTCCAGGCCCTGACCGGAGTCCAGTGTCGGTTCCAGCCCCTGACCAGAGCCCAGTGAAGGCTCCAGCCCCTGACCAGAGTCTATTGATGGCTCCAGACCCTGACCAGAGCCCAGTGAAGGCTCCAGCCCCTGACCAGAGTCTATTGATGGCTCCAGACCCTGACCAGAGTCCAGTGATGGCTTCAGTCCCTGAACTTAGCGCTATGCCTGCTTCTGCCTCAGAGCTCAGCCCAGTGCTTGTTCCAGTCCCAGAGCTCAGCCCAGTGTTCGTTCCAGTCCCAGAGCGCAACCCTATACGTCCCCGGCCATAGTGGCCAAACCTGGCTTCCTCTGCAAGGCCACGAAGCCCGAGCCTCCCTGGTCTCCTGAGTTGCTGGGGCCTCCCTGGTTCCCTGAACTAAATAAGAATAACTTAGTAGCTTTAATAATACATTTCTTACTTGAATGCTGCTGTTAAATGATCTGGCGAGGAGATAAACATGGCAGACTGTGTTTATCTCCTCACAGCCTCGCACTCATTCCCATTAAAAATCAAAGATGGCGCTGCTGTAAAAGTAAATTGTGACAGAAATTTACAGAAGTAATATCTGTGTAAGGACGCTGAGGCGGCATTAGAATCCATATGCAGTGTTTAATGTATCCACAGCAAACAAATCCAAAACAGCAGGCAAATAATCGTAAACGTGAGGCAGGCAGAGGTACAAACACAATAAGGCAGTCCAATCCAGGCAACAGAACAGTGGGCAATCCAAAGGCAGTAAACAGGTGACACAGGCAATGATCATACACAATAAGGCAAAATAATAGCAATGGGAAAACGCTCGGTAAGGCAGACAGGCTGGCAATACTTCGCGAAGTACAAGGAGCAATGCCATGCTTAAATGTCCACCAAACAGGAAGTAACCAGTGAAACAGAGGGAGCGGCATACAGTCAGTACTCGGGAGAGGGCTCCCTCTGCTGGCGTGGCGTTACAGAATCCCCCCCCCCCCCAGGAGCGACTCTTGGCGCTCTACGTGGACGTCCCCGTGGTCGCGGTGCTGGACGATCGGGTCTGGCTCGATGAAATTCCTCAATAAGTGATGGATCCAGAATGTCGTGAGCGGCTACCCAGGATCTCTCTTCAGGTCCGTATCCCTCCCAGTCCACCAAGTATTGGAGCTGACCCCCTCTCCGTCTGGAGTCCAACAACTCCTTTACCGCATATGCCGGGGTTCCATCAATGTCCAGCGGTGGAGGTGGCTCTCGGTTCTCGACGTTGGGGTCAGCATCCGGGTGGACCGGTTTCAGGAGGGAAACATGGAAGGAGGGAGAGATGCGATAATTAACAGGAAGCTCTAACTCATAAGTGACCGCATTAATCTGTCTCAAGATCTTGAATGGGCCTACGTACCTTGGGCTGAGCTTCCTGCTGGGTAGCCGCAGCTTGAGGTCCCGTGTAGAGAGTCAGACCCTTTGTCCAGGTTGGTAGGGAGGATGTGGGCGACGTCGTCGATTGGCTTGAATCTCCTGATTCCTGACAGCTCTTTGTAGAGGTACGTGAGCGCTGTCCCACACCCTCTCGCTACGGCGAATCCAGTCATCGACTGCAGGTACCAGGGACGGTTCTCCAGACCACGGGAACATAGGGGGTTGGTATCCTAGGACACACTGGAACGGTGTAAGACCAGTGGATGAGTGCCTCAATGAGTTCTGTGCATACTCTGCCCATGGTAGAAACTCTGACCACCGATGCTGTTCACGCCCACAGTATGATCTGAGGTATCTGCCGATCTCTTGGTTCAGCCTCTCCACTTGCCCGTTGGATTCCGGATGGTAGCCTGAAGTTAGACTGACATTAATGTCAAGTTGTTTGCAGAATGCTTTCCATACCTGAGATGTGAACTGGGTTCCTCGGTCAGAAACAATATCCTCGGGGATACCGTAAACCCTGAAGACGTGGTGGAACATCGCCTGAGCGGTTTCCATAGCTGTGGGAAGACCCTTTAAAGGAATGAGTCTGCAAGCTTTAGAGAAGCGGTCAATGATTACTAGGATCGTGGTAAACCCATTACATGGGGGCAGGTCAGTGACAAAGTCTACTGAAAGGTGTGACCAAGGTCTTTGAGGTATGGGCAATGGTTGTAATAGACCAGATGGAAGTTCCTTGGGGGTTTTAGACTGTGCACACACTGAACATGACTTGACGTAGTTTGTTATATCCTTAACCATAGATGGCCACCAGGAGGAATTTTGTGTGAGGTGTAGTGTTCGTGAAATACCTGGATGCCCAGAGCAAAGTGACGTGTGGACCCATTGCATGACTCGGAGTCGAAGCCTGGATGGAACATAATGTTTGTTAGCAGGACAGCCTGGTGGTTTGGGTTCATTGCTCTGTTCTCTTTGGATTTCATCCATCAGATCCCAAGTGATTGGTGCGATGATGATGGATGGTGGCAAGATGGATTCAGGTTGGTTCTCCGCCTGTGGGTGATCATGTCTCCTGGAGAGAGCGTCAGCTTTGCTGTTCTTACTACCAGGACGGTAGGTCACAGTGAACTGGAATCTGGTAAAGAACAAGGACCAACGAGCCTGGCGAGGATTTAGTCTTTTTGCACCTTTTATGTACTCAAGGTTTTTGTGATCTGTGATTACCTGGAAGGGGTGAGTGGAACCTTCCAACCAATGTCTCCATTCTTCAATGGCTGCCTTCATAGCTAGAAGCTCCTTGTTGCCAACATCGTAGTTTCGCTCAGCGTCCGTGAGTTTTCTAGAAAAGTAAGCACAGGGGAAAAGCTTGCCTGGTTGTCCGTGGCGTTGGGAGAGCACTGCACCTATTCCACAGTCGGATGCGTCGACTTCCAGGACGAATGGTAAATTGGGATCGGGATGCTTTAGGATTGGTGCAGTCGTAAAGCTGTGCTTGAGGTTGGCAAATGCTTGTGTAGCGTGATCAGTCCATTTCAACTTTGACGGTTTACCTTTCAGTAGGGATGTTAGTGGTGCTGCTGTGATGCTGTAGTTGCGTATAAAGCGCCGGTAGAAATTGGCAAACCCCAGAAAGCGCTGAAGCTCCTTGACTGTAGTGGGTTGGGGCCATTCAGTGACTGCCGTGATCTTGGAGTTGTCCATTTCCACACCTTGATGACTGACGTTGTACCCTAGAAAAGATGTTCGTTGTACATGGAACTCACATTTTTCTGCCTTGACATAGAGTTGATTTTCTAACAGTCTGGTGAGTACAGTTCTGACATGACCCTTGTGTTCTTCCTCAGACTTGGAATAAATCAAGATATCATCTATGTAAGCCACAACATATTTGTTCAGAATGTCCTTGAAGATCTCGTTAATGAATGACTGGAAGACTGCAGGTGCATTGGCTAGCCCGTACGGCATGACCTGGTATTCATAGTGCCCCCTAGTGGTCAAAAATGCAGTCTTCCACTCGTCACCTTCCTTGATTCTAATGAGGTTATAAGCACTTCTAAGATCCAGCTTGGTGTATATTTTAGCTTCTCTGAGTTGTTCAAGTGCTGCAGGAACTAGTGGTAGAGGATAGCGAAACTTAACTGTAACATTGTTTAAACCTCGATAATCAATGCATGGACGAAGTCCTCCATCCTTCTTCTCGACGAAAAAGAAGCCTGCAGCTGCTGGGGAAGTGGATGGACGAATGAAACCAGAATTGAGAGCTTCCTCGATGTATTCTTCCATAGCTTGACTTTCTGGACGTGACAGAGGATATACTTTACTTTTCGGTGGTATGGCATTGGGTAGGAGATCTATGGCACAGTCCCATGGACGATGAGGTGGCAGCTGAGTGGCCTTGGTTTTGCTGAAGACTTCCTGAAGTTCTTGATAGCATGATGGTATGGCGACTGGCTTACATTCTGGACTCTCTATGCTGGTGGTAAAACAAGACTTGGTAATGGTGTTACTCAGGCAATTAGAAAAACAGAATTGTGACCAATGTAGGATCTCACCATGTTGCCAAGAGATGACTGGGTCGTGAACAGATAGCCATGGGTACCCAAGGATGATTTCATGGCACGGAGAATCAAGGACGTAGAAGGTGATGGTTTCTTGGTGAAATAGTCCTACTTGCATTTTCATGGGCAGAGTTAGTTGAGTGATGCCATCTCCAATGGGTTTGTTGTTAACGGTGTTTACCTTGAGTGGAGGTTCACAGTGTTGGACGGGAATGTTGAATGTTGTAATGAGGTCCTGATGAATTAGGTTTAATGCTGAGCCAGAGTCAATCAGCGCTGTGAATTCAAAGGAGACATTTTCAGCAGTAATCGTGACAGTAGTAGTGAGAGATTTGGCGTTGGGAACTGAAATATTGTCCACACTTACTTGACTGTTGTCAGCGTAGTTTCTCCGGGCTTTGAGAGGACAGACTGCGTTGCGGTGGCCTGCATTACCGCAGTAGAAACATAGATTCTGAATCAATCGTCTTGATCTCTCATCAGTAGATAATCTCGTGACCCCTAGCTGCATGGGCTCAGGACTGGCATGATCATTGGCGTGGCTTGAGTCGGAAATCTGTGTAGTTTGCGAGGTATGCATGGGTTTTGTTGACTTGCTTTGAGGGCGATGAGTACGCATGAGATTGTCAATCTTGATGGCTAATGTGACATACTCAGAAAAGGAGTGCTCTTCACCCTTACATGCAAGCTCTGCCTGTAACTCCATATTCAAACTGCGACGAAACAGGGCCTTGAGTGACACATCGTTCCAACTACTCTGAGCAGCAAGCGTTCTGAACTCAATAGCATATTCAGCGGCGGATTTGCGGCCTTGAGTTAGCTGCATCAAACGAGTGGAAACATCCTTGCCCCCTGCTGGGTATTCAAACACATCTCTAAGTTGTTTTATGAAGTACGGGTAGGATGTTTGGAACAAGCGATCAGTTTCCCAAACTGCAGCGGCCCACTCGATCGCTTTGCCCGTTAGCAATGACATGAGGAATGCACACTTCTTCTCATCAGAATCAAAGTCACTTCCCTGATGCATGAAAAAGATTTCTACTTGGCGGATGAAACCTTTACATTGCTCAGCAGAACCATTAAACTTGTCAGGTAATGCAAAGCTTACCTTTCTGGGCATAGGCGGTGGTAGCGATCGCAAATACTGAGTGAGGTAGTCATTAGCCGCTTGAGCTTTAGCCAGTTGATCACAGTACTCCTTGAGAACGTCGCTCTGATAAGCGAACGCGGCCTGTAGATTCGTAACATCTGCTGGATTCTTCGGTGGCGAAGTATTATGTAAGGACGCTGAGGCGGCATTAGAATCCATATGCAGTGTTTAATGTATCCACAGCAAACAAATCCAAAACAGCAGGCAAATAATCGTAAACATGAGGCAGGCAGAGGTACAAACACAATAAGGCAGTCCAATCCAGGCAACAGAACAGTGGGCAATCCAAAAGGCAGTAAACAGGTGAAACAGGCAATGATCATACACAATAAGGCAAAATAATAGCAATGGGAAAACGCTCGGTAAGGCAGACAGGCTGGCAATACTTCGCGAAGTACAAGGAGCAATGCCATGCTTAAATGTCCACCAAACAGGAAGTAACCAGTGAAACAGAGGGAGCGGCATACAGTCAGTACTCGGGAGAGGGCTCCCTCTGCTGGCGTGGCGTTACAATCTGGACTTCGGTCATTGCGTTTTAGGCAGGTCTGGAGCAGTGTTCTCTGTTAGAATGAATACCTTTTGTGGCAAACTATGAGCTTTGTAAATTTACAGATCTTATACAGTACATGCACTAACAGATACATTACATACTAAAGGAAAAGGAAAACATAAAAAAGCATATGGCCTGTTTAGTACAGAATCACATCTTAAACACAGTATTGCACAAGATACACTCACTTTCCTGGCTGTGAAGGGTCCTTTTGATCGTACCACTTCTGTGGGAAAGGCATGTACATGCACCAGAGAGCCCAGTCAAAACCATGAGCAGAGGGGGGATACTTGATCACTTCCAAGTCATAGTAATTCACTCTGTCAAACACGGGGCTCAGGACCAGCGTGCGATCAGCCTGGATACGTGCAAGCAGAGGCTCCGCCCTAAAGTGAGAGAGTACTTGAGAAAATGTGATTTCATTGTTATACTATCATTGTGTCTGTTAATTTTTGTTAATTGAAATAAAGCTGAAATACAATGAAATATAAACATAACAAAATCACAAACTAAAAACTAAAAGCTAATTCAAAATAATACTAAACAAACACTGCTTCGCACCAATTTTGCAATATTGTTTTAATATCATCTAGCTGAACAAATATTGATTTTATTGCCAGACACTGAAGTCAGCCGAGCAGTTTCACACCATTTGACATGGACCTCAATGTGGGCGTCCAAAATGGCAACCACATCCCCGGTGGCAGCCTTCCAGCCTGCGATTCTGGCCTGGGACAGGCCTTTCTGCTCTGGATGGGTCACCTTCTTCACCAGGCCTGGGTGCTTCTCATTGATGGAGCTGATATAAACATGCAGCTGTGTCTTCAGCTCTTCTGTGAAGACATACATCCAGAATGACTGGCTCAGTTTGTGTACAAACTGAGACTATATGATGGGGTTTTGAGAGGAACAAACCATTTTTGCTGTGGTCGTCCACCAGTATGATCTCTTTCAGCAGGTGGGCTGGAGTTCTGTTGATGATGCTGCAAATGGCTCTTTGAATGACAGACAGAGCCTCATCCAGATAAATCAGCACCACGCTGATGGTGGGCAGATTGTGTGGATATTCACGTCCAATGCATCTACAGAACAATGACAAAAGCAAAATGGATGAATCCATCAAGAACATCAGAGCAATTTCATGAATGACTGAAACTCACCTGTGGTCTCGAGTGTCCTGCAGCTCCCGATCCAGAGGCATCTGGTCACTGAGGAAGGCATTATAGCCGTATTTCTGAAAGAGATCCTCAGCCTTCCTCTGATCGTCCTCAGAAAGTTCCACAGTCCATTTTTTGAAGAGATCAGAGTTTGGAAACAGCTTCTTCGCTGACTTCTTTTCATTTCTCACTTTGAGGCTTTTCTCTTCTGCAAAAATGTTTAATTGTAAGTCAATAAAATTCGTTAGAACTTTTTATTCTGGTATACCAGCGAAGTACAGCTCACATTGACAGATTTCCGTTGTTTTATCTTCATCTTATCAAATCATTGTCTACAGTAACTTCACATTACATTACATACCAACCATGTTTCTTCAAAATAGTGATTAAAATAATATTGTGCATGTACATGTAAAACTAAAGGTGCACTCAGTAAGTTTTTTTCTCTCAAGATTTAAAAAAATACTTTTGATAAATGTTTTTTTAAAAATATGTTTAAAAAGAAATACCCCAGTGATCTTGTAACAGCTGTTTTAATCTTTTAAAAGCAATTAATTGCATTGCTGATGGAAAATTTTTGCATGCTGCATTTCACAGGAAGAGCGAGTTATAACATTTTGATTTAAGATTACAACAGATAGATAGATAGATAGATAGATAGATAGATCTTAAAGGGTAGCATGTAATACAACAGGTGATCAGAAATTATTTTTGTCAAATTTGATTCAGATTTGGTACAAAACAGATCTCAGTAACTCACCCACAGCATATAAATGAGCCTCCAGTTTGTCCAGCTTCTTGAGGAGAAGTTCGCTGTGTAATGAGAAGTTCTGCTGGACTTGGTGAAGCTGCTTCTCTTGTGTTTGGATTTTCCAATTGACAGAGTTCATATAGAAAAACACCACAGCGACAGACAAGACTGGAAACAAACTCTTCACACTGATTCTCATGATGATCAGAACAGCAAAATTCAAGATGTTTTCCTTCTTCACGAGTCAGTTAGTCTGTGGTCACTGGCCCATGTTGTACGGTTATGTGACACTAATGTTTGCTGAGTGTTTTTTTAGTTTGCCTGTTCTTTATTACTCTACCATGATCACATTAATCTTGGTCATTTATTGTGAGGGAGGAGACCAGGACACTGAATCCTGGTCCGGGTACAACTTTGAAAATATTCACTTTACCAAACTTTCTTAACCTCAAAGACATCATTCAGTAAAATGAACCAGTCTGGCACTACAGTCCATTAACACTTAATGAACATAAAAAAAAAAAACAGGTCCATTTTGGACGACAAATAATCTCTTGCTAAAATGTCCATTTGATACCAAAAAAAAAAGAAAGATTTTTTTTTTTTTTTAAATCATTAAAAATGTAATTTTCGCATGTCATGTGTTTTTGATTAATTTTGATTTATCCTAAATCAATTATTACAGAAGGCACTTGTTACACCAATAACCATTTGATGTAATTTTTGTTTTCAATTGAGAAGCACTCACATAAACTTCACCAAACTAGGAAAAGTCAAAGATATTTTACAGTGCAAAACTACAAGTCACACTGTATTTATCAGGCACAGTGAGTATTCCCAAAGATATGATCAACTGATGCAGTCGAGTATTTACATAACCTGCAGCATTAAAAGTTGACTTACAGTATTGTGACATTTATATAGACACATCCTTCTTCTGCAAACAAGACTTCTCAGTATTTACAAACTATAAATCTTTTGTTTGCAGTTGCTCTAAAAACTGAGTGTTGGGTGAGTTTCAGTTTTATTTGCATAGCACTTTCACAATACATAATGTTTCAAGGAAGATTTACAAAAGCAAAGCTCAACCCCAGATGACTGTGGCAAGGAGTGCTTCTCCATTGTTCCCCTCTCCTCCATACATGGCTCTTTTTGTCCACTGGAGGGAGACAACGCTTGAGCGTCCACTTAAATGGATAGTTCATTCTGTCATATTTACTCACCCTCAAGTTGTTCCAAACCTGTATGAATGTCTTCATTTGGAAAACCAGATTTTAACATATTACAGTCTTTAATGTTTATCAAAAAGTGCGTATTTACAAAGCTAAAACACCACACAAAAACATTACAATGACATCAAAAAGTAATTTATTCTCTACATATTACTAGAAGTGAGGAATGAAAGGCCTTAAAATTATGGACAAATGTCAGAAAATAGACTTTTTAATATTTCTTTTTCTGCCATGGAAACCTAAAGATGCATTAAGCGTACCCAAAGACCGCTGTGCAGCTTCTCATTACATTGTTTGTTTAAAACTAGTCTGTTTAGTTCACAGCAGCATTAGGCTGAAGGGGTTTGACTCGAGCCAGAGAGGAAAGTCCTAAGCGCAGCCCCTGTCCAGGAGACTTCATAGATGCATTCTGGGATGCACCGGGACTCCGGCCAACCAGACCTGGAGATGGAGTTAGAAAGAGTTTGCAACAGGACCACAAAATACAGAACTTTGTCTGTTTTAGGCAGTAAAAAATGGACAACTTTGCATTGATGATTTGAGCCTGCAGTCTCACCAGGGGGATTCCACTTAGGCAGTCTGCCCCCTGCAGGACTGGAGCAGAGTGCAGGTTTAGAGACAGGTGGAGTATTGGGCGTCTTCTTCAGTCCGGACACAGGAGCAGCTGGACTTCGACAGAGCGTTGGGCTGGGAGCTGTCAGAAAAAGAGAGATGTTAGTGTGACGTCTTTTATTGAACAGTAAAATTTAGGGTGTGTTCACACTTGGCATTTGGTTCGATTAAAATGAACTCTGGTGCGATTGCTCTGTTAGTGCGGTTCATTTGAATAAGTGTGAACGCTGTCATCAGAACCCTGATGCACAGTAAATAAGTGGACCGGGACCCACTTTTTCAGGGGGGTCTCGGTTTGCTTCCAAATGAACTCTGGTGAGGTTTGACAGGTATAGGAACATCTAAACGAACCAAAGACAGGATGTGATGTCACAAGATGTGACCCTATAAAGGACAGAATGCTCAAGCATACCTGTTTTTCTTGTCATAGGAGCTACACTGCCCATTGCAGGCGTCAGAAACGCCATCTCCTCACAGAAGATCTTTGTTTGTGTGTGTGTGTGACTGAGGAAATTCTGGCACCATTTTGTATCATTTTCTTTTTTTGGTCTAGACCAAAAGAACCAAGAGAATCGAACTACAAATGTGAACAAAACACACCCTTAAGAACAGGAAAAAAGTACCCGAGCTTTTAGCTTGAGGCTTTCGTGGACTTTTTCTCTTTCTTTTCCTTGTTGTCCTTCATAGGAGGTGGGGCCTTTTTTTCTGTCTTTTGTTTCACCACCTTTTTCTTCTTCATCGTGAATGTCTCGTCTTCACTTTCCTCTTCTTCAGTGAAGTCTGCATCACTGTCTGAATCTGCAACAGGAACAACCATAAATAAATGCCATATTTTGAATCTGTAGTATTAAATTTCATCATGTAAGCACTGAAAACATATGCAGCAGAGGACAGTCCACATCCATGTGACTTTAAAGAGGACCTAGAATGCTTTTTTACATGTTCAACTTTCTTAAGTGTGTTGCTGTTGGAGTATGAAAAAGGTCTGCAAAGGCATGTGCAAACTAAGGGGGCGGGGCCTGGTTGAGTTAGTTAGTAGTGTGTTGGTAAGGCAAAGAATATACACTAACAAGAAGCGACACTTAATAGAACGTTCCATTGCAACACCGGCGCCCAGCAGCAGCCCTGCGTTTCCGCCATTTTGGGGTGAAAGCAAGTCGGGAGTCCACTAGTTTCTATGGCAATATCAGCTGCTTTATTAAAAAAAAACGTACATTAAAGCCAACCTGAATGATGACAACACAGAATAAAATACTATCACTAGTGATCATCAAATCCTTTTAACAGTGCATTTTACAAACTTTGTGTTTAAGTCTTACACTTTTTTTACAAAACCTTTGCTCTCTAGAAACCCAGTCAGTTTGGGTTAAAATTCTTTAAAAGGCTTATAAACACTGAATTATTACCAACATATGAAATTAAATTAAGGACATGCATCAGAAAAACTGGGAATGTTGGACAATAAATATATGAATATAACAGCTTGATTTTGCAGTGTTGTCCAATGTCCATTGAAGCAAAAGTGTCCAAAAGTGTGAATTATGCGATAACGGACACAGCAATGCATCACGTATTATAAGATCATTATGTTATAGAGTGATCCATTAAAATGTACAATATAGCCTATTTTAATTCAGACCTAGATATTATTACTATTACTCCACTAGATCTAAAATATATTGTTCGCTGCAAACATGATGATCTTAAATTTATTAATTGTTCATTTACTATTAATAAATGTGTAAAGTTGCATAAAATGGAAATACTCAATAAAGTAGGCTAACTACGTTACCTCAGATGGTTGAATGGTTGGATTCCACAACTGGTAAAATAAAACATATATAAGACAATACAACATTTTCTGTGGGAGCCATACAATTTACTGGTGACTTAATTTAAAAAAAAACTGCTCTATTGCGCTTCTGATTTGGCAGTGAAATTCGCCGATTTTGGGTGTGTAAGATGTGAAGGATTCAATGGTCCAG
This sequence comes from Ctenopharyngodon idella, assembly GCF_019924925.1. NCBI lineage: Eukaryota > Metazoa > Chordata > Actinopteri > Cypriniformes > Xenocyprididae > Ctenopharyngodon > Ctenopharyngodon idella. Next base: position 14,273,836 of record NC_067223.1, read on the forward strand.
TTAGTATTTTCACCCCATAATGGCGGCCGCGCTACCGGAGCGCCATCTAGTGGTTGTTACCCAAAAAGTATCAAAGTGTCGCCTCTTGGGTTTTAAGCTCTTTGGGTAAGGGGAGGGACATTTCCAAAACATGCTCGAAGCGCTTGACCAATCACAACACATTGATCCAGCCGACCAATCAGAGGACATTGCACTTTTCAGAAAGAGGGGCTTTATAGAGACAGGAACTAATCAGAGCATTACTGACAGACTGCGAATAGAGGTGCTGAAACAATGTCAAATATGTGAAAAATAAGGTGTTTTTTGAACATTCAAACATGAAAACTTGTTCTAGTAGACCCCAAAATCAACATTTAAGACTTTGTAAAAGGGCATAATATGGCCTCATTAATTAAGATTGTGAAGGTGCTCAGATTACCTTGTGTGTTTTGCAGCTGGTAGTCCTCATCGTCTTTGTTGTCCTTCTTCTTTAGTGGTTTTCTCTGCTTTTCTGAGGCTTCATTCTGTTTGGAAACACCGGGAGGCGTCCATACTGATCAGATTCAGCCCTGAAAACAAGGGCAATAATAAACACAGAGGTACACATGCATAGAAAATGTAGCATTTGTTATCTTTTTATATCACTGATTGACACTTTGAAAATTCAATTTTGTTAACGTAGCCCTCTCTCTCTCTCCGCACGCTTACTGGTCTCCAGCACCGCCGCTGCTACTCTGCGCTGTGTTGTGTATGATCGTGGGAGGTGGTAGAGGAAGGGGACGTGGACACAGAGGGGTTCGGGATTGTGGCTTGACCGTTTATTCCACAGCATGGCATCTATAGTGTTGATAACATGAACTCATCTTAAGTTTTAAACTATCAAAGTACATTTCAATGCACATGTAATTCAATAGCAAGCTGCTTATATTATAACAGATAGCTTTGTATTAGCCACCACACATTAATCACATTTAAAAGAAAGAACAAAACATTTTAACTCTCCATATTACTCTGCATTTAGGTCTTTAACAGTTTAAAACACAAAATATCTCAATAAACTGAACTTTAGTGTGATAACAACAAAGATATTTTACATTGCAACCTCCACTATCGTTAACATGGATTACCTATAGCGTTGATAACATGAATTGAAGAAAAGTATCAACACTACAGTACATCAAGGGGCTCAAACCGTGCTAAAGGCACTTGAATCTGTCTTAACACAACAGTCTTTTAGCGACATCTTGTGGACAACACAATACATTAACATCAAAAGTTAATCTGCATAGTAACACACCTGCTTTACCTAAACTTCTGTCATCAATGCTACAGTTTGACAGCACTGAAGGACAGAATCTGGATGGGGATGACTGTCACCTACTGTACAAAATCAATCACAGATTTTTGTTTAGAGAAGGTTTTTGCATGGAAATGTCACATAAACCTCCATATATATGTACAAATAATCAGTCTGTGACCCAGTAAACAGACAAAACATGTTTTTTTGTTATTACCTAAATGGCTTCCATCAGCACTGCAGTGTATCAGAACAGGTGGAGAACAGTGAACAGGCTGAGACGCGTCACAATCATCTGCAGAACACAAAGAGACATTAAACAACAGTAAGATTGCTTTGCAATTCTCGAATGAGGGAAACGAACTCTTACACAAGCAGAACATTCACCTGTTTTGGTTGTAAGCTCTCCGTCTTGTGTTCTTGAGGAGTCCAGCAATGATAAAGTTAAAGCTGCCTCCAAATCTCTTTCATAAAGTTTATCACCCAAAGACGTCCTAAAATAACACAACAGTAAAGGGTCAATGGAGTCATTACATACAATCAGTGGTCTATTAATGATTTTCCTTTGCAGTTACACAAAGAATTTGGGCTGATTAGTAATAAAATGTGTTTTGAAAAGGCAAAATGCTGTTTTGTAACCTCTTCCTGCTTCATGAGCTGGTGAGATCAACAACTTCATTTGGAGATGCACTTGTAGACTTGCGGTTGCTCTCTGAATCAAGGTCTTTGACAGCCGTTCGAGCTTTTTTGGGAGGAGGTTTTTCACAGGCAAAGTCCTCATCTGTCAAATAAATCATGTAAACATCTTTATAGGTTCTTTATAGTATCTTTTTACTGTAGCTTTATACGTTTTGGAGTGATATCCAACAAACTATGAGGTGAATCATAACATTACAAATATTGATTTGAAGCAAAAGGTATCTGAAAATCGAATCTCTTGTCTCTTCTCTTTCTATGGCTGTATGCTGGTCAGTTCAGTCTCCTTGTGTTCTGTTTTCAAGTATCTGAGTTAATTGTATTTCGATATAGTGATGGGAGAAACAAAGCTTTTTGAAAATTGATTCATTGTTTCAAATTGCTGTCAGTCAGAACAGTGTAAATGCAGCGAAAACTCAGCCCAAACATGCATAAAACAAATACAAACCAATGGCCTACAAATGCACCTCTTCTTTTATATTGTGTTATTAAATGTGTACAAATTTATAAACTTGAATAATTTTGAAACAGTTATGATGTGTAACAATGCCTCGTTTACTGAAATTACATGACTTTAGAAATTTGATACACACTCCGAATAACTGGTTTAAATGATTCGCAAAGGTTTCGAAGCTTCACAAAGCATGTTTTGAAAGCGCTTATCACTTTTTTATATTACTTTTATAAAACTTCTGCATTTGTATCCATCTCTCCCTCATCTCGGAGTTCTGTTGATGATGCTGCAAACGGCTCTTTGAATGACAGACAGAGCCTCATCCAGATAAATCAGCACCACGCCGATGGTGGGCAGATTGTGCGGTTATTCAAACCCAATGCATCTACAGAACAATGACAAAAGCAAAATGAATAAATCTATAAAAAAAATTAAAGAGCATTTCCATGAATGACTGAAACTTACCCGTGGTCTCGAGTGTCCGGCAGCTCCCAAACCAGAGGCATCTGGTCACTGAGGAAGGCATTATAGCCGTATTTCTGAAAGAGATCCTCAGCCTTCCTCTGATCGTCCTCAGAAAGTTCCACAGTCCATTTCTTTAAGAGATCGGAGTTTTGAAACAGCTTCTTTGCTGGCTTCTTCTTGTTTCTCACTTTGAGTTTTCTCTCGTCTGCAAGAATTTGTGTTCATCGAGTATTCAAAGTCTACAACAACACTGAAGCAAAATAGATCTCAGTAACTCACCCACGGCATACAAATGAGCCTCCAGTTTGTCCAGCTTCTGGAGGAGAAGTTCTGTTGAAGTTGGTGAAGCTGCTTCTCTTGAGTTTGGATTTCTCTCCTCATCAAGCTCATATAGAGAAACACCACAGCGACAGACAAGACTGGAAACAAACACTTCACACAGCAACAGTAATTTTCATCATTTCAACACTCGAGCATTTCATTGAATAAAGACTTAAACTTTGACCTGTTCATCACAGTAAGTTCTCATGGTTTGAGAAAACCAAGAAATACACAAGTCATATGGACTAATTTTGTCCTTTTTGGAACTTTCCATTCATTTGTTGTTTGAAAAACAACAGTCTGAATGTTCCGCTAAATATTTCTATTTGTTGTAAGTAAATGATGAAAAAAATGTTTTGGTTACTCCTTTAATAGACATTGACATTTTGTGACAACATGCCCCATGGAGGGCTGTTAGGAATAGGGCAGACTATATAGAAACATGAAACCATTTCTAAATATTTCAATAGTTCAACAGCACATTTGCATATTCACACATCTCTGATGTTAGTTAACAGTCACATGACATGCAAGTAAAATTTTCTTGTGTTTTATTTTGATTTTTGATTTTAAAATTTCTTACAGCTGCAACATAAATGAATGTGCGCTCACTCACAAATAAGATAATATCAAACAAAAATAGATTAGCAAAATTATAGTGAAAATCAGTAACAAATGGATCAAATTCAGGAGTGGACAAGTCCAAAATAACAAACAAAAATAACTAGATTTAGTTCCCTCTAAATTCCCTTAAAAAAAGAGAAAAAAAAAAGAAAGCACATCAAAAGAAAAATACAATGCAACTTCCCTTACTCCCTTAACCCAAAACATAGACCAAACGATATATGCAAAAGAAATAGCGTCACACTCCCTGCTTCCCTTGAACTGAGAATTTGCAAATGTAACAGCAAGTACACACAATCACAGAGGAAACCAAGACAGAGCAAAACAAATGACACGCATTCAGCCTCCACAGAGTGTTTGGGGAGGTTTTTTTCACTGGAACTAGTCAGTTTTAAAAGACATCAGATGTAACAAATTATTTATATATGGGGCTGCAAGAACTGTGTGAATTTGAACTGTGAAAATCATTCTTTTTCTCTTAAACCCTCTTTCCGAGTATCAATTCTATTTTTATTTTCTCATCAGCCATATAATATTTTTGTGCCATTTTTAGTACCTAATTTCTTTCAGTGCGTAGCTGCATTCACATTTTTAGCACCAACACTATCTGTGATGTTTCTCCAGCAGGCTCCAGCGTGTCAGCTGCGTTTATCTAAATTGATTTTCTTGCATTTCATAAGTCCTGAATTAAATGTTGTATCCTCCAGTGCTGGTTTCTGCACTCCTGAATAAAAACGTTTTTTTCATATTTTTCGTTCTGCTCAGCGTTGATCTCCAGACAGCGTTTGGTTTCTCTGTTCTGTATGGCCTGTCCCTGAAAATCAAACAAGATGATGAACATTTTTTCATGCAAAGTTCAAATTGTGATATACCACAGTATCCTATCAGTATTTGGGGTTTGTTCACCTGTTTGAAATCCCAGTACATGTGTTTTGGTTTTTCAGTGTCTGAACACCAGGACAGCTCTGGAAATCTGCCTGAGCCGGGATCAATTAGACAGCGGCTCCGATCATGTAAAAAGGATGGCAGGGGATCAGCAAGTATCTCACCACTTGCTGTATAGTAAAATACCTGTGTGAGAAGAAACTGAACTGCATCAAATATTCCTCAAAAATAAAGAGGAGAAGAGAAGAGAAGAGAAGAGAAGAGAAGAGAAGAGAAGAAGATATTACCTGTGAGGAAAAGTAATGACATGGATATAAAATGGGAATATTCTCCTCAACTGGCCCCTTATCCAAACATAAACTTGTTTGTAGATCATTAATCAGCTGTGTGATAGAGATAAGGACATTATATTAAACCTCTTTTATATAAAGCTCTCTTGAGTCATAGTGAACTGTATGTCACTCACCGCTCCATAAGCAAGTATATTCCTGGGATTTAACTCGGTATAGACATTTTCCAGATACCATTTGAATGGTTTGCATTTCAGCCTCTCTCTCAGTTTCTTTCTCTCTGAAAGATCACCGATGTCTATTCCATGGTTCTGTGGGAAAAAAAGAGAACAGATAATAAATTTAATGAAGAGCCAAAACCATTTAACATTTTAGGCCTCAAAACCTTTAGTTACACATCTCGGTTGACTTTAAAGGTCTTAAACAAAACCTGACAAAATCAACACCTCGAGACTTCTAGAAGTAGCTGAATCTTTTCATTAGATCTACCTGTATGGGGACACCCCAGGCGATGTGGACATTTCTCTTGTATTCGTCCATCCAAACTTCTGCCACTCTGAGAGCATTTCTCTTCATTACATTGCTAAGGTCAGGCATGTAGGGTTTGTGCGCCCTTTCAATGTGGGCAACTTTAGAGCAGGGAACAATCTCTATACTTCCTCCACAAAGCCACACCTGAGCCGAGAAAAATCAACACTGAATATAGTATAATATATAGAGTATAATATAAATCAGTAGTATGTTCATGTACTTTACCCGTATTCCTAATTCAACATTCTCTCCTCCGTACACCTGCATCCCTCCATCCAGACTCCCAATCTCTCCAAAGAACAGACGATCAACCACGAGTATTCCCATTACAGAGGGACTCCTGGAGAACAGGCGGAGAGGACGGATTTAATAGAGCACAATTCAGCAACATCAGCTCAACAGCAGATTGCCATCGTGAAACTGCTTTCATGCAACAAGAACTTAAAGAGGCCATATGATGCTATTTTAAAAGGTAATTAATTTGTTTATTGGGTGTACTAGAGTAGTTAACATGCTTTAATGTTCAAAAAAACACATCATTTTTCACATAATGTACATTATTGCAGTCCCTCTATTCCCAGTCTGTTGGACACACTCTGATTTCCACAAAGCCCCTCCTTCTGAAAAGCTCAGAGTTCTCTGATTGGCCAGCTGACCCACTGCTTTGTGACTGGCCAAAAACACCTCAAACTCAAACTCAAACACCACTGAAACCTTCACTCCTTAAAAAGTCCCACAATGCACCATGAAAACTAGGGAGCATCGATGCTCACGTGAGGCAACCCACTACACATATAGCATACACAAAATATCTAATAACTAGATAAGACAGTTTGGGGTGTGAGTGTGTGCAGTTTACGTTGTAGAAAAAAACGTCATCGTATCGTCAAGTTGTTTACCACAGACTTTATTTTACTCATAAATGGAAAAACCCCCATTATAAATCCCCATTATTTCAAATGAACCAATGGCGAATTAATCCAGGTTCTGACGTCATCCCGAGGCTGTGAGGGATAGACTTACCATGTTTTCAATGGCATCCACTGTAAAAAGCTGTATTACGCTCCTAGATTACTTATAACTTTCCACAGCTTCCATGTTGTCTGGAGTTTTTTGTCTACTGAAAGATTTTTGCTGTGTTTTGTCAGAAGAACAAAAACACATTAAATAAAAGTAGAACCCACTGAAGAGATGTATGTCTATCCCTCACAGCCTCGCTTTCATTCCTGTTAAAAATCAAAGATGGTGTTGGTGTGAATAAGTTGTGGACTTCGGTCAATGCGATAAGAACTGTGGACTTCTTATCTGGACTTCGGTTAATGTGTTTTGGGCAGGACTGGAGCAGTGTTCTCTGTTAGATAGAATAAATACCTTTTGTGGCAAACTATGAGCTTTGTAAATTTGCAGATATTATACATGCATTAACAGATATGAAAAGGAAAACATTAAAAAGCATCAAATGGCCTCTTTAGTACAGAGTCACATCTTAAACACAATATTGCACAAGACACACTCACTTTCCTGGCTGTGAAGGATCGTTTTGATCGTACCACTTCTTTGGGAAAGCCACGTACGTGCACCAGAGAGCCCAGTCAAAACCATGAGCAGAGGCAACATAGTTTATCACTTCCAAGTCATAGTAATTCACTCTGTCAAACACGGGGCTCAGGACCAGCGTGCGATCAGCCTGGATACGTGCAAGCAGAGGCTCCGCCCTAAAGTGAGAGAGTGCTTGAGAAAATGTGATTTCATTGTTATACTTTCATGGTGTCTGTTCATTTGTCTGTGTCTGTGGTGGTTGTTCACACCAGTGTTGTCATTGTTAACTAAAATTAAAGCTTTTAAAATAATTTTCATTAATTGAAATAAAGCTGAAATACAAAGAAATATAACCATAACAAAATCACTAAAACTAAAAGCTAATTCAGAATATGAATAAATACTAGTTTATAAATAATACTAAAAGAACACTGCATCACACCAGTTTTGCAATATTGTTTTAATATCATATATCTGAGCAAATATTGATTTTAGTCTGTGTGTCCACCAAAGCGTTTTTACCCAGCTGAAAACGCCTAGCTGTGGGCGCTTGCTTCGGCAGCGCAGCGTTTTTTCAGTTGAGACGCTGTGCTTTCTACGATACGGAATATCCACGGATCGTTTCTTTATAAAGATGTCGATACACTGTAAAGTATTTGCTCTGGCTCTTATTTTAAATTAATTGCTTGTTGTCATCTGTTACATGAAGGATGTGGCGGTTGGTCGGTGTGGTATTTGTCCTGCCCCTCCTCCACTGTGATCGGGTGGCTGCGTTTTACCCAAAGTTGAACATTCTTCAACTCTCGACGACCGGTAAAAAAAAACACTGAGCGTTCAGAGCTCGGTCTCGCAGCTGGCGATGAAAACAATTGGGAAAATACGTTAGCCTCAGTCAGATAAAAAACGCTTTGGTGTACACACGGCCTTATTGCCAGACACTGAAGTCAGCCGAGCAGTTTCACACCATTTGACATGGACCTCAATGTGGGCGTCTAAAATGGCAACCACATCCCCGGTGGCAGCCTTCCAGCCTGAGATTCTGGCCTGGGACAGGCCTTTCTGCTCTGGATGGGTGACCATCTTCACCAGGCCTGGGTGCTTCTCATTGATGGAGCTGATATAAACATGCAGCTGTGTCTTCAGCTCTTCTGTGAAGACATACATCCAGAATGACTGGCTCAGTTTGTGTACAATCTGAGACTATATGATGGGGTTTTGAGAGGAACAAACCATTTTTGCTGTGGTCGTCCACCAGTATGATCTCTTTCAGCAGGTGGGCTGGAGTTCTGTTGATGATGCTGCAAATGGCTCTTTGAATGACAGACAGAGCCTCATCCAGATAAATCAGCACCACGCTGATGGTGGGCAGATTGTGTGGATATTCACGTCCAATGCATCTACAGAACAATGACAAAAGCAAAATGGATGAATCCATTAAGAACATCAGAGCAATTTCATGAATGACTGAAACTCACCTGTGGTCTCGAGTGTCCGGCAGCTCCCGATCCAGAGGCATCTGGTCACTGAGGAAGGCATTATAGCCGTATTTCTGAAAGAGATCCTCAGCCTTCCTCTGATCGTCCTCAGAAAGTTCCACAGTCCATTGCTTGAAGAGATCAGAGTTTGGAAACAGCTTCTTCACTGGCTTCTTCTCATTTCTCACTTTGAGGCTTTTCTCTTCTGCAAAAATGTTTAAGTGTAAGCCAATAAAATTTGTTAAAACTTCTTATTCTTATTCTATTAGTGAAGTACAGCTCACATTGACAGATTTCTGTTGTTTTATCTATTTGAAAGTCTACTACACTGTTGACGTTGTAGACACAGTGCAGCGCTTCCAGGTTCTACGTCAGAACACCGACTCAGTATTGGCCGATGCTGTTCATGTGACCAGCACGACGCATGTGTGTGATGCTGACACAGGAGCTGGCCAATAATGAGTGCTGCACTGCGTTCACTATGTCAACAGCATAGGAGACTGACAGGAAAGAGAAGAAATTGCTGAATAAAGTCATTTAAACCCTTTAAAATGACAACACATGATGGACGGACAGATGGACAGATGGACGGACGGATAGATAGACACAGATAGTTCACAACATTAATACATTTCTTAAAATATCTTATTTTATGTTCCACAGAAGAAAAAAAGCCATACAGGTTTGGGTTTGGAATGACATAAGGTTAAGTAAATGATGTCAGAATTTTCATTGTTGGGTGAAAAGAATATAAATAGGGTCAATTTTGATTTCATGCCAACTTTAAAGAGCACTTAAAGGGTAACAACAGGTAAACAAATTATTTTTGTCAAATTTGATTACAAAAAACAGATCTCAGTAACTCACCCACAGCATATAAATGAGCCTCCAGTTTGTCCAGCTTTTTGAGGAGAAGTTCGCTGTGTAACGAGAAGTTCTGCTGGACTTGGTGAAGCTGCTTCTCTTGAGTTTGGATTTTCCAATTGACAGAGTTCGTATAGAAAAACACCACAGCGACAGACAAGACTGGAAACAAACTCTTCACACTAATTCTCATGATGATCAGAACAGCAAAATCGCAGAGTCTGTTGTTTCCTAGATGTTTTCCTTCTAGTCCAAGTTCACGGGCTAATGTTGTACTGTTTTTGTGACACTAAGGTTTGCTGGGTGTTTTTTTAGTTTGCTGATCTTAATCATTCTAACATGACAACATTATTCTTGAGAAGGAATCAGGAGGGAGGAGACCAGGACACTGAATCCTGGTATATAGTTAAACACTAGGTACAACTTTGAAAATATTCACTTTACCAAACTTTCTTATCCTCAATGATATCATTCAGTAAAATGAACCAGTCTGGCACTACAGTCCTTCAACACTTAATGAATATAAAGAAAAACAGGTCGGTAGATTTTGGACGACAGGCTGAATGTAAATCTGCAAATAATCTCTTGCTAAAATGTCCATTTGATACAAAAAAGTTTTAAAAACATTAAAAATGTAATTTTCTCATGTCACGTGTTCTTGATTAATTTCGCCTAAATCATTGATTACAGAAGGAACTTGTTACACCAATAACCATTTTATGTAATTTTTTTTTTTTTTCAATTGAGAAGCACCCACATAAAGTTCACCAAACTAGGAAAAGTCAAAGATATTTTACAGTGTAAAACTTCATGTCACACTGTATTTATCCAGTGAGAAGATATGACCAACTGATGAAGTTTTGAGTATTTACATAACCTGCATTGAAACACGTACTTATAAAGAGTTGGCTTGCATTATTTTAACATTATATAATTTATGTTTAAGGGTGTTTAATTTATTATAAACACTCTTCTTCTGCAAACAAGATCTTACAATTTACACAGGCTAATTAACAAACTTAAAATGAAGTGTTGGGTGAGTTGGTTTTCAGTTTTATTTGCATAGCACTTTCACAATAATTCATATTTCAAAGAAGCTTTACTAAAGTAAAGCTCCACCCCAGATGAATGTGGCAAGGAGAGCTTCTCTATTGTTCCCCTCTCATCCATACATGGCTCGTTTTGGCCAATAGAGGGAGACATCGCTTGAGCGTCCACTTAAATGGATAGTCCACCCAAAAATGTAAATTCTGTCATATTTACTCACCCTCAAGTTGTTCCAAACCTGTATGAATTTCTTTCTTCTGCTGAACACAAAAGAACATATTTTGAAGAATATGGGTAACCAAACAGTTGATGGACCCACTGACTTACATAGTATAGGAAAAAAATAAAAATACTATGGAAGTCAATGGGGACCATCAACTTGTTACTGACATTCATCAAAATATCTCTTTTTTGTGTTCATAAGCATTTGTGTTTTTTGTGTTTATAAGTGCACGGATGCTTTGTGCGCAGCCGTTAACAGGGAAATGGCTCTATTTCTGTTCCATAAGCGCCATCTACTGTCAGGGAGTCGATTTATATTTTCTTTCAGCCTGTCTGTGGTTTTTGTTTGTGAAAATGAGACCCAATTTTTGTGCGCTGTTGTAAATTTTAACCGGTTGATGGAAAACAAGCTAATGTGCATTCTAAAAATCTAAATAAAAAAAAAACATTTGGAAAACCAGATTTTAACATATTACACAGTCTTTAATGTTTATCAAAAAAATGCATATTTACAAAGCTAAAACACACCAGGTTTGGTTTGATTAAAATGAACTCTGGTGCGATTGCTCTGTTAGTGCGGTTCATTTGAATAAGTGTGAACGCTGTCATCAGAACCCTGATGCACAGCAAACAAGTGGACCGGGACCCACTTTTTCAGGGGGGTCTCGGTTTGCTTCCAAATGAACTCTGGTGAGGTTTGACAGGTATATGAACTCAACAAAGACCAAAAACATCTAAACGAACCAAAAACTGGATGTGATGTCACAAGATGTGACCAAATAAAGGACAGAATGCTCAAGCATACCTGTTCTTCTCGTCATAGGAGCTACACTGCCCATTACAGTTCGGTACAGGCGCCAGAAACGCCATCTCCTCACAGCAGATCTTTGTTTGTGTTTGTGTGACTGAGGAAATTCTGGCACCATTTTGTATCATTTTCTTTTTTTGGTCTAGACCAAAAGAACCAAGAGAATCGAACTACAAGTGTGAACAAAACACACCATTAAGAACAGGAAAAAAGTACCCGAGCTTATAGCTTTCGAGGCTTTTGTGGACTTTTTCTCTTTCTTTTCCTTCTTGTCCTTCATAGGAGGTGGGGCCTTTTTTTCTGTCTTTTGTTTCACCACCTTTTTCTTCTTCATCGTGAATGTCTCGTCTTCACTTTCCTCTTCTTCAGTGAAGTCTGCATCACTGTCTGAATCTGCAACAGGAACAACCATAAATAAATGCCATATTTTGAATCTGTAGTATTAAATTTCATCATGTAAGCACTGAAAACATATGCAGCAGAGGACAGTCCACATCCATGTGACTTTAAAGAGGACCTAGAATGCTTTTTTACATGTTCAACTTTCTTAAGTGTGTTGCTATTGGAGTATGAAAAAGGTCTGCAAAGGCATGTGCAAACTAAGGGGGCGGGGCCTGGTTGAGTTAGTTAGTAGTGTGTTGAAATGGTAAGGGGAGGGACATTTCCAAAACATGCTCGAAGCGCTTGACCAATCACAACACATTGATCCAGCCGACCAATCAGAGGACATTGCACTTTTCAGAAGGAGGGGCTTCATAGAGACAGGAACTAATCAGAGCATTACTGACAGACTGTGAAGAGAGGTGCTGAAACAATGTCAAATATGTGAAAAATAAGCTGTTTTTTTAATATTCAAGCATGAAAACTTGTTCTAGTGGACCCCAAAATCAACATTTAAGACTTTGTAAAAGGGCATAATATGGCCTCATTAATTAAGATTGTGAAGGTGCTCAGATTACCTTGTGTGTTTTGCAGCTGGTAGTCCTCATCGTCTTTGTTGTCCTTCTTCTTTAGTGGTTTTCTCTGCTTTTCTGAGGCTTCATTCTGTTTGGAAACACCGGGAGGGGAGGCGTCCATACTGATCAGATTCAGCCATGAAAACATGGGCAATAATAAACACAGAGGTACACATGCATAGAAAATGTAGCATTTGTTATCTTTTTATATCACTGATTGACACTTTGAAAATTCAATTTTGTTAACATCAAAAGTTAATCTGCATAGTAACAAACCTGCTTTACCTAAACTTCTGTTATCAATGCTACAGTTTGACAGCACTGGAGGACAATCTGGATGGGGATGACTGTCACCTACTGTACAAAATCAAGCACAGATTTTTGTTTAGAGAAGGTTTTTGCATGGAAATGTCACATAAAGCTCCATATATATGTACAAATAATCAGTTTGTGACCCAGTAAACAGACAAAACATGTTTTTTTGTTATTACCTAAATGGCTTCCATCAGCACTGCAGTGTATCAGAACAGGTGGAGAACACTGAACAGGCTGAGACGCGTCACAATCATCTGCAGAACACAAAGAGACATTAAACAACAGTAAGATTGCTTTGCAATTCACGAATGAGGGAAATCAACTCTTACACAAGCAGAACATTCACCTGTTTTGGTTGTAAGCTCTCCGTCTTGTGTTCTTGAGGAGTCCAGCAATGATAAAGTTAAAGCTGCCTCCAAATCTCTTTCATAAAGTTTATCACCCAAAGACGTCCTAAAATAACACAACAGTAAAGGGTCAATGGAGTCATTACATACAATCAGTGGTCTATTAATGCTTTTCATTTGCAATTACACAAAGAATTTGAGCTGATTAGTAATAAAATGTGTTTTGAAAAGGCAAAATGCTGTTTTGTAACCTCTTCCTGCTTCCTGAGCTGGTGAGATCAACAACTTCATTTGGAGATGCACTTGTAGACTTGCGGTTGCTCTCTGAATCAAGGTCTTTGACAGCCGTTCGAGCTTTTTTGGGAGGAGGTTTCTCACAGGCAAAGTCCTCATCTGTCACATAAATCATGTAAACATCTTTATTGGTTCTTTACAGTATCTTTATACTGTAGCTTTATACGTTTTGGAGTGATATCCAACAAACTATGAGGTGAATCATAACATTACAAATATTGATTTGAAGCAAAAGGTATCTGAAAATTGAATCTCTTGTCTCTTCTCTTTCTATGACTGTATGTTGGTCAGTTCAGTCTCCTTGTGTTCTGTTGTCAAGTATCTGAGTTAATTGTATTTCGATATAGTGATGGGAGAAACAAAGCTTTTTGAAACTTTGAATCAATTGAATCAATTGCTTTAAAAAAAAAATTGAAAGCGCTTATCACTTTTTTATATTACTTTAATAAAACTTCTGCATTTGTATCCATCTCTCCCTCATCTCGGAGTTCTGTTGATGATGCTGCAAATGGCTCTTTGAAGGACAGACAGAGCCTCATCCAGATAAATCAGCACCACGCCGATGGTGGGCAGATTGTGTGGATATTCACACCCAATGCATCTACAGAACAATGACAAAAGGAAAAATAAATAAATCTATCAAAAATTTCAGAGCATTTCCATGAATGACTGAAACTTACCCGTGGTCTCGAATGTCCGGCAGCTCCCGATCCAGAGGCATCTGGTCACTAAGGAAGGCATTATAGCCGTATTTCTGAAAGAGATCCTCAGCCTTCCTCTGATCGTCCTCAGAAAGTTCCACAGTCCATTTCTTGAAGAGATACAAGTTTGGAAACAGCTTCTTTGCTGGCTTCTTCTCATTTCTCACTTTGAGTTTTCTCTCGTCTGCAAGAATTTGTGTTCATCGAGTATTCAAAGTCTACAACAACACTGAAGCAAAATAGATCTCAGTAACTCACCCACAGCATACAAATGATCCTCCAGTTTGTCCAGCTTCTGGAGGAGAAGTTCTGTTGAAGTTGGTGAAGCTGCTTCTCTTGAGTTTGGATTTCCCTCCTCATCAAGCTCATATAGAGAAACACCACAGCGACAGACAAGACTGGAAACAAATACTTCACACAGCTACAGTAATTTTCATCATTTCAACACTCGAGCATTTCATTGAATAAAGACTTAAACTTTGACCTGTTCATCACAGTAAGTTCTCATGGTTTGAGAAAACCAAGAAATACACAAGTCATATGGACTAATTTTGTCCTTTTTGGAACTTTCCATTCATTTGTTGTTTGAAAAACAACAGTCTGAATGTTCCGCTAAATATTTCTATTTGTTGTAAGTAAATGATGAAAAAAATGTTTTGGTTACTCCTTTAATAGACATTGACATTTTGTGACAACATGCCCCATGGAGGGCTGTTAGGAATAGGGCAGACTATATAGAAACATGAAACCATTTCTAAATATTTCAATAGTTCAACAGCACATTTGCATATTCACACATCTCTGATGTCAGTTAACAGTCACATGACATGCAAGTAAAATTTTCTTGTGTTTTATTTTGATTTTTGATTTTAAAATTTCTTACAGCTGCAACATAAATGAATGTGCGCTCACTCACAAATAAGATAATATCAAACAAAAATAGATTAGCAAAATTATAGTGAAAATCAGTAACAAATGGATCAAATTCAGGAGTGGACAAGTCCAAAATAACAAACAAAAATAACTAGATTTAGTTCCCTCTAAATTCCCTTAAAAAAAGAGAAAAAAAAAGAAAGCACATCAAAAGAAAAATACAATGCAACTTCCCTTACTCCCTTAACCCAAAACATAGACCAAACGATATATGCAAAAGAAATGGCGTCACACTCCCTACTTCCCTTGAACTGAGAATTTGCAAATGTAACAGCAAGTACACACAATCACAGAGGAAACCAAGACAGAGCAAAACAAATGACACGCATTCAGCCTCCACAGAGTGTTTGGGGAGGTTTTTTTCACTGGAACTAGTCAGTTTTAAAAGACATCAGATGTAACAAATTATTTATATATGGGGCTGCAAGAACTGTGTGAATTTGAACTGTGAAAATCATTCTTTTTCTCTTAAACCCTCTTTCCGAGTATCAATTCTATTTTTATTTTCTCATCAGCCATATAATATTTTTGTGCCATTTTTAGTACCTAATTTCTTTCAGTGCGTAGCTGCATTCACATTTTAGCACCAACACTATCTGTGATGTTTCTCCAGCAGGCTCCAGCGTGTCAGCTGCGTTTATCTAAATTGATTTTCTTGCGTTTCATAAGTCCTGAATTAAATGTTGTATCCTCCAGTGCTGGTTTCTGCACTCCTGAATAAAAACGTTTTTTTCATATTTTCCTTTCTGCTCAGCATTGATCTCTAGACAGCGTTTGGTTTCTCTGTTCTGTATGGCCTGTCCCTGAAAATCAAACAAGATGATGAACATTTTGTTCATGCAAAGTTCAAATTGTGATATACCACAGTATCCTATCAGTATTTGGGGTTTGTTCACCTGTTTGAAATCCCAGTACATGTGTTTTGGTTTTTCAGTGTCTGAACACCAGGACAGCTCTGGAAATCTGCCTGAGCCGGGATCAATTAGACAGCGGCTCCGATCATGTAAAAAGGATGGCAGGGGATCAGCAAGTATCTCACCACTTGCTGTATAGTAAAATACCTGTGTGAGAAGAAACTGAAGTGAAGTCAAATATTCCTGAAAAAATGAAGAGAAGAGAAGAGAAGAGAAGAAGATATTACCTGTGAGTTAGAGAAATGGCATGGATATAAAATGGGAATATTCTCCTCAGCTGGCCCCTTATCCAAACATAAACTTGTCTGCAGATCATTAATCAGCTGTGTGATAGAGATAAGGACATTATATATAATTTAATTGATGTTCAACAAATAAAATACATAGATAATAGAGATAATACTGATAAACAAATGATAAAGCTTGGGTTGTTGAATATTAGATCCCTTTCTTCAAAAGCACTTATTGTAAATGATATTATCACAGACAATAATCTAGATTTGCTGTGTTTGACAGAAACCTGGCTAAAATCAGACGATTACATTACTTTAAATGAGTCTAGCCCTCAAGGTTACTATTATCAACATAAACCATGTCGGAAAGGCAAAGGGGGAGGTGTTGCTGTAATTTATAGTAATATCTTCAGTATTACTCAAAAGTCTTTCAAATATAATTCCTTCAAAGTGATGGTGCTTTATGTAACGTTATGTAATGTAAGTGACAAATCCCATTCGACATTTGTGCTGGCCACTGTATACAGGCCACCAGGGCACCATACAGACTTTATCAAAGAATTTGCTGATTTTCTGTCGGAGTTAGTACTGGCTGTGGATAAAGTCCTTATTGTTGGTGATTTTAATATCAATGTAGATAATGAAAAAGACGCACTGTGATTGGCATTTACAGACATTCTAAACTCTATTGGAGTTAGACAACACGTGTCAGGACCCACTCATTGTCGTAATCATACTTTAGATCTAATATTGTCACATGGAATCGATATTGATGCCATTGAAATTCTGCAGCAGAGCGATGATCATTATCATATCTCGTGTATACTACATTTAGCCAAATATGGTAGAACTATCACTTCTACCACTAAAGATTGCTTTATAAATAATCTTCCTGATCAGTTTCATCACCTTAGCATACCAGACAGCTTAGAAGAACTTGATGTTGCAACAGAAACTATTGACTCTCTCTTTTCCAGCACACTAGACTCAGTTGCTCCTTTGCACTTAAAGAAGATTAAGGAAATTAGTCCAACGCCGTGGTACAGCAAGCACACCCGGGCCCTTAAGAGAGCAGCCAGAAAAATGGAGCGCAGCTGGACGAAAACAAAACTAGAAGTTTTTTGCATTTCGTGGAGAGAGAGAGAATGATTGAGTACAGAAAGGCCTTAAAAACTGCTAGATCTGCTTATTTTTCAAATCTTTTAGAAGAAAATAAACACAACCTTAAGTATTTATTTGATACATGTTATTTGAACATGTATGTTAGATCCTATACCGACTAAGCTATTGAAAGAGATCCTTCCAGAGGTCATAGATCCTCTTCTTAATATCATTAATTCATCTTTATCACTAGGATACTTACCGAAAACTTTTAAGCTGACTATTATCAAACCTCTTATTAAAAAACTACAACTTGACCATAGAGAATGAGTCAATTACAGGCTGATCTTAAATCTACCTTTTCTGTCAAAAATCCTAGAAAAGGCATCTGTGAGGATTTCCAGTCAGGATTTAGACCGTACCATAGTACTGAGACTGCTCTCATTAGAGTTACAAATGATTTGCTCTTATCATCATATCATGGTTGTATCTTTCTATTAGTGTTACTAGATCTCAGGGCTGCTTTTGACACTATCAACCACAACATTCTTTTGAATAGACTCGAAAATTATATTGGCATTAGTGGAATTGCATTGGCATGATTCAAATCATACTTATCTGAGCGTTATCAGTTCGTAGTAGTAAACAAAGAGATGTCATATCAATCACAAGTTCAATATGGAGTACCGCAAGGATCAGTACTAGGACCGTCGCTTTTCACTCTGTACATGCTACCCTTGGGAGTTATCATTAGGAAGCATGGCGTTAGTTTTCACTGTTACGGTGATGATACTCAGCTCTATATTTCTTTGCGCCCTGATGAAACTTACCTATTCAAAAAATTTACGGAATGCATAGCTGATATAAAAAATTGGATGACTAGTAATTTCTTACTACTAAATTCAGAAAAAACAGAGATTCTAATTTTTGGACCAAAAACTTCTTCATGTAATAACCTAGAATACCGTCTAACACTTGGTGGCTGCTCTGTTAAGTCTTCGTCATCAGTTAGGAACCTGGGTGTGCTATTTGATACCAGTCTTTCATTTTGAAAGCTACATTTCTAGCACCTGTAAAACCGCATTCTTCCATCTTAAAAATATATCTAAGCTACAACATATGTTCTCAATGACAAATGCGGAACAGTTAGTTCATGCGTTCATGACCTCAAGGCTAGATTACTGTAACGCTCTACTGGGTGGTTGCCCTGCTCATCTAATGAACAAACTACAGCTGGTCCAAAATGCAGCAGCTAGAGTTCTTACTAGAACCAGGAAGTATAACCATACTAGCCCGGTTCTGTCAACACTGCATTGGCTACCTATTAAACATCATGTAGATTTTAAAATCTTGCTAATTACTTACAAAGCACTAAATGGTTTAGCTCCCCAGTATCTGAGGGAGCTCTTAATGCATCATAATCCTTCACGTCTAGTGCGATCTCAGAATTCAGGCCAGTTGATAATACCTAGAATATCAAAATCAACCGCAGGTGGTAGATCCTTTTCCTTTTTAGCATGCTAATATTAGTCTCTCTCTGTTTATCCCGAGATTTGCCGTAGTCTGCCAGATCCAGGCCGTATCCAGTTGAGAGGAAGGACCTGTGCCTAGACATGATGATAATGCAGCCCTGAAGTGTCAACTTAACTAGCCCCTGCGAAGGCCTCCTTCCCTTTCCTTTCCCTATGTATAGATACAACGTTATCAAAATTATTCCAGTTTGCATAGATCCACGAACACGACTCATTTTTCTGTATTATGTGGACCAGACAAGTAATTTGGCAATATCACTTTGTAAAAAAGACCAAGCGTCTGCGCGCATACACATTCAAACATGTAAATGAATGGCAAGAATGCATTAAAGGTCTTCGGTTTTCAGTAGGAAAGGTGTCATTTAAGTGGCCCCCAAGTTAATAATTAACAACTTTTACAACGAAAGTGAATCAATCAAAAACCCACTTTAGCTCGATAGTGATATTTTCTTAGAGCTGCTGTAAAGCCAAAACAATCTCTGTCAATTAATTTTCCTATTATCACTGTGAAGCTGCTTTGAAACAATCTGTATTGTGAAAAGCACTATATAAATGAAGATGACTTGACTTGACTTGTGTTAAACCTCTCTTAAATAAAACTCTCTTGAGTCATAGTGAACTGTATGTCACTCACCACTCCATAAGCAAGTATATTCCTGGGATTTAATGCAGTATAGACATTTTCCAGATACCATTTGAATGGTTTGCATTTCAGCCTCTCTCTCAGTTTCTTTCTCTCTGAAACATCACCGATGTCTATTCCATGGTTCTGTGGGAAAAGGAAAGAACAGATCATAAATTTAATAAAGAGCCAAAATCATTTAACATTTCAAACCTCAAAACCTTTAGTCACACATCTCTGACTTTAAAGATCTCAAACCAAACCTGACTGAATCAACACCTTAAGACTCATAGAACTGGATTTGAACACCAAGAAGTTGTGTAGCTGAATCTGTTCATTAGATCTACCTGTATGGGGACACCCCAGGCGATGTGGACATTTCTCTTGTATTCGTCCATCCAAACTTCTGCCACTCTGAGGGCATTTCTCTTCATTACATTGCTAAGGTCAGGCATGTAGGGTTTGTGCGCCCTTTCAATGTGGGCAACTTTAGAGCAGGGAACAATCTCTATACTTCCTCCACAAAGCCACACCTGAGCCGAGAAAAATCAACACTGAATATAGTATAATATATAGAGTATAATATAAATCAGTAGTATGTTCATGCACTTTACCCGTATTCCTAATTCAACATTCTCTCCTCCGTACACCTGCATCCCTCCATCCAGAGTCCCAATCTCTCCAAAGAACAGACGATCAACCACGAGTATTCCCATTACAGAGGGACTCCTGGAGAACAGGCGGAGAGGACAGATTTAATAGAGCACAATTCAGCAACATCAGCTCAACAGCACGATTGCCAGCATTAAACTGCTTTCATGCAACAAGAACTTAAAGAGGCCATATGATGCTATTTTCAATGGTAATTATTTTGTTTATTGGGTAGAATAGGTTAACATGGTTTAATGTTCAAAAAACACATAATTTTTCACATAATGTACATTATTGCAGCCCCACTATTCCCAGTCTGTTGGACACACTCTGATTTCTACAAAGCTCCTCCTTCCAAAAAGCCTAGAGTGCTCTGATTGGCCAACTGACCCACTGCTTTGCGATTGGCCAAACACCTCAAGCTTGTGTCAGATGCAATGCCCTATAATTGAGTTGCACCTTCTTCTTTATACATTGGTGCAGGTATGATGTCAGAACCCGGAAGACTAATTCCCTCAAGATTTTCAGTCTATTTATAAATGGTTAATTAATTAGAATGAATATTTAAAGAAAATATGGTTTGAATGAATGATTCAATGACTCACTCATAAATACTTTACTTGTTTCATTACTAAATGAATCTGCATTTTTGATCAAATCTTTTAAATGAATGATTCAATGACAAATAATTAACAGTCACTTGTTGCGTGAGTGAAAAGATGGCGCCATAGAGCTCTGACACAACTTGAGGGAGCTCTGAAAATATTCGTTCAATTATCCTTTTAAGTGCCTGCTAACTTATGAAAAGGGCTGACTTTGAAAATGAAAAAAATCGTCAAAAACCGGGCCGGTCGAGCCTGAGCAAGCTATGGAGGTCGGCACCTCCGCCGACGGAACGGAGGCGAACTTACTGACGGCAATGGAAAAGATAAAAGATACCAGGAACCAGGAATGATGGATGCTGGCTTCAGGCTTTGGTGTGACAAAGGTGTTACTAGGCTTCAAGACTTGTTTATTGATGAAAATTTAATGTCATTTTAACAAATGGTAGACAAATATGGGCTTTCAAAATCAGAATTTTTTAGATTTTTACAAATTAGGCATTTTATTCAGAAGAGTACAACTCTAAAGGATAATTTTGAAATATGAAAGAGAGGGAGAACTCTATTAACGATGTTCTGGGAGAACATCGATTAGCCTTTCCTACACAGATACACAGAATATTCGGAAAAAATGGGAAAGGGAACTATCAATTTTGATTGATGAGGATGCTTGGGTTGAAGTTTGGGAATGTGCAAAAAAAAAAATATCAGTCTGTAACCGTGCAAAAGCAATTCAGCTAAAGATATGTCTGTCACCTGACAGAGCCCCAGGACGCCCACCCTCCCACCCTGGCTGGAATCCATTTTGCGCAAGGTCACGCTTTCTGGGAGGGGGAGGTACTGTCACAGTCACCAGCTCGGTCACCCTCAGCACTACACTTTCCAGAATCCTTCCTGCTCACCACTTGCACACACTCCTCAATCACCTGCACCTGCCATCTATTACCCTCATTAGCATCTCTACAAAAGCCTGCACTTCACTTCACTCTGCCAAAGACTAAAACATGTTTGGAGTTCACTTGCATTGCAGTTTTTCATCATCATGAAAGTTTATTATCTGCGTGCATTTTAAAGCCATATCAGGCTAAACTTCTGATATACATGTGTATATTAGATCTGTGTATTAAAGTGAAAGCAGCGTAATATACAGTACCTACTGCTGTATATGCTGTTAATATGAATCAAACAACAAAAGAAAAACAGAACATCACTCTCTGCTCTTGATTGAATAATGTAGTAGCTTTAATAATACATTTCTTGAATGCTGCTGTTAAATGATCTGACGAGGAGATAAACATGGCGGACTGTGTACAGGTCATTCAGGGAGGTTTCTATGTTAATAGAGTCCATCGGCAGTCATGGGTGGGGCCTAAGCATTTGTGATGTCACAAAAACTAGAATCTGCAAATGCTTTTTCTGAGACACTATGATTTAGGGATAAAAGTTAATTTTGCATAATAGGTCCCCTTTAAATAAAAGTACAACCCACACTGAAGAGATGTTTGTCTATCCCTCACAGCCTCACTTTCATTCCCATTAAAAATCAAAGATGGCGCTGCTGTGAAAAAATTAATTGTGACAGACATTTACACAAGTAATATCTGGATTTCAGTCGATGCGTTTTGGTCTGGAGCAGTGTTCTTTGTCAGATAGAATAAATTCCTTTTGTGGTAAACTATGAGCTCTGTAAATTTATAGATCTTATACATGCACTAACAGATACGTTACACGCTAAAGGAAAAAGAAAACATTAAAAAGCATCAAATGGCCTCTTTATACGAAGTCACATCTTAAAGATGGTATTGCACAAGACACACTCACTTTCCTGGCTGTGAAGGGTCTTTTTGATCGTACCACTTCTGTGGGAAAAACACATATGTGCACCAGAGAGCCCAGTCAAAACCATGAGCGAAGGGGGGATACTTGGTCACTTCCAAGTCATAGTAATTCACTCTGTCAAACACGGGGCTCAGGACCAGCGTGCGATCAGCCTGGATACGTGCAAGCAGAGGCTCCGCCCTAAAGTGAGAGAGTGCTTGAGAAAATGTGATTTCATTGTTATACTTTCATGGTGTCTGTTCATTTGTCTGTGTCTGTGGTGGTTGTTCACACCAGTGTTGTCATTGTTAACTAAAATTAAAGCTTTTAAAATAATTTTCATTAATTGAAATAAAGCTGAAATACAAAGAAATATAACCATAACAAAATCACTAAAACTAAAAGCTAAAAGTTAATTCAGAATATGAATAAATAATAGTTTATAAATAATACTAAAAGAACACTGCATCACACCAGTTTTGCAATATTTTAATATCATATATCTGAGCAAATATTGATTTTACCCAGCTAAAAACACCTAGCTGTGGGCGCTTGCTTCGGCAGCGCAGCGTTTTTTCAGTTGGGACGCTTTGCTTTCTACGATACGGAATATCCACGGACATTTGTTTCTGTATCGTTTCTTTATAAAGATGTTGATACACTGTAAAGTATTTGCTCTGGCTCTTATTTTAAATTAATTGCTTGTTGTCATCTGTTACATGAAGGATGTGGTATTTGTCCTGCCCCTCCTCCACTGTGATCAGATGGCTGCGTAAAAAGTGACAGTGATAAGCGCTGCGTTTTACCCAAAGTTGAACATTCTTCAACTCTCAACGACCGGTAAAAAAAAACAGCAGTTGGCGATGAAAACAATTGGGAAAATACGTTAGCCTCAGTCAGATAAAAAATGCTTTGGTGTACACACGGCCTTATTGCCAGACACTGAAGTCAGCCGAGCAGTTTCACACCATTTGACATGGACCTCAATGTGGGCGTCCAAAATGGCAACCACATCCCCGGTGGCAGCCTTCCAGCCTGAGATTCTGGCCTGGGACAGGCCTTTCTGCTCTGGATGGGTCACCTTCTTCACCAGGCCTGGGTGCTTCTCATTGATGGAGCTGATATAAACATGCAGCTGTGTCTTCAGCTCTTCTGTGAAGACATACATCCAGAATGACTGGTTCAGTTTGTGTACAATCTGAGACTATATGATGGGGTTTTGAGAGGAACAAACCATTTTTGCTGTGGTCGTCCACCAGTATGATCTCTTTCAGCAGGTGGGCTGGAGTTCTGTTGATGATGCTGCAAATGGCTCTTTGAATGACAGACAGAGCCTCATCCAGATAAATCAGCACCACGCTGATGGTGGGCAGATTGTGTGGATATTCACGTCCAATGCATCTACAGAACAATGACAAAAGCAAAATGGATGAATCCATTAAGAACATCAGAGCATTTCCATGAATGACTGAAACTCACCTGTGGTCTCGAGTGTCCGGCAGCTCCCGATCCAGAGGCATCTGGTCACTGAGGAAGGCATTATAGCCGTATTTCTGAAAGAGATCCTCAGCCTTCTTCTGATCGTCCTCAGAAAGTTCCACAGTCCATTGCTTGAAGAGATCAGAGTTTGGAAATAGCTTCTTCACTGGCTTCTTCTCATTTCTCACTTTGAGGTTTTTCTCTTCTGCAAAATGTTTAAGTGTAAGTCAATAAAATTCATTAAAACTTCTTATTCTGTTATAACAGCGAAGTACAGCTCACAATGACAGATCTTTCTTTTTTTTACCACAAATGTTTGAATGGTATCATGGTTTCCACAAAAATATGAAGCTGCACAACTGTTTTCAACACTCAAAAAAATTAACTTTCACTGTTAGTTTCACTCAAACCACCCTTGTTCACATTACTTAAAAAACTCATGTAACTACATGAACATAATTTAACTGCGTTGTTTCTACTAAAAATTAATATTGTCAGCTTTACTTAATAAGTGTTTGTTCAGTCAACTTAACATTGCTGAGTGAAATGCACAAATTAATGCTGACATAACTAACTGGGCAGTGGATCCGTAGTTCCCGGCATGCTTTGCAAGGGACTGCATTAGGAGAGTAAATTTAGGGATTAAAGTGTTATTTTATGTGTTTTTCAGTAAAGGGAAAGATGTTGTTAGTTTATGTTAGTGTTTAATGTTCAGTTATGTTGGACATTCAGAGTAGTTTCTGTAATGTTTTTGAATTTTGTGGTTACCATTATGCAGAAGAGTGTCGCCTGTGTTTAGGCTGTGAGCCTCATATACGCATGTTTAAGATAGAGTTCCTGCTCTCAATTCAATTGAGTTTGTTCAATGAGTTATTTTTTTGAGTGCATTTTGTAGAGTAAATAGTTCATTTAATAAGGTAAATTAGGTCAATAAATGTGTTCACCTTGTGTAATAAACAAAACATTATTAAGTAAACTGCACATATATATATTATGTAACAGTGACATTCAAATGATTTGTGTTTACTCAAAGAAATGTTGTCAGCTTTACTTCAATTTCTTTTGTTCATACAACTAAATTGTTATTTGTACAAATTATTCAAATATAGTAGCCAATATAGTTTTTTAAGTAAATCCAACAATTCATTTTTTTTGAGTGAACATTTATAATAATCATAAATGTTTCTTGAGCAGCAAATCAGCATATTAGAATGATTTTTGAAGGATCATGTGACACTGAAGACTGGCATAATGATGCTGAAAATTCAGCTTTGATCACAGGAATAAATTATAATTTAAAATATATTCACATAGAAAACAGCTATTTTAAATTGTAATACTATTTCACAATATTACTGTTTTTACTGCGTTTTTGATTAAATAATCCAGAAGAGACATAGGCCTATTTCAATTGTACAATTACAATTGTCCAAACTTTTGATAGGTACTGTATTTTCTGCTTTATTATGTGATTTATTTTTTTTTTTTACATTGTATAAAATCCATAAAGAGTTTGTAGTACATAAACCAATCATAAAATTGTCATAAAATATAGGGAAAATTTTTAGATATTGATTATTGTTCAGCAGTGTATTTGATTTCTTATTAAAAGCAAATTGATTTCAAATTAAAAGCAAGAGATGAGATAAAAAAAAAATTAAATCTATCAATTAAACAAAGGTCAGATAAAGACTGCACTCAGTGAAACGACACACTACAGCCTGTAAAACTATGAAATAAATATCAGTAAATAATGGTAACCTAAATAATAAGTTAAATATTATTTTTTTAAAAACATTTGTTTTTTATTTCCACACAAAGATACATCATATAGCCTGTCGCTCTGCGCTTTGAGAGGGATGAGGGACACGAGCAGGAAAGAGACCATCTCTTTTATAATATCTTCATGTTACAAGCAACTGACACTTGTTGTAAAAGGTCTGAAGAGCGAGTTTTATCCTCCACAGGGCAAGACATTTATGCTGTTTGATTTTGCGCTGCCAGAGAAAGCAAAACTAAAAATCACCGGCGTGTGAAACGCGCTATACAAATCAACTTGACACGCCTTATAAAGTCTAATAACAAGCGCAAACTGTGTTAAATAGAAATTGACGTGCAAGCAAAAAGGTTTCTGTCCTACGGTGTTTTTGTACTTTACCTTTAAGATTAAATTTATGGACTCACGCAGGCGCGCCGTTGATGCGGGGGACAGGGGGGTCAGGACCCCCGCAGTTTTTAAAAGACAGAAATCGACCCCCGCACTTTTGATAAGGGCTGCTTCAATCAGTCACACTATATCATCTTTTAGCTTAGGATATTTTCTTTCAAATGAGACCATTTTCACGTTTCCGTGAGCTTTCGTTTGTAAATAATCAACTGTTTTGTCGCGGATGTGAACAGGAAATGCGCTCTCGAACGGAGAAACACGCGAACTCCAAACAATCGATCAAAGCGTGCTAACGTTTTAGGACAGGTCAATGGTATATAAATCATGCCCGAACGTTAGCGTTTGTCAATCAAGCCAAACCGTCCATTCAGAAACCGAGAAATTTGACACTTTAAAGTAAGGAGGCTGATCTCTCAGGTTGACACGCGAGCTGGCTTGACTGAAGTTTTCGTGAGGATATAGTTTATGGACTGTTTTGATTTCGGTAATTACATCTAGAAAGGTAAAAGCATTGATGACATCTATAAAAGAGATATCTGATGAGAAGAAATCTGATGAGAAGAGATGTTTCCATGGCTGCGATGTCACATTTAATTGCTAACCTATTATTTCTCCATAAACAAAGCTTTGTGCTTCACTAGTGTCATATTCGCGTAAATACGGCCACAGCCCTATCAGTGGGTAGGTACCGAATATACCCGGATACTCGATACTCCCAGTACTACAGAAATGCTGGTACCGTCACATTTTCAAAATTTCAGTATCGACTTGATACCGAAGTACCGGTACTTTTGACAACACTATTAACATTAATACATTTCTTAAAATATCTTATTTTATGTTCCACAGAAGAAAAAAAGCCATACAGGTTTGGGTTTGGAATGACATAAGGTTAAGTAAATGATGTCAGAATTTTCATTGTTGGGTGAAAAGAATATAAATAGGGTCCATTTTGATTTCATGCCAACTTTAAAGAGCACAGATAAACAGATAAATTATTTTTGTCAAATTTGATTACAAAAAAACAGTTCTCAGTAACTCACCCACAGCATATAAATGAGCCTCCAGTTTGTCCAGCTTTTTGAGGAGAAGTGCGCTGTGTAACGAGAAGTTCTGCTGGACTTGGTGAAGCTGCTTCTCTTGAGTTTGGATTTTCCAATTGACAGAGTTCGTATAGAAAAACACCACAGCGACAGACAAGACTGGAAACAAACTCTTCACACTAATTCTCATGATGATCAGAACAGCCAAATCACAGAGTCTGTTGTTTCCTAGATGACTTCCTTCCAAGTTCACGGGCTCATGTTGTACTGTTAGATTTTGTGACACGAATGTTTGCTGGGTGTTTTTTTAGTTTGCTGATCTTAATCATTCTAACATGACAACATTAATCTTGAGAAGGAATCAGGAGGGAGGAGACCAGGACACTGAATCCTGGTATATAGTTAAACACTAGGTACAACTTTGAAAATATTCACTTTACCAAACTTTCTTATCCTCAATGATATCATTCAGTAAAATGAACCAGTCTGGCACTACAGTCCTTCAACACTTAATGAATATAAAGAAAAACAGGTCGGTAGATTTTGGACGGCAGGCTGAATATAAATCTGCAAATAATCTCTTGCTAAAATGTCTATTTGATACAAAAAAGTTTTAAAAACATTAAAAATGTAATTTTCTCATGTCATGTGTTCTTGTTCTTTTTTTTTTTTTTTTTTTCAATTGAGAAGCACCCACATAAACTTCACCAAACTAGGAAAAGTCAAAGATATTTTACAGTCTAAAACTTCAAGTCACACTGTATTTATCCATTGAGATTATTCCTAAAGATATGACCAACTGATGCAGTTTTGAGTATTTACATAACCTGCAGCATTGAAACACATACTTATAAAGAGTTGGCTTGCATTATTTTAACATTATATAATTTATGAAGTAAAACCCTTCTTCTGCAAACAAGATCTTACAATTTACACAGGCTATTAAACAAACTGAAAATGAAGAGTTGGGTGAGTTAATTTTCAGTTTTATTTGCATAGCACTTTCACAATAATTCATATTTCAAAGAAGCTTTACTAAAGTAAAGCTCCACCCCAGATGAATGTGGCAAGGAGAGCTTCTCTATTGTTCCCCTCTCATCCATACATGGCTCGTTTTGGCCAACAGAGGGAGACATCGCTTGAGCGTCCACTTAAATGGATAGTCCACCCAAAAATGTAAATTCTGTCATATTTACTCACCCTCAAGTTGTTCCAAACCTGTATGAATTTCTTTCTTCTGCTGAACACAAAAGAACATATTTTGAAGAATATGGGTAACCAAACAGTTGATGGACCCACTGACTTACATGGTATAGGAAACAAATAAAAATACTATGGAAGTCAATGGGGACCATCAACTGGTTACTGACATTCATCAAAATATCTCTTTTTTGTGTTCATAAGCATTTGTGTTTTTTGTGTTTATAAGTGCACGGATGCTTCGTGCGCAGCTGCGCAACAGGGAAATGGCTCTATTTCTGCTGTTCCATAAGCGCCATCTACTGTCAAAAAAAAAACATTTGGAAAACCAGATTTTAACATATTACAGTCTTTAATGTTTATCAAAAAAGTACATATTTACAAAGCTAAAACACACCACACAAAAAGACATTTAAAAATATTACAATGACAACAAATTTATTCCCTACATATTACTGTAAGTGAGGGATGAAAGGCCTTAAAATTATGGACAAATGTCAGAAAATAGACTTCTTACAATTTTTTTCTGCCATGGAAACCTAAAGATGCATTAAGCATTCCCAAAAGCCGCTGTGCAGCTTCTCATTACATTGTTTGTTTAAAACTAGTCTGTTTAGTTCACAGCAGCATTAGGGTGAAGGTGTTTGACTCGAGCCAGACGGGAAAGTCCTAAACGCAGCCCCTGTCCAGGAGACTTCATAGATCCATTCTGGGATGCACCAGGACTCCGGCCAACCAGACCTGGAGATGGAGTTAGAAAGAGTTTACAACAGGACCACAAATACAGCACTTTGTCTGTTTTAGGCAATAAAAAATGGACAACTTTGCATTGATGATTTGAGCCTGCAGTCTCACCAGGGGGATTCCACTTGGGCAGTCTGCCCCCTGCAGGACTGGAGCAGAGTGCAGGTTTAGAGACAGGTGGAGTATTGGGCGTCTTCTTCAGTCCAGACACAGGAGCAGCTGGACTTCGACAGATCGTTGGGCTGGGAGCTGTCAGAAAAAGAGAGATGTTAGTGTGACGTCTTTTATTGGACAGTAAAATTTAGGGTGTGTTCACACTTGGCATTTGGTTCGATTAAAATGAACTCTGGTGCGATTGCTCTGTTAGTGCGGTTCATTTGAATAAGTGTGAACGCTGTCATCAGAACCCTGATGCACAGCAAACAAGTGGACCGGGACCCACTTTTTCAGGGGGGTCTCGGTTTGCTTCCAAATGAACTCTGGTGCGGTTCGACAGGTATATGAACGCAACACGGACCAAAGACATCTAAACAAACCAAAGACAGGATGTGATGTCACAAGATGTGACCCTATAAAGGACAGAATGCTCAAGCATACCTGTTTTTCTTGTCATAGGAGCTACACTGCCCATTGCAGGCGTCAGAAACGCCATCTCCTCACAGAAGATCTTTGTTTGTGTGTGTGTGTGACGGAGGAAATTCTGGCACCATTTTGTATCATTTTCTTTTTTTGGTCTAGACCAAAAGAACCAAGAGAATCGAACTACAAGTGTGAACAAAACACACCCTTAAGAACAGGAAAAAAGTACCCGAGCTTATAGCTTTCGAGGGTTTCGTGGGCTTTTTCTCTTTCTTTTCCTTGTTGTCCTTCACAGGAGGTAGGGCCTTTTTTTCTGTCTTTTGTTTCACCACCTTTTTCTTCTTCATCATGAATGTCTCGTCTTCACTTTCCTCTTCTTCAGTGAAGTCTGCATCACTGTCTGAATCTGCAACAGGAACAACCATAAATAAATGCCATATTTTGAATCTGTAGTATTAAATTTCATCAAGCACTAAAAACAGCAACAGAGGACAGTCCACATCCATGTGACTTTAAAGAGGACCTAGAATGCTTTTTTACATGTTCAACTTTCTTAAGTGTGTTGCTATTGGAGTATGAAAAAGGTCTGCAAAGGCATGTGCAAACTAAGGGGGCGGGGCCTGGTTGAGTTAGTAGTGTGTTGAAACTCGTGGTTATGGTAGAGTTTCCCAAAAGCATCGTAAGGCTAAGTTGAACGTAGAGCCATTGCCACCAATGGAGCTACGATCAACTTAGGTTTATGATGCTTTTGGAAAACTCTACCCTGAGCATTACTGACAGACTGTGAAGAGAGGTACTGAAACAATGTCAAATATGTGAAAAATAAGCTGTTTTTTGAACATTCAAGCATGAAAACTTGTTCTAATAGACCCCAAAAACAACATTTAAGACTTTGTAAAAGGGCATAATATGGCCTCATTAATTAAGATTGTGAAGGTGCTCAGATTACCTTGTGTGTTTTGCAGCTGGTAGTCCTCATCGTCTTCGTTGTCCTTCTTCTTTAGTGGTTTTCTCTGCTTTTCTGAGGCTTCAGTCTGTTTGGAAACACTGGGAGGGGAGGCGTCCATACTGATCAGATTCAGCCCTGAAAACAAGGGCAATAATAAACACAGAGGTACACATGCATAGAAAATGTGGGTTTTCTGACACACCAATTACACTTTGAAATTTCAGTTATGTTAACATCAAAAGTTAATATCTGCATAATAAATCTGCTTTACCTAAACTTCTGTCATCAATGCTACAGTTTGACAGCACTGGAGGACAATCTGGATGGGGATGACTGTCACCTACTGCACAAAATCAAGCAAGAGTTTTGTTTAGAGAATAGACAAAGGTTTTTTGCATGGAAATGTCAAATAAATCTCCATAAATATGTACAAATAATCAGTCTGTGACCCAGTAAACAGACAAAACATGTTTTTTTTGTTATTACCTAAATGGCTTCCATCAGCACTGCAGTGTATCAGAACAGGTGGAGAACACTGAACAGGCTGAGACGCGTCACAATCATCTGCAGAACACAAAAAGACATTAAACAACAATAACATATAGCTTTGCAGTTCACGAATGAGGGAAATGAACTCTTACACAAGCAGAACATTCACCTGTTTTGGTTGTAAGCTCTCCGTCTTGTGTTCTTGAGGAGTCCAGCAATGATAAAGTTAAAGCTGCCTCCAAATCTCTTTCATAAAGTTTATCACCCAAAGATGTCCTAAAATAACACAACAGTAAAGGGTCAATGGAGTCATTACATACAATCAGTGGTCTATTAATGCTTTTCATTTGCAATTACACAAAGAAGTTGAGCTGATTAGTAATAAATTGTGTTTTGAAAAGGCAAAATGCTTTTTTGTAACCTCTTCCTGCTTCCTGAGCTGGTGAGATCAACAACTTCACTTGGAGATGCACTTGTAGACTTGCGGTTGCTCTCTGAATCAAGGTCTTTGACAGCCGTTCGAGCTTTTTTGGGAGGAGGTTTCTCACAGGCAAAATCCTCATCTGTCACATAAATCATGTAAACATCTTTATTGGTTCTTTATAGGTTTCTTTATAGTATCTTTATAGCTTTATACGTTTTGGAGTGATGTCCTTAGTGCAAATCAGATGTCTCACCGTCATCGTCTTGGAAGACTGAGTAGTCTACAGCTTTCCTATTTCTGGTGACAGGTAGAAAACAGCTTTTATCAAAGACTTTATGACTTTCCAGATTTTTGAACTCAAAGTGATTGATTATGAAAATATCAGGAAGTAACAGGTCACTACGTATACCACAGACAAAAAGCTGTCATACAGAAGCAAGCATATATGGAAAGTGACATGACAACACTAATCTAAGGCATGGATTAACTCATTTTGTAATGAAGGGATGGACGTATTTGGAGAAAGTTAATACGCACCTGGAAGGTCGGTCCATAATTTAGATCAAAAAGAAAGAATAAAATCGACCTTGTTGCGCTATGAATACACAACCAAACACTGACACTACTGCCGTATTTTTCTACAACCTTTCGTAATATCTACTGAAAGTTATGCAGCGAGCAACCACCAATCAAAAAAAATGTAAGTTAAAAACATAATGGCCACCTAGAAAGTCTGCATTTGTATCAGAGGTATGTTGTTGTGATATGAGGTGATGATGCACACACATATAAGCAGCCCGCCTGAAAACAAACGGCAGAAATCTATCTGAATATACGAATTTGCAATTCACTAAAAGCTTGTCTACCGTTGTGTTTCCAGTTAAACACAAAGTAAGTGATTAAATATAATAGTAGTTTTCAAATTATTACATGGCCTTAAAAACTCGATGAAACCTCTTTTAATTGGTACAAGCTTTGTGCGTTTTGTAAAAATGTCGAATCTGCGGATCTAAGCGTGGAAGCGGAGATTACGTCACACACAAAAAAGTGAAGTTATTTCTATCTTTTTTATTTACTTATTTGTTTGTTTGTTTATCATAGTCACCTGTAATGACAGTAAAATGTATTTGTAAATCTTTAAAAAATAATAAATAATGACGTTATAAAGTTTAATGTTAAATGTTAATAACATGATGTTGTTAGCTAGTTGTTTCTGTAAAAAGATTCTTAATCTCTTTGCTTATTTAACAGTATTCTTCATCTCCTAGTAAAGGATTTAAAGTCGTTTAGAATTACTTCACAGAATATAGGCTATTTTGGTGGGGAAAAAATTAAATAAATAAAATAAAAGGGCGAAGATAATGACAAATACACTATTATAGTCTATCGCAATATTAGCCTAAAACCATATTTAGACTGAAATACACATTAGGACCTCCACTGTAAATTTACATAAGAAACTTTTCTTATGTAAATTAAAATTGTACATTTTCTTATAAATTACGTAGCCTAAATCAAATTATTTTTACATAATAAACAGTAAAATGTAATTTTGCCTGTGTTATAATAATATCAAGCGTTTTTATTTTTTTAAATCTTCAGTTGAAAACTCAGATTAGCTACAAAATCTAAATCCTCTTTCTATTTGTAGAGCTTTAGCATAAGCAGGTCATAGAGTAGCCTAACTAGGTTGGCTCTATGTAAGGCCCTTCCTTCCGAAAATAACCAAAGTGCAGCCATTGGAAACAAAACATGTGGAAAGGGTTATTCTTGGAGACTCAGATTTCAGATTGATTCTGAGTGTTCATTATTCACCTCTAATGACAGGAACCTGAGATGTTAAACCAGGTTCCAATGAGGGACAAGTTCAGTAAAACAAATCAATCACTGTTTAATGCAAAAAAAAAAAAAAAGTTTACTGAAGACGAATAAGACACAAATAAATCACAGAACTTTAATCGAGAAACAAACTTTTATTTATTTAAAACGAGTAAAACGGGTAGGCCTATAACATTTCCCTGCATTTAAAGCATCCATATAAATACTATAAATAAAACATATGCAATTAATTAAATAAATAAATACTTTATTGGTTGACAATTGTTATCCACGGGTGGTGTCCAGCACCAAAGACAAATTCATGGTGGCAGGTGAAGAAAAAAAAAAAAAAAAAAAAAAAAACGCAGGTTTTGGTTCTTGAGATTTGGTGAGATGCAGATACTAAACAGCCTAAAGAATCTGTAGATCTACGTGAATTTGATTTTGAAACATATGTCCTTTAAAATATTTATTTATGAACTGTGATGAAAATATTATGGAGTCACACTCTTGCGTTGGCCCATCGATTTTGCGCAAAGCGAAGTCCACAGTCACCTGCATGGAGGATCTACAGTTTTATCCGACAACTGCTGAAATCCGGGGACTGCCAGGGCTCGTGTCGTGAAGAAGGTCCCAAGGGTCATCATCGGAAGGGGAAACTACGGTTTCTCTGGAGATGTTTCGACCCTCTGACGGCTCAAAGTCCAAGTCCCCATCGTCCTCTTGAGCAGCTCGGGAGTCGGACTCCTCTCCGTACCGGAGCGCGTTCAGCGGGTCTGACGGATTCACCTGTCGGTTTCTCCGCTCCCGGTGCTGCAGGCGCTCCAGTGGGACAGTGTTCTTCTCTGATAAGAAGAGAGATGACTGAGGGAGGTTTTGTCCTGCTATAAACACCTGTTTCGCCCCATCCAGGTTAAGCAGTATTCCATGCTTGGTGGAGTAGTACACGTCACGATGGTTTTCCAAAAGTTTGTGGTGAAAAAGACAATCTTCTTTATTGCAGACCGTCTAAAGACACAAAAATATAGTAGTAAAATAACGAAGGCAAAGTGTCACAGGTATTATTATGTATCAAATGTCCTACTTCTATAATAATTATAACAAAATAATAAACTATAATGATAACAATATATATCAATTAACTATAACGATAACAATATTAATGTCCACAACGCATGGTATCGTTCTGTTTATTCTAAGCGCGCGCTGCATTTTTATCGTCTGCCGTTTTAAATGCTCGAGCGCTTTAAAGTCAGGTGGATTCTGATTGGCTATCAATTTTTTTATCGCTCATCAGCGGGAAAAAAAAATAGTTCTGAAAGTGATTCCAATTATATCTTTTCTCTGTGCTGTTATGGTTATAGTTATGGACTCTGCTATTCTTTTATATTTAGAACGATTTTTTGAACAATATATTTTTCGTTATCTTTATCGTCCTTGGTGTGGACGGGCTCTATTAATAATTACCTATGTGTGTAATTTACATAAGATTAGTCTATATATGCCTTACTTTTTATGCAATTGTATTGCCTTTTTTTCAACTCAAATATATTTGATTAAAAACTTACAGATGTAAAAAGGGTCCCTCCAGCATCCATACACAAAAATCGGTTGCTTTTCACTCCAAATATTGCCAGACGGTCTCTGCTCTCTGCCTTCAATAAAATTACACCTGTTGAAATGCAGGATATAAAGAGATTAAACAGTGGAGATGTAAAGGGCATTGTTTGATTTGAAAAACGTTGTTTTATTTAATCATCATTGATCAGATTTGTTTAGTTTGACTTTTATTTTACTGGTATTAATATTTAAAATATCTTAGGCTACTCACTGTAGGACCCCCGGTTTGTAGTTTTGCGCACATGTCCATTCGCACTGATCTCCAAGTAGAAGTTGTTTAAGTCTGAAGTTGTCTGAAGGTGGATGAATCTCCGCGGGTTTCCCCAGTTGGAGCCCAGGAGAGGTGAAGGGTTAGGGGCAGCATCCGCAGGTCTGAAGCCCTGGAGGGCTGTGAACCACAGAGCAAGGACGGAGGAGTGCAGCATGTGCAGGTTGGAAAGTGCGCAACGCATCTTCACAGAGCGCAGAGTATCGATGCGTAAAACTAGTGTGCAGAGCTGAAGAAGTTGTGATGCGTAAAAGTTTGTGAGCGCGGCTATTTAAACGCATCCTGTGCCACTCCTCGCCACCATCCTTTACGCAACACTCGCCCCCAGAGCCAGAGGATGTGAGGGGGCGGCTTCAACATGTCCACCTTCTGTTTGTTATGAAGGTAATTGAGTGGCAAACCATAATTGGTTTGTCAATTTGCCACAAATTTGACTTTTTATGTGTCCAAACTCTTGGGACACAAGTCCCTCTAGGCTCATTTAAAAGGTTATTTCGCATTTGAGAATCATTTGGTGGTCTCACAATGTTTCTCAAATGCTAAATAAGATGTATAACTCAGTATGTTTATTTATGTATTTAAGATTCTCTAACCTATTAGACTAATTGATTTCTCTGCACAACATTATAGTGAACGGATAGTTTAAGTTTATTAGATTAAGTCATATTGGATAAAAGTGGCTGCTAAATGAATAAATGTAAATGTAATGTAACTGTCGTATGACCCCAATCTGAACTTCCTCATGTTGGCCAGCAGAGGGAACTTGTGTCTCATTCACGAACAGGGACCGATTCTAGTACATTGTCCTAACATGTGTATACAATAAAATATAACAACAATAAAAACATTTATTATTTTTTTTAATATATATATTTTTTTCATTATATAGCAACAGTAGTGGCCAAAATTTGATGTCCTGCCTGCGTGGAGAAATTGACATCTTCACCTTTTATTAAAAAAGTAATTTGTTAAAGATTTTGCAAGCATATTGCATCGTTGTGCTTGGAGTCGATTGTTGTATTTGTGATGACGCAATGAAACGTGCCAAATTGTGAAGACATAATTTTTGGTCAAACAAAGAAATTGTGATGAACACATGCAAAAACAGAAGAGAACCAACAAAATATTAATAACTGATTATGTTGTGGTTTATGAATGCCTTTTCCTATGAGCATTTTGTTTTTCTGTGCTTTTTTTTTTTAGTAATATAGTAAAATAAAACCTGTAGCTGTAGTTTGCCTTTTATTGCCAAATACTTTGTCAGATAAAAAAAACCTTAAGCAGTGTTTTGTTCTTCCCTCATATTTAAAATATTTAAATATCCTCATATTTTGGTTTAATTGAACTTTTAGGGTCATTATAACTAATATCCCTTCCAGACATCACTACTGTACAAAAAGCCTAATAGTTGTTTTCCTTTATATTATTCTTTACCATATATATTTTTTTTAATTCTGAAATACTTTATTCTTTTTCCATTTATATTTTAGAATTTCAAAATGGAAACAAAATAGGAACAATTTGTGAAGAAAACAAAAGAACTGGGATTGGATAAGTAGGTCAAATAATTCAATCTCAAAAAAGTAAACATTCAATACTAATATTCACATTATGAAATATATTTACAGATAAATTGGACCCAATGGATGTCATATTAACTCTCAAGCTTAAATTTATACATATGAATCAAGACAACAAATTCAAATAACCATGACAGGGAAAAAGTTTATGAATACTTGAGAGTAGTTTATTGAACTGTTTCATGTTTATAAATGATCCTGTATGAGTGTGACGTCCTGACAGCATGACTGGGGTGGCGATTATTTCTGGAAAAGAATCAGATCTGACTGCTCACTGTACTTGCTACTGTGAGCATAAATAAAATGTGAAACAAATACACACAACATCTGAAATAAAAGGCAAAAAAAAAAAAGAATATAGTTTTATTAACATCAGGAACATGATTTAACTGCTGTGCACAGCACATACGTAGAAAAGTAAAAGAAAAAAAAAATATTTTTCAATAAATCTGTATTTATACATAGCATCAGCACTTGTTTTTAGAAACACATGATTATGACCTCAGTTTCCTACTGTCAAAAATCATTGCAAGAAATCATAACTAAGGCAAGAGTGAGACATGTGTTTATAGAGAGAAGCAGACAGAAACACAATACAGCCACACAAAATCCTGGATTGTGCAGAATGACTGATAATTATCTAAAAGGTTCTTATACAGTATATATATATATATATATATATATATATATATAATCAAAACCTGCTAAAGGGTAATAATGGAACATCAGTTTTAAAAAGTGATTTTTCACTTTTATTCACAACAGGGTCTGCATTTTCTTTGGTTTAAATAAAAGATTTTTGTTATAAGAGACAATTTTGTGCATCAAAACCACTCCTTTCCAGGAAAAATGAACTTGATTTTTGAAAGTCCACAAATTTGAGTCAGCTGAATGTAACATTTTTGACAAGCCAAACATGTCAGTCTCTGAGTAACATGTAATTTATTTAAGCCACGAAATAAACTTAATTCTGCAAAATAGGTATAATGAACTACGCAAAAAAAAAAAACATTTAGAACATCTCCAGCATGTTTTATAATTAGCCAAAAAATCAAACATACACTCAAAAAAATGATTTTTTGATGCTGTTCACTTTATTTAAACAACTTATTTTGATTCAACACCATTGTATTAGGTTTCTGGTTCAAATTTAATTGCTTCATGTTAAATTGACTTGAAATGATTACTTTTTGACTTAACAACGTATCATTTTTTTGAGTGTAGTTCACTCCTCACGCATGTTATCATGTCCGTCAAAAGCTTAGCCTGGCTGTCGGTTGTAATATTAGAACTAAAAACACTGACATAACACACTCATGGACATCAATCGCTTCACTGAATACTTGCTGACTAAGAAATAAATAATTATTATCTTACAATCCATCTGTTTTCAAATCCACATCATTTGAATATCACAATGATGTCTGTCAAAAAATAACGTGCACAATCCATGGTAGTATTTACGAGAATCAGAGGTCCTAAGAGTTCCTAGAAACTACCGGATGTTATGACTACAGTACGTCATCGCTTTCCGAGAAGAGGGAGAAAATAGTGGCCTGAGCAGCTTCAACATGCTGTCTGTCAGAGATGATAACATACATAATACATAACGCACGTGAGTATAAATTAAAATTTGTTCTTCACTCGCTGAAAATGAATCGGAATGATCAGGGAACAGAGTGAAATACTGAAATACGGACATTTTTTAACTACACATTCTGATTCTGACATTCCTGATTTGAATATTTTCAACAATTTTCTATTCTTGACTGATCTTTTTTTTATATATATAATTTTGGCAATAGATGAACTGTTAAATGAGTGATCTTGAGATGAGTCCCTGTAGTCGTCCGATTTCACTCTCATATGGTGATGTAATATTGGGGGACTTGACAGGTGATTTTTATCAAATGTAGTTTGATCACTATCTTCTATAGTTTAAAAGATTAAGGCAATTATCAAAGTTAGATAAAACGTTGTTTCATTTTCCAATATAATATACATTTTACATGATTTGTTACATTTAATTACCCCTTAGCAGATTTTAACTGTTTATATATATATATATATATATATATATATATATATGTAATGTGCTAGTGGCAAAAAAAAAACAAAAACAGAGATCACACTAAATGATTAATGACCCCCCTCAGACACTGGGGTCTTTCCTCTCACTGTAACAGGATCAGGCACACAAAGCCATTTCAAAACAAAGACACTGCAAAGACAAGAACTGGCATCCCATTCTAATGCCCAGTACTCCAAAGATTCCCGAAAGCCTCCCTCCATATGTGAGGAGGATTCAGACGGTGACAGCTTGCAGTCATTCATGCACATACGTTTTTCTCATGAGCGTTAAGAGTCCAGAGTCTACCAGGAAACTGGTGTCTATATTCTATGCCCAATAAACATTTTTACAGCTGTTGCTATAAATCCAAGCGACATACATCAGCAGATGAGAAGGCTCCGATTCCCAAATGTTCACGCACATCACTCATTCTTCACAGTCTTAGAAAAAAAGGTTCCATGGGGTTCTATATAGAACCCTAGGGTTCTTGACTCAATTTTAAAGCCAAAAACGTTCTATATAAGGAGAAATGTCTTAAATGATTGTATAATACTTTCATATTTAACGTGTTATTTCTAGTGATAAAGTATGTTTACAAGCTGTTTAATTCGAAGAATTACCTAAAATTAAAAATGAATTAAAACATTCATAAAATGATCCATGATGGAACCCCTAAAAGGTTCTATATATGAACCTTTTATTCTAAGAGTGTTTGACACAAATTAAAGAAACAGCTCATTAGACTCCCTGATTTCACTTCTTAATGCTTCATTAGTGCTCATTAGATTTTATGACACATTCAGAAGACATACTGTATTAAAATAGATTTATAGGTTGACCTAAACCATGCAGTATAGTTTGCTATTAAACCGATGAATCCTGGATCTTTATTAGATGAATTAATTTAAAACAAGGTTCTAATGAAGCCAAAATGTTAGCTGATCCACTGACATCATTAAATGTGTATGAAAAGCTATTAAATAGTGACATTTATGTCTTATAAATGTGTTTTATTGTTTTTGTACGTGTACAAGTCTCACTGGGACTCACAGTGATATGAATTCCGAGGCACATCAGCTAAATACAGTCCTCAATGGCACAGCAGAAAAACCACAAGAATTTGCCTTTAACATCTTTTAACAGATGAGACCACAAAACAAGCAGCTTGGCAGAGGCGAGAAATTATTAGCCTTTTTTAGTCTCCTTAAAGTATTGCGTCAGTCCTGCAGAGGTCTGTCCTGATATATTCACTGCGCTAGAGGAAGGAGCCAGTTCGATGAAATATAGTAGCAAACGAGTGTTAAAGTGCCCTATTATGCTTTTTTGAATATTACCTTTCATGCAGTGTGTAATATAGCTGTAAGTGAATGTAAAAGGTCTGCAATGTTTCAAAGATCAAAGTTATGGTCTCCCAAAAGAAAGAATCAATTCTGAACTACTGAAACGAGTCGTCAGTAATTCCAGTCTCACTTCCTGTTACATACCTATGTAACAATGTAACAAATTTGCATAATTCCAGCCTATGGAACTCATTGGCTGCCCGTGAACAATGTCTACTTTGACCCGCCCTCAAACTTCCAAAGGATGAGGACTCAAGCTCTAATTTATACAGTAAAAAAAAAAACATAGTTACTGTTTATTTCACTGTGCATCAAGCACTGAGGAAGCCTCCGGAACTGAAATTCAGATATGGTAATGGCCGTTTCGTTTCCGACACATGCTGTAAGCAGTGGAACAATCACAATAGACTGGGCCATCTGACCAATCAGAGCAGAGTAAGCTCTCAGAAAGGCGAGAGACTGAATCTCTGAACGAACCGTTTCAGACACTGTGAGAAATTAGGTGATGTGCAATGTATATTATGATAAAATTAAAGTGTTTTATGACCTTGGACGGATGTAAACCTATAGTAGGAGACTCCAAAACAAAATTAGGAACCTTTAAAATAGCATAATAGAGCACTTTAATAACCCAGTAAGGTTATATTACTACTGGATTCTGCCAACACAATCTGACTGCAGTTCATAACTATTTTATGTTTTGGTGAATTTGTAGGATCCCATTTGTACACTTTCGTACGACTAACTGACAGTTAGGTTTAGTGATGAAGCTTCATGCTTTTTTTCGTCTAAAAATTCATACATAATTGGCATATCTCAAAATAGTTACTTGTTCCACAAGATTGGATCGGATTTGGCTGATTCGTGGTGATTTGAAGAGATTTGAATAAAATCACAAAGCCTGTCTTCAGATGCTTAAAGTTAACATGAAACTACAACCTATTTTACTTCTGTAATGTGATGAATTTCTGAGTGAAAACTGGAAAAAATCCATCAGAGATTATTTAAATCATGAAAAGCGGCTGTTACATACCATTTGACAATACAGAGACATTTGGAATAATGTAGACCAATAAATCGTGCACAGACCAGGAAAGGGCATGGAAAAAGTAAATAGGGATGATTTTGATTTCATGTTAACTAACTGAAGGTAGATGGATGTTTTAGGCAGCAGGAAAGAACTCAAGATCCAAATAAATGCTATCAGACTATAACGGACCTGTATTAAAGTGAGTTTGGAATAATGAGAAAAGGAAATGAGACCTTGGACGGACATTTTCAACCAGTTCAGCTCCTGTGCATGGCTACGACCTTGGACTAAAGTTGGATAGAAAACCGGAAAGAACCCTTGTGCTACTGGAATCTCAAGGCTTCTGGGCACCATGGCTTTTACAAGACTGTCTATGTGCGAGAGGGACGTCAACAGCGGGGCCTCTGCTCAGGTATTCCACCCCCACCCATA
Source organism: Ctenopharyngodon idella (assembly GCF_019924925.1). Lineage (NCBI taxonomy): Eukaryota > Metazoa > Chordata > Actinopteri > Cypriniformes > Xenocyprididae > Ctenopharyngodon > Ctenopharyngodon idella. Next base: position 14,315,585 of record NC_067223.1, read on the forward strand.
TGAGGACCCACATACTTCAAACAGATTGAACAAACAACCAGGCCATGGTGTCCCATAAGTCTTTCTAAAATAGTGCCATTCCTTTTGATTTCCCTTTAAGGCAAGACACCCAAGGTGAAAAGGGAAAAAATAACTAATAGATTTCACCATACTTCCTAAGTTCGTGACAGTAAGAACTGCAAACATTTTTTGTATTGCAAGTTTTCTGAAAGTTGTGTTTAAATATGCAAATGACACATTAATTTGCATAAATTTCCAGAACAGAAATCCAAACTCTTGATTAAGCCAGGTTCAAAATTCTTGTTTTGATGTTGTAGATATTTTAGAGTCAAAGGTTGTTAAAAGGGGATTTTGGATATCTCTTTTTATCACTCCATAAATCAAAAAAACTGCCAGAAAAAATAACATTTCAACCATGGTTTTAGGAATAAAATGTTATATATTATTTATATATATATATATATATATATATATATATATATAGTTTGTTTCAGGCAAATTATATATAATTAACCCCTTTGTAAAAACCTTCAGAATATAGTTAATAAAACAGTAAATTTAAGCCCAAAGTATACTTCAGTTTTTACGTGTACGTGAGGGTCCGCACGTGACACAAATTTTCGTCACCAGAGTAGTACGCGCGCCTCCTGATTTTTTGTAACCGCACATACTTTGTACATGCACATGTGCATTAAATTAGTTTTGCATTAATCAGTTGTTCCACAAGATGGCAACACTGGCCCGAGCCCTTGTGTTCACAGTAGAAAATGAAACTAAAGAGACGGAACAACAACAACAAAATACTGGAGCCTATAAGGAAAATAAGAAAAATAGTGCAGACACAGGACGAAGATGAATCTTTCTAGAGCGTATATGTTGACCGCCTGCATTCGGACAGTATACTTTGGGCTTTAAAGTGCCACTGAAGTGGAGAAAAAACACAGCCTTTAAAGATGTCCATCCACTAGCAATAGTAAGACTATAACATACTGTAATTGAATCTACAGGCCCAAATAGAAAAAGTTAGAGCTTGACATTAACTTTCTTGCTCTGCAGCCACTGTGGCTAGTGGTTTTCCAAAGTTACTAGCCACTCAGCATTTTCACTGGCCACAATTTTGACATCAATACCATGGGGAAAAACTGCCATATAGATATTTTTAATATTATCTCATAATTTGGCAGCAGGTAGCTGTCACTTTAAGACCTGACGCATGGATCCATTATACTGTTACACATGAGTTTTCTTTCTCAACTGTTTACGTTCACTTACATAACTGACTGTGTTTATGTGAATACTTGCCAAGACCAACATTTTGACATTATTTTATGTGTATTTGACTGTTTAAGCAGCAAAAAAGAACTCGATTTAGTACTGATTTAGCACTTTGGGTGTGAGCACAAAATCTGTAAGAATGAGTAAAGTTATGCACAATCCCACGCCGAAATTCAAGCCCTGTAACACCAACAATATTCATCCGGAGAAAATGAAACGAGTTAGTGAGGGGAGGTGGGATTGTGTGTCAACTCGCTGTATCTGTTCTGCAGAAAATAAGTATTAGAAGCATTTCAGATATTTCACTATCTGAAAAATCGATATTTTTGCACTTAGTTTATTATTTCAGATGCCTTTTTAACAGACTACAATCGAAAAATGTATATTTATAAAATTCAACCCGCCAAATTGGCTAGTAGGAGTGACTGCGTCACACGCCACTGCTGAAATCCACCCGCATTTGGTGGGTTGGCGGGTGTTAATGTCAAGCCCTGGATAAAGTGTAATAAAATAAACACTTAAACATCTATTTTGAATGCCTTCTTTTCACTAGACTGAAACAAAACAGTATGGAAAGCCAAACAGCTCAAAATCTCAAAATTGGCCAGTAAAAAAGCAATGTTGTTGCCTTTAGCGTCTTGCCTTAAAGAAAAAGCCTCCCCAGGGTGGGGCAACATTTGGTGACAGAAACTGATGCAAACAAAGACAGACAAACCAAAATCATAAAAAACAGTGAGCGTCCCTCAGTTTGGATGCCACACAGCGTCTGCCCTGTAATTACATTTGCATAGAGCAGCAGCGGCGAGTGCCACTGCAGTGCCTCTGCAGCAACAGGAAAGAGCCCAGGCACTGCCCTCCTCTACCAGGATTCACACATACGCGCAAACAGGCATCCACATGGACAGGTGCACACACACATACACTCGCACCAGAAGCAAAAATAAATAAATAAAAAAACTGCACGTATTCCCTTGAATCAGATACCATCATTGATGGCAGTGTGCCTTTAGCAACAAGCGACAAAAGCTCTGGGCTACTGGCTTTTTCAGTGCACAGTCAGTATTTACAGTATTTTCATTGGTTTCGAAGACGTTCTCATTCACAGCAATGCTTAAAGCTTATTTTCAAGTGCTCCTTTTGTTCAGGCAAACCTGTGATAAGCAATAGTATAATTGAACCAGCCATTTTTAGTGTGCGCTTGCATCAGTTCCCCTGTAAATTTCACTTTTTTTTTTTTTTTTTTTTCTCCGTTTTCTTTATAAAAAAGTTACGTTTCAACTGCAAAAACATAAGAAAGTCTAGTCCAAATAAAACGCACAGCCTCAAAGCTAGAAAAGATCATGTTTAGTCAACAGCAGACGATGCTGAACGCAGCCTCTTGATCAACGTCCTCGCGTCTCATACGACGTTCTCTGATTAGAGAAAGGTAAAGTAAAGCAGAGATGCACACCCCTCCCCCTCGCCCCTCTCCGGGGCCCTTGTGGGAGAGTCCCCGTGGGGCCCTGGCTAACATATCAGCCCTATTTCTGACGCCCCGGGGCGTTCAGAGCATGCATGTTAAAGGGGCGGTGTGTGGGAATGCCAAGGCACCTCAGCGCAACATGCAGCAAGAGAGATCTGCTTTCTTTTAAGTGCTCACACAACCTTACAGCATGAGAAAAACAACAAAATAACTGTCAAAGATACAAAAATAAGGGCTCGTTATGCTTGTGTCGGCTCAGACAGAACTAAAAATAAACAAGCGTTCGTCTCTGCGTAACTTCATGCATCCTTTTAAACCATCTAGGTAGCTCTTTGAGGTAATAAAAAACTGTAAAAAGCAGAGGAGGACTTCCATCATCCATCCCAGAGTCTGTTCGATTCTTGGCAAGCACCTGACTAGGGAAAGGAAGGCTGGGAGAGCCTCCACATCCATAATCAATAATATATACGTTTGTATATATATATATATATATATATATATATATATATAAAAGAAAGAAGCAGCGATGGATAGCATATTCATAGATTCTAATAAAAAGCTGGCCTATCCAAATATACATATATTAAAAAAAGAATAAGTACTATTTTGGTGATATTCTTGCAGTTCCTTGTAGGTTCGTGTGTCAGTTTTCAGATCTCTCAGGGAGACCAGTGCAAATGAAGAATTATTGCAAAAGTCTGCTCATATTCGAGGGAGGAAGTGGGTGACCGTCATGGCGGTGGTGGCCTTGTTGCCTCGCTTCAGTCGGCCGTGTTTGCTGAGAGCGACGTAGAATCCCTTGTAAACGGAGGACTCGTAGGCATTGTAGTTATTTGGCAGCAGGGTCTCCTTGAACTTGCATTCATCTTTGAAGGTTGCCTGAAAAGAGAACAAGAGAAGGGATGTGAGTGCCAGCATTCGGTCAGATGCACGTTTTTGCCACTAGAGCAAACAAATGAATGAGGCTTCTGTTGAAGTACTTAGTGAACTCATAACCAGAGTTATTATTGTTTAAACTAAAACAATTAAAAACATTTATGTTCATTGAAATAAAGCTGAAATAAAATATAGTTGAATATTAGTTGAATAACTTAAGATAAATTAAAAATGATTCATTATTAATACAAATTGTTAAACCTAAACATATATATAAACAAATGTCAAAAGTGCATAACGAAATTACTAAAAATTAAACTAAAATTAAAAATAAAAGCTAATTCAAAATATTAATAAAACTAAAATAACACTGCTCACAACAACATAGTTTTGCATGTAATCGCATGCAAAAACTTGAAATTATCCGTTTCTCAAATTATTTTCGCATAACACCTGGTAAACGGACAACATATTGAGAAAATGCATAAAAATGCAAAGGAACTTTCAGGTGAGTCTGGTTCCACTTGACTACAAGAAAACCATTAACTTGAAGTATTAAAGGATTAGTTCACTTCAGAATTAAAATTTCCTGATAATTTATTCACCCCCATGTCATCAAAGATGTTTATGTCTTTCTTTCTTCAGTCGAAAAGAAATGAAGGTTTTTGAGGAAAACGTTCCAGGATTTTTCTCCATATAGTGGACTTCAATGGGGACCAACGGGTTGAAGGTCCAAACTGCAGTTTCAGTGCAGCTTCAAAGGGCTCTACACGATCCCAGCCGAGGAACAAGGGTCTTATCTAGTGAGACGATCAGTCATTTCCTTAAAAAAATTAAAAATGTATATACTTTTTAACCACAAATGCTCGTCTTGCACTGCTTTGCGATGTGCCACGCATTACGTAATCATGTTGGAAAGGTCATGCGTGACATAGGTGGAAGTGCCGCGGTACGGCGAAAAACTCCATCTCATTTTCTCCTCCAACATCAAAATCGTCTGACATCGTTGTTTTACCATTTTTTTGTAAAGGCCGTTTGACTTAATCTTTGCACGTTCGCTTTGTAAACACTTGCTTGGTACTTTCGCCTACGTCACGTGTGACCTTTACAGCGTAATTACGTCATGCGTGGCGCATCGCATCGCAGTGCAAGACAAGCATTTGTGGTTAAAAAGTATATAAATTTAAATTTTTTTTTAGAAAATGACCAATCGTTTCGCTAGATAAGACCCTTGTCTGGAATTGTGTAGAGCTCTTTGAAACTGAACCTTCAACTCGTTGGTAACTGTTGAAGTCCATTATATGGAGAAAAATCCTGGAATGTTTTCCTCAAAAACCTTAATTTCTTTTCGACTGAAGAAAGAAAGACATGAACATCTTGGAAGACATGGGGGTGAGTAAATTATCAGGAAATTTTCATTCTGAAGTGAACTAATCCTTTAACCTAAAGTATTAACCTCCTATACTAATCCCTCAGCCCAACAGGTCTTTTAATTAAAAATCACTTTAACTCTTTTGCTGAACACTGGTCTACTTTATCTCTGCTTCTCCAGGAGATGCTCTTGAAACACTCTGCAGTTTTTGGACAGAGCTGTCATGTGCTCATGGGCCCCCAAGGACCAGTGTTGCACTGCGTATGCCAAACTTCAGCCAAGTGTATCGTTTACTTTTCAAACCTGGGGACACACTTTATATTACGTGTAAATAATTCAATGCATAACACTTATAGTCACTACTACTGCCAATTCAAAACAACAATGTGTAAATGCAAGCAACTCCACAACAATTTTAGTGCTGTTATTGAGGGTTCTTAGACAGTACATGAAATATAGATGAAAACTGCAATTAAGCATTGCATGTGTGTATCACTACTCTTACTGATAACCAATATTTCAACTACCAGCGAATAAAAAGGAATGAGGCGTTTGTTTAAAAGGCTTAATGCAAGTAATTATTATAAACCTTTTGGCGCTGTGCCTGGATCTAATGCACCCTGAAATTCGTTTAATAATAATTTGCAAAAGCCGTGCAGCACTTGCAAACGTCAACAAACCAGAGCACATTATATTTATAATGCATGAACAATTAAATGCAGCACACTTCTATGCACGCAGCAAACACTATTCTTAGTCGCGCGACCCCCTCACGTGCCAAATGCATGGATCATCAATTAGCCTACTTGAAAACGCACAATGGAAGCATCACCTGTTTAACACGCACACACTCACGATGTCTTCGGGGATGCAAAAGCCTCTTTGCACTGGCAGCAGGCAGAATGAAAGGAAACAGTTGCGCACACCTACCGTTCCGTACAACCGTCCTCTGCTGTTCATTGCGACAAACAGCTCGCTTTTCACACCGTACAGGCTAACCACTCCTCTGGCCACAGTGGAGATCTCTATGAGACCTGATCAAACAGAACAAGCATGTTACACACAATAAAGCGGCTCCGCGTGACTCAGAACAACAAAGCATGCGGTGGGTGGAACCTCTGCAGGTGCCAATTGTGGATGCGCAAATGGCCTCTCTCTCGCGCCACTAGCTACTATGTTTATTGCCAAAAGATGAACATCCCTCACACTTTGAGTCGTGCATGTTCTAAGCGCTTCTGGGCCGCGCAAGGAGCCGGTGTAAAAATAAGTTGGCATCTATATCCGTCCCAGCATTCATGTCATGTTTAAGCCCGCGCAGATATTTAGCACTAAGGGATACGGTGTGTTTTAATAGATTTGTCTTCGCCTCCAAAGACAGCGGACTGTGCAAGCACACTGCAATTGTCGCCTACAAAGAATAAAGCTCGACGGGCTCTGCGCAATTAATTATTGCATTATTCCATGAACTCACTGTACTGGTTCTCATTATGTACACCGTTTATCTTGCCGTCTGGGAGGACCTGAAGATGAAACCCGATGCCTACATTGCAGTACAGCCTCCGCACTCTTTTGATGCCCAGCAAATAGTCATTCTCCCAGTTCGGCTCCGGTCTCTCTCCAGAGATCCCCAGCACTGAGCGGGAGAACAGGCTCTCCCATCGCTTCTCCAATAAAGTTGTCCTATTAGTCCTACTCGGAAGCGGACTGGAGGACACAATCCCAACTAGGAGCAATCCCAAGAGCAGAACGACAGTCCTTGGCCAGTGTTGCGCGTTGGCCTCGCAGGACATACTGATGAGGAACCTTTGCGCAATGGCCATCGGGTTTACCTTCGGGGCACGTGGTCAAAATTAATGGCACTAAAAATACCCCTCTTCTAGTTTTTCTTCCCTCGGCATGGCGGTGCAGGCTTAATTTAGCGAGGCAGGTCAGGACTTCGGGCATGCGACGGTGGCCCGAGATGAGAGCGGCAGAAGATCGGGCAGAGAGCGCAGACACACAACTTGAGGTGGAGAAGGTGGTGATGACCATGTTTTGCAGCTCCGAAGCCTCGGGTCGTGTAGAGAGTGCCACTCACCGAAATCTCACCTCAGAAGCCACCCTCATCCTTACATGACATCATATTAGGGGAGGGGGGAGGAAGAAGAGAGAGAGAGAGAGCGAGAGAGAAAGAGAGAAAGTTGCAAGCGGCGAGAAGAACTGGCCGGACTGATCTGATGATGATGGGACGCTGCTCTCACTCCACGTGTGAAATGGGGGTCGCATGCTGAGCCTTATTGGACGGCTTGTGCGCGATCATGGGATGCGATGGGCACTCTGGCAGCGCCCAAATCGGGACGGTGGTCATATGTCTGACAGCCCTGCTTCCTTATTTAGAAGGATGGTGTAAAAACAGTCCACTTGTCATCGGAGAGCAATGGCACCCCTGTCTGTCACATCCCAGGCTGTTTGTGCAGGAAGTTTACAGAATATTGCGCTCCCACAATACGTGCCGATCATAACGTCCCCCGTCTCGTGCAGCGTGATGTTTTTATCTTCCGGGAGGCTGCCTGTCTCTTGATGTCACGGTGATGATGCTGAGAAAACGCACCTTCAAGAATGCTCGGACCGCGCGCAATGTCCGGAAGTCAGCAGATGCTGCGCGTCGTTACGCGGCTCCCCAGGTGCGCATACAGCGAAGCCGGACTGTAGTGACGCTTGGGGAGGCGCTGTTGTTGGCAGTGTAAAAAGCGACAATCACATTATTTCAGCTCCTCTGGAATGTCGAACAAAAAAATCATTACTTTGAAATTAACAGATTTTAGGAGGATAGAATTGTGCAACTAAAAAAACGTACATTCTAACTAATAGCAAACCACAGCCATTTAATCAATTTTTGTTTTATATTGTCTCATTAGGGTTATTTATAGGTCTAAAATATTGTTGTGGTTTGCTATTGGCTGATCTCATGTGAATGACAGGTTGCCCCGCCCTCGCAGAATTAAACAAGTCATCAGAGAAGAGATTTCAAGAGGAAGGGGAAGTTATTTTGATTAAAGATTACGAAGGCTCATGAATTAAAAAAATAATTGTACACAGATAAAGCATTTATAATAAATACTGCAATATTCCATAAGAAACAAGAATTGTCAATATTGATTTCACAGTGACCTTAAAGTCCCCCTGAAATCAAAATTTAAGTCTTTTAGCTTTTTTAATGTGTTAGCCTTAAGGTTATGAATAAGCTAGTTTGCTTCAAAACAATGACACAATTCGCATTTAGGAGATTGAAAACTTTTAGTCTCTCACTTCCGCTAAAATGGATCACGTATTTTCATGACATCACCGTGCACTTCAGCTTCTCATCAAATCTTCTGTCCAATCAAATGCTCTCTAGAATCTAAAGCGTCCTGCCCCCTTATAAATAGATGCTGAAGCTACATCTGAAATCGGTCACTTGTTAACACATTTACTATTTTCTACATGGTGAACGGCACATAGTGCACTTTATAGGGGATAGGGAATGATTCAGACAGTGTATATATGCTTTCCATTGAGGTGAATGAAGTCTGGTTTCATGTTAGTGTCATGCGAAGCACAGCGCACACAGTCTGCTCCAGTCCAGAGATACGATAACACAGAACGGATCAAATGCGCGAGTCAGCGCAGACCACAAAACGTATGAATTCTGCACAGAATGCTGTATTTTAAAGTGATATGGAGGAGAAACTGTTAGAGATTAGAAGGAAACTGAGGCTTTATCAAGCTCAACAGCTCTGGCCGAGCTGTAATATAAACAAAACGCTACTGGCTATTTTAAAAAAGGGGAGGAGCTGTTTGATATGTCCCACCCTGTCTTCCTGTTTCAGTTGAAATCACGTCAACATATTGAATAATGCTGCGTGTTCCAAGGCACTTCAGTGGGACTTTAACAGAATCCTTTAGGATTGACAACTGTCATCAGCAAAGCAGGTTAATTGCTCTAAGAAGAACTGCAGTGTGTAGCAATAAAATTAAAAGTCTTGACTTGAACATTTGTCGCTGAGTAGTCATCAGCTGTCACACATCTTGCCAAACAGTGACAGTCTAATTAGCAAAGAAATCTTAAATCAGCACCAAAATACTGGAACCCTTCTGACCCCTTCATCACTGACACATCAGTGATGTCATTGCAGGGCCTTCGTGTCTATATGTCAAGAAACACTGAAGGATGTTTTAACACAGTGTAAAAAAAAAAAAAAGAGTAGGATTTTGTCAGGATCACAGTCATATGGCTCTTTTAATATCTCATATAAATCAGGTTGCATCGCATGAAAGCTGATGCACTGCACAGCAAACCCACCCCGTGGCATAATTCACATGATTTCCACACGTCCATGTTGATAACAGAGCAAAACTAAGATCAAAGCGGAAACATGTCCGAGTTTCAGCATTCAGCTGTCATTATCTCTCAAGTTCAGACAGATTACGGCGCACCCAAACATCTGCTGCACATCTCTTCAGTTTACCTGAGATAGGATTCAACAGCCTGTGACTGACTCAATCATTTCTCTGAGGAAAAAGCAGTAGCTTTGATTAATAAATTAGTACGTCAACAGCTTCTAATGGCGAATATATCATATGTTCAGAACTTGATTTTTTAAGGTTAGAGGCAGAACATTTAGCAGTAGCACACACACACACACACAAACACTATCAAATAATTATTTTGAAGGATATAGTCATTCCATGGGGCTTTGCGCAAGGTGGGGTTGTCACAAACCCCGTAACTGGATCTACTGCGGTTTCAAACCCTTTCAATTAGATTTTTATTAACGTGGGTTTAGGTGATATAGAAATGACAGCTGAGGAGAGCCGCTGAAATCCAGGAGAGAATTACTCACACATGACATCAAGAGCATCAGCGGCCGTTTAACATTTAACACACCGCACAAATGGCATTCTCTACAGGAAAGCAGCTGCGCGGTGGTACCCATCCACATCCTACTGAAGAAAACTCTACAGCACATGCTTCACTTTAACTTGTATTCATCCAGCCGTTCATTAAAAACAAGCTGTGAGCTCAGGGAATAGAACAATCTGCATGATGGCACTCAGTCTGGATGTAAAAGTGTCCAGAGGAATGGCAGAGATGGATATGAGTCAGGCCTGTGATCTTGCTGACACAGCTGATCAATAATTCAACACTGAAAAGTGGCACGAAAGCCTGCAGTTCACCTTTTATTTTTCTTAAAAAGCACAAAAAAATGTGCTTAGAAACCAGACTTTTGCGTGAAATAATTGATTCTATTGTGTGTGTGTGTGTGTGTGTGTTAAGGTAATAATAATGTAAAGATAATAACACTTTACAATAAGGTCTCATTAGTTAACATTAGTTAATACATTAACTAACATTAAATAACAATGAGCAATACATTTGTTACAGTGTTTTTTAAACTTTGTTCATGTTGACAGATACAACAGTTGATTTTAATAAGAAATAAGTATATGTTGAAATTAACATTAACTAAAACTAATAAATGCTTTAAGAGTATTTTTCATTGTTAGCTCATGTTAAACAATGTAGTGTTTACCAGTGTTGGGGAAAGTTACTTTTAAAAGTAATATGTTACACTATTGCATTACTTTCTAAAAAAAAGTAATTAATTGTGTTACTTGGAAAGTAATGCTATATGTTACTTTTGCGTTACTTTTTCTCACTTGGGCTTGCTTGCTTGTTTTTTAAATAAAATAAAAAGTTTTGGCAAATGTAAAGGCCCTTTTCGCACCAAAAGTGAAATGAATAAGCCTCAGGCTGAAGGAAATGCAAAATCACACCTGTACAGTAGAGGGCACAGCTCAAACAAACCTTTCATTTGTGGACTGAAGAAGAATAGGATGCAGGAGAAGAAAGTTCAAAAAAATGAAACACAAATGTGATGTTTACCTAAAGTCATTTTTGCTTATGGTTGAATTGGATCACCGAAGGTCAGAAGCAAAGACATTGGTTTATAAAGTGAGATTAAATACATAAAGTATATTTGTGTTATTTAACATATTTAATTATTGCAGGTTTTCATAATATTCTGAGTTTGCATTTCACTGTTTTTATTCATTCTGAGGAAGACTGCATGTTCACATTTAGTCTAGAACTACAATAACCATCATGTGCACACAACACATCTGCACTTATTCACAATTCCTCTTAACATGGGGACAGGAGAGTTGTCAGTCAATAAATGGGAAAACAAAGTAACTTGTGTTACTTATTTTTAAAAAAAATAACTAATTTGTTGTAAATTTAAAAGTAATGCATCACTTTACTAGTTACTTTTAAAAAGTAATCTGATTACATAACTTAAGTTACTTGTAATGCATTACCCCAACCCAATGTTTTATTGTAAAGTGTTTCTCGAGCAGCAAATCAGCATATTAGAATAATTTCTGAAGGATCATGTGACACTGAAGACTGGAGTAATGATGCTGAAAATTCACCTTTGATATCACAGGAAAAATGAAAAAAAAAAAAAAAATTAAATCTTACCAACCTCTCTAAATATATATAATGATCCCCACTAGTGATGTAAAGTGGTTTCTGCAGTGGTGAAGTTCTTCTTGTGGCAGGGATTTTGTGTGCCAGGCGAGCTGCAAGAACAGCACTAAAAGCACAGTGTGTTCATGAGCTGACAAGAACTCCAGAGAGAACATCTGACCCCTGCAGAGAGCAGGAGCTCTGCGCACACTATTAGCACAGCCGAAACTCACAGCACAATGACTCAGGTAAAATTTCTGTCCACCTTAAAAACAAAGGTCACTTTACTTTTGCTGATCGAGTTCAGAATCCTGATTGTTTTCCAGTGTTTAAGCTTTTTGTGCCATTGTTTCTCTGTTTGAGAACAGCCTGATGCTGTCTGCTTCTTTTTCTCATGAGCTAAAAAGTGCACAGTCATTTTAAATAAATCTCACCTCTCAACACTCCTTATATGAGTCACTGTTTCTCAGCGTGACATCAGGCGTGGAGTATGGATCGTCCTCATATGCACTCTGATCTAGTCAGACGCACAATCAAGAGATATTCTGTGATATAAATTTATAAAGAATCAATTGATACTGTAAAAAAATCAATATAGTTTATGGTAAAAAAAACCCCAGCAACTTGCCAGAACTTCACTGCATATATATATATATATACATAAAAAATAATAAGAAATTATTATTAAAATGAAAAGTGATCACATGTGAAGCAGTATTATTTTAGTTTTTAATTAATATTTTGAATTAGCTTTTATTTATTTATTTAATTTATTTATTTAGTTTCATTTTTAGTTAGTTTCCGTTTTTATTTATTTCCAGTTAATCATTTCAGTGCTTCAACTTAAACTTATTTCAGTTTATTGCCAGGGCAACATTTCTAATTTTCTTGTAGTTTACGTTGTTTTCAACTAATATTTTATTTTAGCTTTATTTTAATTAACAGAAACATTTTAAATTTTAATTTTAATAATCTTGATCTGAACTGTCACACTGAGAATTCTGTTTTTTCCACTGTAAATTATATGACTTGTTCTTTTTAACTTCTAAAAACTGTGAATTTAACAGTATTTTACAGTTTTTAACTGTATAGAGTAAGGAAACAGTACTGTTAACCAATTATCAGGCTTTTATATTATATATTTTTTTATTATAAATTACAATCATTTTTTATAGCGCAACTGCCCTCATATTAACTATCACTGCTGCTACTCTGTTCACAGCTCCTGCCAGAATAAGTTTTTTTTACACAGAAACAGGCTGAACTAAAATGATAATTTGTACTTTTGGAGCATTTCGCTCTGACAAACGATGAAGGAAAAGCAGAATGACGTCAGCGGAGGGTTTCTGCTGAGTCAGCAAGACCGACCCCAGCGTTCCCCCAGCATTCCCTTGAACTCTACACCAGCACCGGCTCCCTCTGCCCGGCCCTGGAACGAAAGGCATTCTGTTAGACATCCTTGCAGCACTTTACACATTCTCACTCCCTACAGGCGAGAATGGTGTTGCCGACTCTGATGCGGGTATAAGGTGGGTGTATCCACCTTTTCCATTCTGTCATTTCAGCAATAGAGGAACCAGCTGTACCAAAGGACAAGTGTTCGGGGCTTTGGTGGGCAGATGAGTGGATCAGGGCAATTTGTTTGATGAAGGGACACACATGCACACTCAAAGGGCGTGAGGGGAGTGACTCATCCACGACACTGATTCTGTCCCTGTGCCAATAGGCACTGCAGCGGCAATCATTTACATAATAAATATCTCATTACGAAGACAGTAACTAATCCTTTTATTAATCATAATTAAAGATCACACTCTCTAGATATTCATTAGAAGATTTCCCAAACCAAAACAGCCCTTATGAAGTACAGCGTATTCTCTACAGCCATTAAAAGGTCACAATGACTCTAGATGGAGAAACAGACTTTGTGCTAATAGCAACAGTTGGATCAGTTCATATTTTTAAAAGTAATTCCCTTCTCTTTATTGTGTTTGAAATTAGTTTCAGAGATAAAAACAGGTTTTCCATTGGGGCTACTGAGGAAAAAAAGTTGCAAAAAAGTTGCAATAGTCTTTTTACCCCTATCCGAGTAAAACAGCTTCTCAAAAAAAAAAAAAAAAAAAAGTAGCGCAGGGCTTGATTTTGTCCATTAGATTGCTGTGGTTTGCTATTGATGGATCTCATGTGAGTGACAGTTTGCCCCGCCCTCACACCAGTAAACACATCATCAGAGAAGAGAAGAGATGTCACTGCAAAAGGGAGGGGCAGAAATTTTGATTAGCCTATAGATTATGAGGGCACATGAATTAAAAAAAAAAAATAATGATGTGCACAAATCATTTATAATAAATACTGCAATATTCCATTAACAAGAATTTTCCATTTTAATTTCATAGTGACTTTAAAAGTACTATGAAGTCAAAGTGAGGAGGGTTTTTCCTACTATATCCCCATCATGTCTAAATATAATTACCCTAATCAAATATTAAACTAACATTTCTTAAAGATAAAATTCATATTTCACTGTTAAATAATGTTGAATTTTAGTAATTGTCCTTCTTAACAAAAGCCAGTGAGCTTCATTTTTGATGGAAAAACAAACGTTTACGTTAGTAGTGTAATGATGTATTTATAAATGTATTTCTGTAATCTTTTAGATAGTTTTCTCTCTCTAAATTATTCTATCCCGTTCAATAAAACGAGCCTGAGCTTGAAGATCTGGTGTAGCTGTTAATAGAAATGTTTTTTTTTTACAGCATAACAGGAGTGATTTAGGTATCTTTCATCACCGTTATCGCCCTCTGCTGGTGAATAGGCGGAGAGCTTCTGTCCAGTTGGAACCGCCATTAATTTACTGCATTGCAGCATTGGGACTTTGTCACTCATTTTGGCATGGCGTCTGCACAGATCACACCCAGCAGAAATACGGAAAAACTTATCCTATATGTCCTAGACAAATATTAAACATTAAAAAAATATTCAACTTTTCGGAATGCAACATCAGAAAACTTCAGAGCTGCTTGGAAAATCAATATTCCATTAATGAGTTCTAAAGTTCTAAAGTCTCTACTAAAAGAGTAAATTTCCATCTTTGTTCTTTTTTTGTTTCCCAGCCAAGCAAAAATAAGCCAGGAAATGCAAAACACAGGAAACTTAAGATCATTAAATTAAATTAAATTAAATTAAATTAAGGTAGGATGGAAGCTTAAACACATTCCATTAATAAAATTAGATTATTGAATCCAATCTGCAGTGCTGGATCCAGTGTGTGAATATGACACTGCAATTACTATTATGGAGCTACTGATACTTCACACAGAACAATATTATTTTCATCGTTATTATTTTTTTTCAGTTCAAATAGATTATTTGTTGTGGCAAATTCGGAACGGCAAGGGTTGCCAATTTTTAAAATGCTTTTTTTGAATATCACCTTTCATACAGGTGTGTAATATAGCTGTTTGTGAATATAAAAGGTCTGCAAAGTTTTAAAGATCATTATGCATGACAAATAAAGTTATTGTCTACTAAAGGAAAGAATTGATTCTGAACTGCCTGAAATGAGTTGTCAGCAATTCCAGTCTTACTTCCTGTTACGTAGCTACTTAATAATGTAACAAATTTGTATAAGTCCAGCCTATGGTCTTCATTGGCTGCCTGAGAAAAAAGTCTACTTTGACCCGCCCTCAAACGCTGTAGTTGTAGCTGAGGCCTGGAAGATTTTGGGTCGTGATGTCTACATGCTGAGAAGACGCAAATCCACTTTGCATAAACTCCCAAAGGATGAGACTGATACAGTAAAACTGACGCCATTTTTACTTTTCATATCACTATGTATCAAGTGCTGAGGAAGATCAGGAGGTGAAATTCAGATATGGTAATCTGCGTTTCATTTCCAACATGCACTGTAAGCAACAGACTGGGCCATCTGACCAATCAGAGCAGAGTAGGTGTAACAGGGTTAAAAATGTTACTGTAAATGTTATGACTTCCACCAAAATGACTGTTTTTGTTCATTTATTAATTGTTTTGGGACCTCTTGTGGCAACATTATGTAATTAGTGGGTCTTTTACCTGTGAAACCACACCCCCACCCGCAGCAGAGAAGTTTATCTGATGTTGAGAGGGGTGTAGGTAAAATGTGCTCTGGCGAAATGAGGGGTTTTTTTTTTGTGACTTACTTCTTAATTTCGCAAATAAAATTAAGATTAAAGTTCAGTGATGTTGTGTAACAATATGTTAACTGATTTTGATTGTATGTGATGAACTTTGTGGAGTTTAGATGCAATTTGCTCAGCATGTGCTTTGCGATTTTTTTAATCAAACACACGTGAATCTCTCATTTTTGCATGTGTATGTGTGTAAATGCCCACTGTCGCCAGAGGATATTTGTTTCTCCTTGTTGTGTTACAGTAAACAACGCATGAAACGCAGTTCTCCATGTCCGTCTGTGATTTGTGTGCTGTGGGATGAAAAGCGCTACATAGGTCTCTGAAAGGCGGGGTCTATGGTGCGATGATGTATAACTATTCGTCGATGTCTTGCTCTGGAGGAAGGCATATTATGCAAATGAATTTGCCCATATGACATCACAGATTCAATATCCAAACGAGCCATTTTTGGAGCTTGATTAAACAGAGTGGTGCAGTTATGACATCAATTTGAGGCCAAAACGCAGAAGCGTGTTAGCATTTTAGCGCTTCCGGTTCCATCGCCCAATGAGTCAATGAGTTTTTTTAATGGGATTTTGGTTAAATGGCTGAAATAAGGTCTGTGGTGAAGACAAGCTCAAGATACTTTCATGTTTTATTCTATGACATAAAATACATCAGTATTTCAGCACTGGTGATTTTTTGAAGCTGTTACGTGTCTTGGAAAATGTGGTTGCTAAGAAGTGGCTAAATCAGACTACAGAGGCTATCGTGGACATTAAATGTCATTACGCCGAACAGGTAAGCTCAGTTCGCTTTTACAGCCTTGTTATGCTTATAACTGCGCTCTTATAAACTATTCTAACTCAAAGGTTCTGGGAAAATGTCTTTAGATAAAAACTGAAAGAGTTGTCGGCATAGTGGTGGTGATGTTGAAGTCGTGGGACCGTGGTGTAGTTCGTTTATAGCCTACCTTTAGCCTTTTGCTTCAGGCAACTGCATTTAGGCAATAAAATTCATAAAATTTGTGCGAAAATTATCTTAATGGACAAAACGTGTAAGTATCATAAACTTTTGGTGATCACAGAGCTCATTTTTTGTGATAATTCAAAAACCTATAAAATCCTATTGGGTTTTTGTAGAGGGAACCATTGTGATGTCATAGTTCCATCACTCTATATCCAAATGAACCGTTAGCTTGATCAAATAAATGCTTTGTTTATAATGAGGAGGACATTTTAAAGTTTCAAAGACCTCTTATATATCAAAGGATTATGACCTCTATAATCAAAACGCAAATTGTTTTGGGTTTTTTTTGGAATTTGCGTTCAAAATTCACTTGTTTTTACATCCTCTTACTCCTACATACAAACGCACACACACACACACACATAAATCCACAGCCTCTTTCTCTTATCAAGGCAATTAGCAGACTGGCCGCCAGGCAGTGCGTGTTCTGCATAAAAAGTCTTCAAAAGCAACCGTTTAGAGACATCGAGGGAAAATAAACTCCGGAACACAATGCACCACTAGCTTTCTCTACCCACAATGCTCCCACCAAGGTCTGTGGCACAATCCAGTGTGGTCACACTGCGGTCTGGTGCTGGGGAAAACTGACCTCGAGCCATTCCTGGGTTACAGGAGCACCGGAGCGTTCCACAGCCCTCAAAAAGCGGATATCCAAAAAGCCGGGTCCAGCCCTTGAGGCCTTTTATAGAGAGCACAGGAAGTACAATCAGTACCCACAAATTAAACATCTCTAATTATGAGCTAGAAATGTAGAGCTGAAGAGATCAGCATTAGCATGCACGCTTCGAAAGTCGCTCTATAAATACACCTCTTCACCACCACCACATACTCCATCATGCCATCCGACAGGATGTTACCTTTCATCCTTCAGCCCTTTTTCTTATTTTGATCTTTCAAGATAAACACCGCTCACACAGTTCTGGAAATAAAATGCCTCATCTTTCCATCAATAACGACATTCCAAATTCATATTCCAACAGAAATTGGATTCTGATATAATTAGTAGTCAGATGATGTGGTTTCTTTACACTCCATTAGTCTTTCAGTGTATGATTAATGAAGGTGCTAAGCAAACCATATTGATTGTTCGTTTCACAGCGCCCATGAGAGCGTTGCTGTGTCATCAAACTACGTCCTGCTGAGGCTCGACTATCAGCATCATTATACAGCAGAAATGGCAGAAATTAAGAGCTCTAAACTGTGCTTTCAGAGGTGCTAATAGGGGAGTTTCACCAACAAAGCTCAGACTGACAGCGAGAGAGTAATTACAACTTCTTCAGGTGAAAGCCTATATTTGTAGCAGCTCCCATTCAGTTTCCTCAAGGTTAAAGGGATAGTTCACCCAAAAATGAAAATGATCCCATGATTTACTCACCCTGAAGCCATCCTAGGTGTATATGACTATATTCTTTCAGACGAACACAATCGGAGATATGTTTAAAAATCTCCTGGCTCTTAAGCTTTATAATGGGAGTGAATGGGGGGTGAGATTTTGAAGCCCAAAAAAATGCATCCACCTATCATAAAAGTAATCCATACGGCTCCAGGGGGTTAATAAAGGCCTTCTGATGGGTTTTTGTAAGAAAAAATAATCCATATTCAAAACTTTATAAACTAAAATAACTAGCTAAAACTAGCTAAACAGCCTTAAGCAAAATTACTTATCTTCTTTTCTTATTTAAAAAAAAAAAAAAAAAGATTAAAAATAGAGAAAGATAATCTTGGTTTCCCTCTGAATGAAGTATTTTTCTTAACTGACAGGTATTTAACTCACTTGATTTTTATGAATTTTTAAGAAAACAAGGCTAATATCATAACCCATTTTCCTTCTAATTGTAAAGTAAAAGTAAATCTTGTTTTAAGAGTTTTTAGATATTTGTAAAGAAATACAAGACAAAAAATACTGGATATTTAAAAATTATCCAACTGAGATATTTATCTCACTTATTTTTTATGAAGTTTTTAGAGAAAGAATACAAGACTTAATATCTTAAGTGATTTTCCTTCTAGATGTAGCCTTAAGTTAAAGTAAATCTTGATTTAAGAATTGTTAGATATTTGTAAAGAATAAAAAAATAATGTTTTTGGAGTGTCCTTAATGCAATCATATTAATGTCATTAAAAAGGTTTTTTTCCTGGAATAAACTAACAAAATTACATATAAATTTTAGGTTTACACAGCTGAAAAATGTGGGTTGATGGTCTTATCTGTCCTCTTAGCAGGTCCAGTCTGTTTTGATGGTTATAGTTGGGTTTAACTAGACTTGACTAGACTGACTAGCTGAAAACCAGCTAGGAAAAAGGTGGGTTAAGTGGGACTGCAACAGAACAAAACATTGTGAGCATGTGACTTTGTTTGGGTGTCTAAACTGCATGAAAACTAAATAAAAACTGGTTTTATTTAGAAGTTGTGTTTTTCTGTCTATAGACGTAACAGCTGTCTTGCAGAAACCTCACAGGTCGTGCACGTGTCGTGTATAAACAAACTGTACAATAACAAACCTGAAGATGCTGCAGTGCTTTGATGGGTCACAATGACATGCAGCACATTGGCAGCACACCTTCAGCATTTTTGTGTGTGTGTGTGTGTGTGTGTGTGTGTGTGTGTGTGTGTGTGTAAGAAAATGTAAATGTGATTTGTCTGAGCAGATATTTTAGGAGCTTCTGTAGGAGTTGAAGAATGCGCGGCCACAGACTAGTCTATCGTCTGCTTGGATTGCAGGACGTCGGTACATTTGAGCCGTCCAGGTCCCCTGCGTGACCAACTCAACCAAACTGCCGCCCACTTACCGGCAGGAAAATGACAACCCTTAGAAGATCACTAAGTTTTTTTGCCGGTCGGCAGGGAGAAAATGAGGGACCAAAGATGGTGATTGTTTCCTGTTGGAGTGGGCGGCTGCGGAGACGTGTCCTGTTCTTCTCTCCATCAGCAGGTTGGCCCATCTCTCCTTCAGAGGTCAGTTGCACAGCGCCATCTACTGGATGACACAGCACAGTCAAATTAGACACAACAGCACCACATGGACAATTCAACAAAAATGATCAAAATAAACACTATCTCAAAATGGCCTTATGTGGAACAGAATGTGGTATTTTTTGAAGGACATCTGATATGATTTTTGTTTTAATTAATGTTTTATTTTTATTAAGTTTATTAATTAAACAGCTTGTAAAGTTTATCATCAGAAAAAATAACCTGTTAAACATGAAAGTATTATGCAACCATTTAAGACATTTCTCCTTATAACCTTTTTGGCATAAAGTGTTCTTCAAAATGGAGTCAAGATTTCTATATTGAACCCAATGAACCCTTTTCCTAAGAGTGTAACATGTTTACATAGCCTACCTATGTGCATCTCACAATAACATTCAAAAGTTCAATTAATGAAATAGGCCTATGCAAAATATGCATTAAAGGGGATATACGTAGAATTCAGAAACCTTTATTAGATGCACATGCATATGTAAAGTACAAGAGACTAAATATGATTCAATGCCCCGATATACTCGCGAAATTCTTTGTCGTTCTTTGCTTAGAATTAAAGTTGGAAATACCCTTGCATACTCTTAACGAACATCCCGACGACATCCACGAGAGCGGCTAAGATGAATATGCAAATATGTTCCGCGGCGCGCACTTTTCTCTCAAATAAATAAATTAATTAATTGATAAATAAAAAATAAATTTTTTTTTTTTTTTTAAATGACAGCGGTAAAGCATCTGATCATAGCGATGTGGATGTTTGCACCAGTTTGCAACACCTCTGCAATTCACCTGCATTATGTCGACAGATGAGGCAACTAAAATTACTGTTATGGTTTTATTATATTTGAGACTATATAGATCTGGTTATGAGACAATAGAATTAATCACTTTTCCATGCATGACATATTGACATTATAATAGACCTAAAGATTGGCTCTTTCGGCATTTTCCTGAACATTACATAAGGATTCGTTATATGTCAGTGAACGGAAGAGAGACTCTTGGGAGCACACGTAAACGTCACATCCTTTTGATTTTCCCGGCAAAAACGTCCCGAGTCCTTCACATAAAAATTACTCTATAGGCTTCCATAGACAACCTATGAAGTTCTAAGTTTCGTTACAAACTGTTAACACACTGGCAATAAAAAACGATTAATACATTAAAATTACATAGTCCTTTCAAAGGTAAAGCATCACAAGATTTGACATTTTCAGTGAACATAAATTATATGGATTACACAAGATTTGCCCACGAATATATATTTAAAAAAAAAAATCAAACTTTTTTGGCTTTACATTTCTCAGAATCTCTTTATTGCATAAACATGAATACGTATACTCAGTATGAGTGAATCCTGCAGCGTTTTAGAGGCCAAAACCACAGTAGTGTGAGTATAAAGTGCTTATATAACGGACAACATCAAAAAGACGTCTTACAATTGTATTCAGTCAGCTGACAGGATGAATAAATCACTGCAGTTAAATAATTTACACAATAAAATCAATCACACAGACTTATATGTGCTTTTCACTTCAGTTGTACAGTTTATAAGGAGCAATAAATAAAAACACTGTCAGATAAACTGTCAGATAATACTGTCAATCAGAGTTTTTGACATCATCCAGGTGGTCTTTTCTGTTGATAAAAACACACTGAATGCGGGCGGCCCGCAGGTTGCTCTCCTCTCTGTGGAGGGTGATGATGAACCTGCTGATGCCAGTGTTCGGGCACGGCGAGAACACCTGGTTCATCTTCAGGCCTGCTGGCAGACAGCACTGCAGGTCCTCCACTAGGTGCCGCACAGACACACGAATAAACGCCCCGTGACTAACGATCAGAGCGTGGACGGGTACTTTATGGACTCCGTCACTGGCTAGTCCAGCAATCACAGGCTGTTCTGGTTCTGATGGTCCAGAGCTGGATGCAGAACACTGGTCGGATGAGCCGTGTTCCTCTAACATGCGCTGGTATAAGGATTTGAGGAACTTCTTGAAGCGCGTCTTTACCTGGATAATCACAGAAACAGTTTCTTCTGTGTGAGCTTTTCATTTGATCAGTCAACGATTACTATACTCTGGGAAGGACACGGTGAAAATTACTAAATAGTCAATTTTAAAGTTATGAATACTACAGTTTAAAAGTTTGGAATAATTACAATTTTTACAACAACCAGCCAAGCTACTTTGATTTCCCTCTGAATTTAAGTGGCATCATATTTTGCAACATTCAAGACTGCTTTTCTTACAGGAAGGCTCAGTTTCTACCTGTTCCAGCGTCTCTCCGCCGGGCGGTGTGTAATCTCGGCAGGCCTGACCCGCTGCGTTCGCCATGTTCTTCAGATGTTCCTTAGGTCTTCCCTCTGCCACCCCAAAACCCTGTCCAACACATCACACACATGCATTTGAACCAACAATACAGCAATCCTTAGGGGATGCCAAATTTAAGGGATGCTATTTTGTTTTATTAATATTATTAATATTACTTATCTTTTTCATTATTACCATTATTACCAACCAACAATACAGCAATCATTAGGGGATGCCAAATTTAAGGGATGCTATTTTGTTTTATTAATATTACTTATCTTTTTCATTATTATTTCTGATGCTAATCTTATCCTTAAAGGGGCCCTTGATTATGATTTCACTTTTTTAACTTTAGTTAGTGTGTAATGTTGCTGTTTGAGCATAAAAAACATCTGCAAAATTACAACACTCAAAGTTCAATGAAAAGGAAGATATTTTCTTTTACAGAAATCACTTTTTAAGGACTACAACAAACAGCTGGTAGGGACTACAACAAGCTTCTTCCTGAGTTGGTGACATCACTAACCCTAAAATTTACATAAACCCCACCCCCGAGAACACACAACAAATGGGGTGAGGACATGTTGGGCTGCTTTAGAGAAGAGGAAGAGTTGTTGTAGTAGAGTGTTGTAACTTCTTCCTGAGTCTCTCCATCAGTGTCGACTCCGGTTTGAACAATGTAAGGCTGAACACCGTTACTGACAATCCTCATTTGGCTGCGTGAGATTCTCCAGCTTTGTTGTTTTTGAGCAACCGAAGCACGAGCTGTTAAAGCTCCGCCCTCTTCTGGAAAGGGGGCGGGAGCAGCAGCTCATTTGCATTTAAAGGGAAAACGGGGTGTTTTTGCTCACACTCAAATAGGGGCAAATTTGACAAGCTATAATAAATGATCTGTGGGGTATTTTGATCTGAAACTTCACAGACATATTCTGGGGACACCAGAGACTTATATTACATCTTGTGAAATGAGGCATCATAGGTCCTCTTTAACATTATATTAACTATTTATATATTTAATGAACTGTAAAAGCAGCTGACCAAGTTTACATTTCCATGTGAGTTGTATTTTATATATAAATGTGTATGTGACAAATAAAATTTTCGAATCTTGACAGAGACAGACACTCACCCGCTCTCTGAGTAAAGGATCCAATATCATCTCAGTCGCAGAAGAATGAAGGTTGTTTCCTAAAATGGTTTCAGCTGTCTTGAGAAGGAGAAGAAGTTATATTTCACATGATGGATAGTTTACTCACAAAATCTAACGGAGTTGCAGTCACACACATACATACACACACCTGGACGGCTCTTTGCAGGTTACTGACGAAGACATTGGTGAAATGCAGATCTTTGAGGTAGCGTCCGGCTGCCGCCGCCTGCCGATGTCCCGTGTCTGACAGCAGTGTGTCAATGCCCTGACCTACACATTTGAGGAAAAAAAGCATTCAAAAAGCACATCTTCAGCAGGAGTTTTTGCAAGGGAGTACTAGGGGGTCTGTGGAAATGTTTAGAGAAAAACAGTGTAAAAAATTAGAAAGTAATAATAAATAAAACTATTTTATATTATAGATTACAATATAAAAATGATAAAAAAATAGATAAATTAAATTAAAATAAGTACATAAATGAGCATATAAGTAAATAATGTATCTAAAAGTACAGTGCTACAATCTTTTCCAAATAATATTTAGACACAATATAATATAAATTGGGTCTTTATACAAAAAAACTAAATAGAAGGGAGTCCCTCACAGGACGATGCTCATATTTTGGGGGTTCGTGGCATCTGAATAATTGAAACTCTTGTCTTAGAGGTAACCAAACATGCACGTGTGTATTTACTTACCTTGAAGCAATTTATCTCTGTTGTATTGTGTTTCTCCACTAGGAAACAGAGCACATAATAAGTAATTATAAATCACTTCAAAAAGGACAGTTCACATGTCATGTCATGTAGAGGTCACTGTGATCAACTACAGACAAAACTTGTCCGATTACAAAGCGTTGACTATATGCAGTACAAAGCATTCGTGGAAACATTTGGTGATGCGTTTATGAGCAGAACAGATCATGTGCGTGTCCTCTATCTCTGTCTGTCTGTCCCTACAACAATCAGCTACCGAATCATCAACATTCGTATGCATGTAAAACAAAAGCAAACATACAGAATACACAAGCGTTAACTTACTGTCGGACGATCGTTAGTGCAAATGTGAGCATAATACAGATTTGTAATAGTAGATGAAATGTGTGACCGGCTCTTCCTGGTTCATGAGTCAAAAGCGTTGCAGTAATATGACGTCACTCAAATGAATGGAAGTCTGTCGCCCTCCTGTGGTGATTTTTGGGAAGTGCACGGCTGCATCTATGATGTTTTTTTGGGTTTTTTTCAGTGAGTTTTAAATGTTGCTTTCTAATATCTGTTCCTGTTTTTTTAAACCTGTAATTAGTTTTGTAAATTGTAACTTCTGTAAATGGTTCTCCGTCAAAAAAAAACAATAGGAGTGTCTAACGCTTTTTTGAATCGCATTTACATTTCGAATCAAAATGGTTCCTACAATTAAAATAAAAATTCATTAAAAAAAATAAATAAAACAAAGCAACCGTTTGCAAGAATCACTCACGAGCTCTTTGTGACAGACGGCGGCGAACATAGAGTAACTAAATTTATAAATTACACTCGAACAATTACTGAGCAATTTTACTCTACGTACCTGACCAGTTAGAAACAATATCTCAATCCCGTCTATTTTGAAATTCAAATTTAATGCTGATTGCCATTCCACTCGCTAATTGTAATTTTATTGTGCAATTGACAAAACACACCACATGAGGGCGCAATAATACTGCGTTATGCAGCATAACTCACATAAATTACCACAGAAGGGCGACATTCAGTTCCTACTACAGTGGTTTTCGCAATTATTAAACAAATAAACAATAATGATAATAATAATAATAACGAAATGAACAGTTTAATTCAATTTGAGATTTATTGAATTGGCCAAAATCAGGTAAGTATTCAAACTTACAAAGGGTGAAAATAAGTGATATTGCTGAAATGCCACTTCTTTGGATATTTTTTGGATCTGGAAGTGGAACTTTTAACAACAGGTGGCTGCTTCACCACAATTCAAACAAAATTTAAAAAAAAAATAATAATAATATTTTGTATCTAAGTCTTGCACCCCAGTCTTGCATCTATCATCTGGTAAGACAGTACATTAATACATGTTTGGTGAATGTGTATCTGGTAAAAGAAGCTGGAGGCTTAACCTGTACGGTAACAAACTAGTTAAAGAGGTTCAATACCCCTTTTTAATCTTATTACTCTTCCATATACTCTTGACTGAAGTACTGTGAGGTAATGTGACTCTGGGCAGGAATATTATCTGAAAGGAAGGCGTTTCATAACACACATTAATATAATAGCTAGGAAAGAAGTCAGATAACAGTTAAGTCAGACAACATTGAACATAAATGAGGCAAGACTGTTCATGCAAATATCTAAAAGTGTAACACTTGCATGCAGGTCCGTCTGCCAGTAAAATAAATGACAGTGTAAATGCAAACAGAAAACAGTCATGCAGCCACCATGAAAACACGTTCAATGATTCTGTGATATAGCAGCAACATGGAAACTGAAATTAAGGTATGCAATAGCTCTTTTTTCATTTTTCTTTTTCTTTTAGCAGCACTGGAACACAAGTTCAAACGTTTATACAGATATAAAAGAACTGGGAAAAACACAAAATGAACCTAAGGATATAATAGCACACAAACTCACTGAAAACTAAGTGTGTGAAAATTACTCCAAAAAAATGAACATTGTTTCAAAAACACTCAGAATCAAACTTTGAGCACAAATTTGCATAGATATGTTGGAATGGCACATTGGTCACAACACGTTATATTTTAAGTAAACATCTTACTTTTAGGTCCACAGTAAAGAGAACTGACTTAAGAAATCAATTTTCAAAAGTGCAAGAGCTAATGAAGAAAGAGAAAGGAAATTGGCATGTTTCAAAATATCTTCTTTCTATGAGAATGTTCAAGTAGATGTTCAAGCTGATATTTTGACAAAATAAAATAAAATAGACTAATAAAATAAAGTGATTTAATGAAATTTGATGATGTCCTATCTATGCTGACATGAATTCAACACAACTAAAAAACAAATAAAATAAAAACGTCAAACTTCACCATTTCTATGGCAGCTGACTGTTAGATCAGTTTATGGTCTAAATATGTTGGTCTAAAATTAAAACTATAACCCGCAAGCACACCTAATATGGGAAACCAGCCCCAAAACAAAAATAACTTAAAAAAGAAAAACAATGCCAAAAAATAAAAACCCTTGCCCTCCTCTTGTATACCAGGGATAACCAGCGAGAGGTGATGTCTGAAAGTGCATTTGTATCGTGGATTTTAAGACTCCCAAATTATTAATCTGCCATAAATCCCTTCAGCATAGCGAGTGTCTCTGACCCACGTGTGAAGATGGTGTTTTTAAAACATGTCAAATGAGCAAACAGCACCACATTTTATTCATCACAAACTTTCCAGAAACCACCTGTCTAAAACCATTCATGTTTCAATCACTTGCAAAATCTTTCAATCTTTCACCTCTTTTATTCCTTGCCTACCTTACCTTTACTCCACCTTCACTACATACTTAGTGTCTATCTGAAACCGTCCTGAAGCTGTGATGGTCACCATGCATGGATAGAAACTTTAACATATTCATATATGCGTATTGCATGCAATAACATTCATCTGTAAATAATCCCTATGCTAATGGAGTTACTCATACCTGAGTAGTAACTCATCAGATCACTGTATTAATAAGAAAACTGATCCTACTGAAAGGACAGATGGATGTCTCTGACTGTAGCTTTTCGTGGGATCACATCTGGATGCACCCTAAATTACCTAGTATATAAAAAAAAACGGCCTCTGGGAATTACTAAAGCAATACATTCTATACGTTAAAAAAGCATAATATTCTTAATAATAATATGTATTATTCTTTTTTTTATTATAATTATTAAATAAAAATATCAATAGTATTAATAGATACAGTTGCATATGATAGCCAATACAGATGTATGCTCTTTAATAAGTAATATATAGCATACTGCATTATTTAATCATGTTTGAGGCCGATTCAATTTAAATTCAAGTATGTAAAACACCACCGCCTGCAGATATGAGACGGCAGCAGCAGCTGTTTTGCTCCTTTATAAAACGTCAAGCTTGTGTTTGTATATTATGCGCATATGACCATGACGTCACAGTCACCTAATGTGGCTTTGAAATAAAACTTAAATACAGTAATACAATAATAACTGAATCAATTGTAGGCTGAGGAGGTGTGGTGGATAGGAACAGGAACTGACATCATAAATTGACATCACGGACATCTGTAGGGGTGCAGGACAGGTTTTGAGATTGCGTCCCTTTGTTGCTGGCTCTGCCCTCCTGTTGTTGTTGATGTTGTTGTTGTTGACTTTCTTTCAGGCTGCTGATCAGTAACTGCTCAATCTGCTCTTGACATGATTTCAGACAGTCCTAGAAGAAACAGAAGAAAAGAAGTAGAAACCAAGGTAAGCACTGACATGCTGCACAAAAAAATGTACATCATTTTGTAAATGCTACAATTATGCTGTTGTGCAATTATTTGAATGATTTGTCCACAGCAGTCTATTTTTGTGTGGACCACCTATAGGGATATAGGGAAAGTAATACTTTTGTCAAAGAACATAAAATTTCTTGTGGGAAAGCAATACTTTTGCCAGAGAACGTAAAGTTTCTCGAGAAAAAGCAATACTTTTGCAAGAGACTGTAACGTTTCTTGTGGGAAAGCAATACTTCTGCGAGAGAACGTAAAGTTTCACAGGGTAAAGCAATACTTTTGCCAGAGAACGTAAAGCTTCTTGGGGGAACACAATACTTTTGTGAGAGAACGTAAAGTTTCTTGTGGGAAAGCAATACTTTTGCCAGAGAACATAAATTTTCTCGAGGGAAAGCAATACTTTTGCGAGAGACTGTAAAGTTTATCGTGGGAAAGCAATACTTCTGCGAGAGAACGTAAAGTTTCTCAGGGTAAAGCAATACTTTTGCCAGAGAACGTAAAGTTTCTTGGGAGAAAGCAATACTTTTGCGAGAGACTGTAAAGTTTCTTGAGAGAAAGCAATACTTTTGCGAGAGACTGTAAAGTTTCTCGTGGGAAAGCAATACATTTGCCAGAGAACATAAAGTTTCTTGAGGGAAAGCAATACTTCTGCGAGGGAACGTAAAGTTTCTCAGGGTAAAGCAATACTTCTACCAGAGAACGTAAAATTTCTCAGGGTAAAGCAATACTTTTGCCAGAGAACGTAAAGTTTCTCAAGAGAAAGCAATACTTTTGCGAGAGACTGTAAAGTTTCTTGAGAGAAAGCAATACTTTTGCGAGAGACTGTAAAGTTTCTCGTAGGAAAGCAATACTTCTGCCAGAGAACGTAAAGTTTCTCGTGTGAAAGCAATACTTTTGCGAGAGAACGTAAAGTTTCTCGTGGGAAAGCAATACTTCTGCCAGAGAACGTAAAGTTTCTCGTGTGAAAGCAATACTTTTGCGAGAGACTGTAAAGTTTCTCGTGGGAAAGCAATACTTCTGCGAGAGAACGTAAAGTTTCTCAGGGTAAAGCAATACTTCTACCAGAGAACGTAAAATTTCTCAGGGTAAAGCAATACTTTTGCCAGAGAACGTACAGTTTCTCGAGAGAAAGCAATACTTTTGCGAGAGACTGTAAAGTTTCTTGAGAGAAAGCAATACTTTTGCGAGAGACTGTAAAGTTTCTTGAGGGAAAGCAATACTTTTGCGAGAGACTGTAAAGTTTCTTGAGGGAAAGCAATACTTCTGCCAGAGAACGTAAAGTTTCTCGTGGGAAAGCAATACTTCTGCCAGAGAACGTAAAGTTTCTCGAGGGAAATCAATACTTCTGCCAGAGAATGTAAAGTTTCTCATGGGAAAGCAATACTTCTGCCAGAGAACAAACATTTTCTCGAGGGAAAGCAATACTTCTGCCAGAGAACGTAAAGTTTCTCGTGTGAAAGCAATACTTTTGCGAGAGACTGTAAAGTTTCTCGTGGGAAAGCAATACTTCTGCCAGAGAACGTAAAGTTTCTCGTGTGAAAGCAATACTTTTGCGAGAGACTGTAAAGTTTCTCGTGGGAAAGTAATACTTCTGCGATAGAACGTAAAGTTTCTCAGGGTAAAGCAATGCTTCTACCAGAGAACGTAAAATTTCTCAGGGTAAAGCAATACTTTTGCCAGAGAACGTAAAGTTTCTCGAGAGAAAGCAATACTTTTGCGAGAGACTGTAAAGTTTCTTGAGAGAAAGCAATACTTTTGCGAGAGACTGTAAAGTTTCTTGTGGGAAAGCAATACTTTTGCCAGAGAACATAAAGTTTCTTGAGGGAAAGCAATACTTTTGCGAGAGACTGTAAAGTTTCTCGAGGGAAAGCAATACTTCTGCCAGAGAACGTAAAGTTTCTCGTGGGAAAGCAATACTTCTGCCAGAGAACGTAAAGTTTCTCGAGGGAAATCAATACTTCTGCCAGAGAACGTAAAGTTTCTCGTGGGAAAGCAATACTTCTGCCAGAGAACGTAAAGTTTCTCGTGTGAAAGCAATACTTCTGCCAGAGAACGTAAAGTTTCTCGTGGGAAAGCAATACTTCTGCCAGAGAACAAACATTTTTTTGAAGGAAAGCAATACTTCTGCCAGAGAATGTAAAGTTTCTCGTGGGAAAGCAATATTTCTGCCAGAGAACAAACATTTTCTCGAGGGAAAGCAATACTTCTGCCAGAGAACGTAAAGTTTCTCATGGGAAAGCAATACTTCTGCCAGAGAACGTAAAGTTTCTCGTGGGAAAGCAATACTTCTGCCAGAGAACGTAAAGTTTCTCGTGGGAAAGCAATACTTCTGCCAGAGAACAAACATTTTCTTGAAGGAAAGCAATACTTCTGCCAGAGAATGTAAAGTTTCTCAAGGGAAAGCAATACTTCTGCCAGAGAACGTAAAGTTTCTCGAGGGAAATCAATACTTTTGCGAAAGAATGTAAAGTTTCTTGTGGGAAAGCAATACTTCTGCCAGAGAATGTAAAGTTTCTCGAGGGAACGCAATACTTTTGCCAGAGAATGTAACATTTCTGGGGGGAAAGCAATACTTTTGTGAGAGAATGTAAAGTTTCTCATGGGAAAGCATCTCTGTAATTAACTACACTGAAAAAAATGGTGTAGATTTTACTTTTAAACAATTTTCACTTGATAGTAAATTGCTTGGTTTAAAAAGTGACTTCTGTGTGTATTGTGATGCATACATCAGTACACTACTGACAAGAGACAATAGTGTAGTGAAATTGAATGCCGAAATTGTGCTAATGTGACCGCACCTTAAGTTGGCAGTTTTTAGCCAAAATTAAGTTGCAAACTGGTTTAGCCTTTATCCCGATAGGCTATGAAGGACTATGTACTACCAAACAATAAGACTTTGACTTCTTGTGCCTGTCTCTTTCTGCAGTAACGTGGGAGGTCTGACGAAATGATCCCATATCAAACTCTCGTCTTTCTCAGGATAATTGAAACCTGACAGAGTGTTCTCTCTCTAAACCGAATGAGACGGCCACAACAGGCCCTGTTGTCCTGACAACTACAGGCACAGGAAGGAATGGTTTCTAATGGCGGCATGTGGTGTTTTTTCCAGAACTTAAGATGGAGAAAAAAAACTTAACACATTACATTGAGGAAAGACAAAGAATGTGTTCAACCATATGAGTGTATGTGAGGAGTTTAAATGGGGCGTTAACTCTCTGGGTCTAATTAAAAAAAAAAGTTTTACTGTGAGACTTTCAAAACAGCCCTGAAGGCAAGATGTGTACGTTTGTGTAAGAGTGCAAGTGTGTGTGTGCAGTAGTGTGCTTTAATCCACAGATGTGGTTGAGAGGCCTGTGTCTCGCCACAAGTATGCAGCTCTAAAAACACACCGCCATTGTTGCACTGAACACACACTAACATTCATTCATAAAATGACACATTTCTCCATTTCCATACAGTCATGCATGAATATCCTGCACACGCACATGAACGCTATGTCAATCATTTGTGTCACAAGGAAAACTTGTACACAGATATACCCATTTAAAAACGTACAGTCTTTCTCTTGAGAGACCAACATGTCCAATTTAATGTTCAATACATTTGCATATAACTTCCTCCAGAGCAAGACATCGACGAATAGTTATACATCATCGCACCATAGGCCCCGCCCACTGGCGTTCATACGCTTCACGGCTGACATAAGCCTACACTGAATGTGAGTGTTGCATCAAAAGCAAATAGAACTCATTATAATCACTGTCTACGCTGGATACACTATACAGTTGTGCGTTCAGTTTCTGACTTCACGCACTTTAGTCTACAGACAACAGGACAGATGGAAGAGCAAGTGGAAGCATAAAGGAGTGTTCGTTCATTTTTTAGCAGCTCATTTGCTCATTTCTGTAAAGACTTCAGAAGGATACCAGCATCAGGAACAAGTGGATGGTTTATTTTTAATGGATGGCGGATGGCGTCGGAGGATTATATGTTTGTTCGGATAATTTGACTGCAGATTGTTTTGAAAAACGAGGCACAGTTTAATGGAGAGTTCGCAAAGAAACTTTTGTTGAAAGATGAAGCAGCAAACTGTATTGACTCTGACAGCAACTGCATAACAAACCGCAAATAAACGATTTCATTATGCCCTGTCTGAAAATGACAGTTTTATATGGATAATGTTTTCAAAACACTTACTCAAGTGTAACAGCAAATAGGCGTTGATACTGTTTCCTATGCAATGACATTAGCCAATCATAACAGTGGCCGTTTACTGACAAACCTTAAAAGAGCCGCCCCTTAAAAACGGATCTGAATTAGGGATAAAATATTCATTTTTCCACGTTTTTTTTTTTCTTGTGCAAAAAACTTTAACATTATACGTGAACCTCAAGGAACATATTAAAATAATTTTAAAAATCCATGTCATGACCCTTTTAAATACTGTTCAGAAACAGAAACTAGCACAGCTGCTTTGTTTACTTTGTTAACGGTTGCATTTCTGCTGTTCCATAAGTGCCAGTTTAACCAGTTGATGGAAAAGTATTCTTAAAATGCATTCGAAAAATCAGAATAATTTGAAATGTAAAATGTAAATATGTTTTAATATATAATAAATTTCAATGATACTAAAATGACGCTGCTTAAAATAAAGTTTTTAAAAAGTGATGAGCCTCGAGACGTGTCCCAAATAAATTTGAGCTAATCCTGGGTGAAACTATATCTCAAAAGGTAATTTGCTATATAGTATTGCAATTACTGAGATTTTTTTGAATTTTTTTAACAGTATAAAGATGTTGGGACACTTACCACCTCAGTGTGGGTGATTTTAGCCAGCAGCTCCGTCAGATTGTCCCCCCACAGATTTTGGCTGCTCTGGTTGGGCTGGAGGCCACTTACCGCTGCCCCCACACATCCTGTGGCGATCATGGAGGGAGGGTACATGGTGAAGCTGTGATCTGAGGAAAAAACAAACACGCACACATCCCAAAACATCAGTGACCTGGTCAGCAAGTTCCCTAGAACATTACTCACCTGCGAGAAACTTCAAAATAATTTCTAGGAAACAGTTCTGATTACGCCGTCTGAATGAGGAGGTCTTACTTCATCTTACATCTGTTTTGAATTCCACACAAACTTTAACCTGACGTTCACACGCTCTCCGGTTTCAGACCTGTTTTAACATCACTACCTCGCTTAAATCCTCCTGCAGCTGTGAATGGAAAATGAGGAGAGCCTTCCTTCTCCTCCCACCCCTTCTTCCTCCCTCCCTTCATCTCTCAGAGGGCTTTGAGGTTCCAGGAACTACTCCCCCTCTTCCTCTGCCTTGAGATCCTGAGAACGGGCCCTTGGTTTTCAGTCAGAGAGGAAAGCCTCCTCTATTCCGTGCTAGAAGTCGCTGCTTTGTTGGTGTTAGCGTGTTGCTGCTTTGTTAGTGTGTTGCTTTTTTCAGATGCAAAGGATTCAACAGTCATCCCTGAGTAAACACTACACTCAATTGACTGCCGCAGTTTAACAGCTGTGCAGTAAACCAACATTCCTAACTTGAGAAAATTGTTGAACACAACAACAAAAACACCAAAAACATTTGCAATAGCTCAAAAAAAGCTCTTCTCATGTTTGCTTGGCTCGTGTTCAGGCCTCAGCCTCATGAACAGACGCAGGGCCGCAGAAACACACCCAGTTAAATATACAACACTTTTATAGACGCAAATAACAAGGCAGAAAGCATCATAACACATTCACATCATGCATTTCGAACACAGAAATGGCTGTTTCAGCCTGTTACGTAAATTCAGCAAGCCAGTTTCACTTAAACTGACACAGTTCTGATGAATGCACTCAGCTCCTACCTGTTGCACAGAGGGCGATGAAGGTTTGCGTGTGTTTGCGGATCAGCGCCTGTCTGTCTTCAGGGAAGGGCAGTTTGTGCAGGATGTGTTCGATAAAGTCAAGAGGGGTGATGGCAGCCAGGTTCCATTTTAATTTACTTAGAACCACCAACTCCCACTCCAACAGAGAGACAAAGAGAGGCACAAACAGAACAAGAGATAATGAATATGAGTGGCAGGATAACATACAGTTATTATATTACCCACAATGCACCATACAGAATGCAGAAAGCTTATATATATATATATATATATATATATATATATAGCATGACATGATATATATCAATGACATGCAAAATTTTGCAGCCAGAGAGTCCATGTGGACTTAATTTACTTATTAATGTAAATTTCACAAATAATTTCAAATAAACGACAAAGTACCACATTGAATTAAACATGAAATTAAGTATAAAGAATGAAATGCTATTTTCCTGTAACACATACTCCAATAATCTTTGTTTTATTTACAACTTTTTTTTTTTTTTTTACTTTACTGTCAATAAGTCCTCTGTCTTCAAATGATTACACAAACTATATGATATAAATTCCATGGTACATTAATTAAAGTACCATAGTATCACAATCTGATGCCATCACTTCTCCATTGTTTGTCAATGAAAATGTATTTGACTTGATCAAACTCCTGACTGCAGTCTGTTTTTTTGCCCCCTAATGTTTCAACTGTGCAATTGCAATCTTGTGTGGTAAAAGCTAATTACATGCTATACTTACTCCAGACTGAAACATTTAAAAATACAAAGACACTTATTGCCTTAACACACAAAGTTGAAGCATAAATCATAGGCTTTACTGACATTGGTATTTAAAAAGTCTAGGTTGTGTCATTGTGTCACTCAACACATTTTCCAACTTGTGATTCTTCAAAACTGGAGAAATTAGTCAAAGTTGCTCTTTAAATATGAATCTTTCTTGCCCAAGGGACATCATAGATGTAAAATGAATCAGGTCATCATGTAAAGCTCCGCCCATTGTCTTTGATCTCCACCAACCAAATGCAGCATTCCATGCACACGCTCAACTTCCTTCCTCGCACGTGCCCGGCTGGCTTTGTTTCGCCTGCTGAAGCTGCTTTCTGAGAAACTCTCAAGAGCAGAGACACGAGGGGAAAAATAGCCAAAGGTGAGAAGCTCTACACCCTTATTGTGTGCAGGACGTGTTGAGAAAGTGTGAAAGATTTGTTAGTGAAAGTTAGTGAAAACGGTGCAAAGAGGGGACAGTCCCTGACAAAGCGACACCAAGTCACCAATGTCAAGACTTCATACAGACACCTCCACCTCCTTCTGGATGCTTCAGTCTGCTAATAAAAATCCATACATCTAAAATATACCAAAATTACCACTGCAATTTATGGCAAACCTTTTTTTTTTTTTTGACCCAGTTAGACCAGTTGCCTTAATTTACCTTCCTTCCTGTGCTCTCGCTCTCTCTTCCTCGGTCGATAAACACACATAACATCCAAAGCTCAAGATATCATTTCAATTCAGACTTTACCGGGGTTTTACCAGCTCATATGTGATTAGAATAGACTGTCTGATGGAAGTAGAGTGTCTTTGCCAATTTACACTCTTAAAAATAAAGGTTCCAAAATGGGGTTTTCACAGTGATGCCATAAAAGAACCATTATGGGTTCCCCAAAGAACCTTTCAGTGAACAGTTCTTAAAAGAACCATTTTTTCTTAGTGTGAAGAGCATTTTAATGATCTAAAGAACATTGTTCCACTATAAAGAACCTTTTGTGCAGTGGATGTTAAGGGTTCTTCATGGAACCATAGATGTCAATAAAGAACCTTTTTTAAGAGTGTATGCATGGGAACCATTGAAAACCGTTCCCACGCTTATCAGAGATCCCTCACTCCAGCCACAGAGGCCAAAATCACAAGAGCATTTCATCTCGGCTCAAACCAAAAGACTGTTCAATGTCAAAAACAACCATTAGGGGGCAAAGAAAGCTCTAAATTCACTTCCCCAACAATCCTATAGCTAAATTTCACAATAATAAATATATGATGAATCAGCAGCTCACAAATTAGGGCTATATATAATATATGATATATTTAATCTGGGGTTTAATTAATATAGAATTACACAACAGATGCCGTCATCAAGGCCATCAGCAGCTCTTACCAGCAGTTGTTGAGATGTAATAGAGTTGTCTGTGTACATGCAGAGCTTCCTGGCCGACAGCGGCTGGCATGCTTTTAATTTTGAAGCCAGGAAGAGACAGACGGCCCCTAAAAGCTGCAAGAAACATTTTCTTGTAGGAACTGCAGCTAAAAATCTGTCCAGGTAGTTCATAGCCAAGGGAAAGACATCCTCTTCACATTTCTCCTCTTCACAAACCTACAGAGACACGGACAGAATTAAGTCACAATTTAGGCTGTCTGCCAAATGCTTAGTGTGCATTGAATTTATTGCAACTTCTTTATTTTAAACTTTGTTTATATGGAGTTTATATATGCTACTTTATATTAGCTATATACTTTCTTATTGTGCTTTTTGTAAGCTATATATTAATTCTACTTTATGTTACATTAGGTTTGTACAATTTGTAACTACAAGGTAAAAAATAATTGCTGGTTTAACTTAAAAAAGTAAGTTGCCTTAAAATTGAGTTCATTGAAATTAAAAAAATTGAGTTAATACAATGAAGGCGATTGGTTTCATCAACAGAAACCCAAAATATTATGTTATATCTGAATCACATTAATTATTGAAGTTGATTTGACAAAAGAAAAAAGGTTGTGATAACAAATCATGAAAATATTTTTTTTGCAGTGTACAATATGTTCCTACTGTAACTCATTTCGTGAGAAAGAGGAACTTTCCAGTGCAAGATCTTCATTCATTTTAAGCAGGGTGTGCTTTGAAACCAAATGACGCCCACACATGACTGCTTTGGTGATTCGTCACGTTAAAAAAATATGATCTAACACTTAGTATGTCAATGACAGCATATAATATCAAACATACGTGTCGCTCTAATTAAACTATATCCGACAATTAGTATGTTGTTTTGATGAAGTGTAATACATTTAAATCGACGATTCTCAATCTCAACATGGCTGCACTTTCGCACCAAGCAACTGTTTCAAAAATTCGCAAAAATTACACAAATGCATAAAAACCCTGAAAATGCACATGTAAATAAAGCACAGATCCTCATCTGTCCCATAAAACATCTCTTGAAGAAAAACACAAAAGCATTTATTATTAAAATAACGTGTATCGCGGAGTGTGGAGGTTTCAGCGATGCATTTCCTGCTGATTTCTTGATCAAACGTTGCTTGACAATATTTGCACATCATCGATGAACAGATTACACACATATATGATTATGCATACAGGTATGGATAAATGGATTTGAGTTTGAGAAATGGTTTTTGAGTTTGCCTGTCTGCCAAAGTCCAGCTACTTTAGATACTTGCCAACATAATCTACATTACATAATAGTCATTACACACTCCGACCAAACAATTTCCAAAAATAAACCTTTAACTACAAACCTCCAGCATCCACGTCGCGACCATCCGCCTCATAAAAGGCTGAATATCTTTCTGGACACATTTAAAATAGGGTCCCTGCGGAACATATCTGTCCTCCACAGTTAGAAGACTTTGCAATACTCTTTCATCGCAGAAGATGTTGGGATCTCTCTGAGCTCGCATGATTGTGTCCTTTTCCAAGCAAAAAAGTTCCATGTTTGGGCTTTTCTCGGTGTTATAGGCTGATCTAGGCTAATATAACCACCTCACAGAGCCAGCTGCATGTGGCTGTGCCTATGCAAAAAGGACGATGATGTTCTTGCCTTAGGCATCAACAGAAGTCGTCTGCACTGTTAAAACTTTCACTTTTTACATCACGGAGGCTGCACGCAGTCCCAGGCACGAGTCTTTCTTTCTGAACTACAGACTACAGATGAAGCATTTCAACTCCTATGACTGCATGACCACCCAAAAGGCAATGTCGGTCCCTCCTCCTCCTCAATTCACGTTGCAAAAAAATGCTCAAATTCTCTCCTTCCTGCCCAGTCATGGCAGATGCATGGCATTCTAGCCAATCTGTTTATTAAATCGCTACTCAACCAGTCGTGCAAAATATATTTAGTGCACTGAAACAGGTCCCGGAAGGGATAATTATAGATTTTTTTTACAAGCATGACATAGCCTGCATGACACATGACATGATTTTTTTTTTTCTGATTATTATTTCCCCTCACGTGCCGATGCACATGTCCAA
Organism: Ctenopharyngodon idella; assembly: GCF_019924925.1. Taxonomy (NCBI): domain Eukaryota; kingdom Metazoa; phylum Chordata; class Actinopteri; order Cypriniformes; family Xenocyprididae; genus Ctenopharyngodon; species Ctenopharyngodon idella. The sequence continues at coordinate 14,353,321 of NC_067223.1, forward strand.
CTCATTTAACTCACAGCTACCATTTACTGGTGAATTAAATTACCCCATTTATATTTACTGTGAGTGCTACCATTTAATGCACAATTTAAATGCATTGTTTGCACATTGGTAATAAATGGGTTAAATGGTTTTAATGTCTCACTATAAGAGTTCTGATTCATGCACAATGGAAATCCCCATAAAAATATAGGGCCTACATTGACAATTTATCACTAAACGACTTACAATAATCTGCATGATTACTGCTTGTGGTAGTGAAGAACAAAGCAATAGACACAAAAAATGACACAAAGACAGAGCCTTCAAAAGGGGAAGTGACAGGTTGTGCTTGTTTGGTTACATAACAGTGCAATACGAATAGCCAATAAGACAGCAAGAAAAGAGCAACTTTTAGGTTGTGCTATATGATAAAAACAAGCTGAAATGTGCGGTCATTCAAATAAAAGAAAAACCTTCCCGCACCCATCTGTCTGTCTTTCTCCGTACAGCAGATGTTGGTGCGTGAGAAATAACTGACAAATTAACCATGTGTTACAGCCCTGAGAGATGAAACCACAATTAAATGATAAGCTTCCAACCCACAAACCAACACACATTATTCATTAATTATTTGATCATAACAGTCTGTGACAGGTGATGAAGGTGAAAGTCAATTTTGAAATGGTGTCTTGAGTAACACCCTCATTATTCTGATGAAAAGCTAATAAGGTGTCTTTTGTGTTTATGTTTATGTACGGTTAGTATGAAATATGTGTTGTAAATGGAGCACAACCTACAGTATCTCTGAAAAGAGACAATGGTGCACAGATGCAGAGATAACTGTTGTCTGTAATCGTCCATTCATGAAAAATGAATGGACGATTTCTCTTTTTTTTAAGAGTGAAGAACCATTTTGGGTCCCCCCAAAAAACATTTAGTGAACAGTTCTTAAATGAATTACCTTTTTTTCTCCTTAGTGGGAAGAATATGTTAATAATCTGAAGAACCTTTTTCCACTATAAAGTACCTTTTGTGCAATGGAAAGTTTCCATTAAAAATTCTTTATGGAACCATCAATGCCACTAAAGAACCTTTATTTTTAAGAGTGTAACTTAAAATTTGGTGTGGCTTTTTTTAATCATGTTGATGAAACTTTGAAGTTGAAAACATCTGACTTAGTTGTACACGAACTGCAAATTGTACAATAACAGAAATATAGACAAAATACCACTTAAAATACATCTGTACTGGCTCAAATATGCAGTTGATAAATAATTGAAACATGCCTCGGTCAAGAACTAACATGGTAACTGAATGAGTCACAAATTGTTTTGGCCAAGCTGTGGGTCTTACCACAAAATGGAATTTCATTCAGTCCCACATCCTTATTGTGAATTTATTAGAGATGCTAATTCAGTAGCATTCTACAAGACGTAGGCAGAGACAGGGATGCTGGATGTTAATTATCATACTGACTCATTAGAACTAGTAATTTATCATTTTTCTTCTTGAAATGCTGTAAAGATGTAACCATAACCAGTGTGAGATCAGATCTCACAAGAAACCTATCTCAACAAATTCAGATCCAATGCTGAAAAAAACAACTTGTTGAATTCAGTTAAAACTACTGATTAAACTGTATCACTCTTAGAAGAAAAGGTTCTATATAGAACCTTAAAGAGTTCTATCAGGTGCTTCATATATAGAACCTTTTAGGGGTTCCCATCATGGATCATTTTATGGATTTAGTTTTAATTAATTTTCTTTAGTTTTTAATTTTCTTTAAATTGTATGAATTTAACAGCTCATAAACATACTTTATCACAAAAAAAAACCATTAAACATCAAAGAATTTTGCCATCATTTAAGACAATGTTTCCTTATATAGAGCCTTTTTGGCATGAGGGTTCAAAAATGAGTCAAGAGTTCTATATAGAACCTCATTGAACCTCATTGAGTGTATTTAAATGGCCAACTTTTATCCTGAGATGAATGCACTGGACCCTGTTAAAGGTGTGTGTGTGTGTGTGTGTGTGTGTGTGTGTGTGTGTGTGTGTGTGTGTGTGTGTGTGTGTGTCTTATGACAATATGTCAACCCACATCACACTCCCCAATGGCACAAAGGTAAAAGAATGCTCAGCTGCCTGGGAAAATGTGTAGAAGCATGAAATTACCTTGATCCAAAGATTCCTACTGCATACCGGTTCTGCATACCTACTGCCAGTAGACCACAGAGAGAGACAGACTGTTTGTCTCTTGTCTGAGACAGGTGAAATGTAATCTAGATATTACTTTATTATGGTCTTATTGCATCAGCAGTTGGCAAATTCGGACTGATGTGCTGTGTGTTAATGCTTTAAAGGAAGAGATCTAAGACAGAAACAATGCAGCAGCAGCCAGAACCAGTGAAATACACAGATCAGTGAAGAGCAATTCAATTACTAACCTAATTCAATAGGCTACTAGTATACTGGTTGTAGTGCTGGGTAAGTTACTATAAAAAAGTAATTAATTAGCTATTAATTACATCTTCAACAGTGTAATTACTAAATACCCTCTCTAAAAGGTATTGCATTAATTACTTTCTAAATCCCATCAACCTCCACCACTTGAACAATACAATATAATTTAATTCTTTCAAATAAATAATATAAAATTGCATAAATTATTTTTGAACTGACCAAAGTATTTAAAGGGAGAAGGTTACATTAAAAACATACATTTTTATCATTAGACATTACATTTAGATGTTAAATCCACAATTGTTTTATATAGACTTGTTCCAGTCTATACAGTATTAAATGCAATTACATCAGAGGTATCTGCTATTAAATTACAGAAAAATTAAAAGTAATCCCTTACTTAATCCCGTAATTAAGTAAAGTAATGCATTACACAACACTGATTGATTTTGTATGTGGTTAAGCTATTAGTCTTTTACTTGAAACTCACCCTTCATTCATGTGTAGACCAGGCTTCCTACAAGAATATCTCAAACAAGACATGACATGTAGCTGTGCAAAGCATGTGGGATTAAATGCATTTCTTTCTTTTTTTCTAGAATAATAAAAACATCCTGTGCAAAGAAAGCATACAGACAACAGTAAGTGATTTTTATTATTTTATTTAATTATTTTATTTTACTTTACACTGAACTTTTTAGCAAAGTGCATCTTATTTCCAGTAGGTGGCAACAAGTGACTTTATGTGTGAGTCAAGGAATCATTCACTCAACTGATTTGTGCAAACACACTGATTCAATCAGAATCGAAACAGACAACTGTCTTAATGAGTGAGTCATTGAATTATTCACTTAACCCGATTCCTTTAAAAACACTGATTCAATCAGGTTTGATATAGGTGACTGTCTTTATGTGTGAGTCATTGAATCATTCACTTAACCCAATTCGTTCAAACACACTGATTCAATCAGGATCAAAACAGGCAACTGTCTTTATTAGTGAGTAATTGAATCATTCACTTAACCTGATTCGTTCAAACACACTGATTCAATCAGTTTATACAGGTGACTGTTTTTATGAGTGTGTCATTGAATTATTCACTCAATCCGATTCAATCAAACAAACTGATTCAGTGAGGATCTAAACACAACTGCTGTGTTGCTCTGAGAAGTGTTGATTGTGCTTTGCATGGTTTTTGTTTGGAGACAAAAATCAACATAATCATGCTGAATATCATATTTGTTACATACAGAAGGGGACGGAGACACAGATACGGGTTAACAGGTTTATTGAAGGTAATGCAGAGCGTGATCAGAATGCAGGTAAGAGAATGCAGATGAATGGATCGCTGAGCAGATGAGCTGGCACTGATACTTGTCTGGATGTTTCTTTAGGGAGCGTGGATACCAGGAGACGTGGGAACGAAGACACACCGGAGAAGCACAGGAGACGAGGAGACACTGGGAATCACGGAGGACGCTGGAGACAGGTAAGTCGGTAGCAAGGGAGTCCAAGAGGTAAGTAAACACAGGTTAGTGTCAACGAGACCGGACAGTGACTGAGTGAACTGGCGTGTCTTTTATGTGGCAGTGGTGATGAGTGTGGATGGGCGTCAGGTGAGGCTTGTTAGTATTCGGGAGAGGGAGTGCGATGTGATTGGGTGACTGTGGAGCCTGGCGTGTCTGTGACAATATTATATGCAGGGAACGTTCTCAGAACTTTAGCTAATGTTCTGGCAAGGTTCTCTCTAAGATATGAACAAACATTCTTCCATTAACGTTAATAGAATGATCATTCAAAGATATCTAGTCTTTAATAATGTTCTCAAAACATTAACACAAAAATGTTATTTATCATTCGTTTTTTTTTTTGTTCGTTTTTTTGGAAATGTTTTAGTTAGATGTTCATCTCATGTTTTTTTTTTTGTTTTTTTTAAATGTTACTACTCATTCCAGAATGTTCAAAGAAAATTCAAAAGTAGCAATCCCATATTATTTTGTAGAATGATAAAATGGAACGTTCCCATAACGTTTGTCAAAACATTTTTAAAACAGTTTAAAAACATTAAAAAATAACATTTAATGTAAATGTTAGCAAAACGTTCTTAGAACATATTTTTTAGTTAATGGTTTCTAAAATAATTCTATAATTTTTTTTTTTTTTAAACAAAAATATGACTCTAATATAAATACACTTTATGGACGTATGATCTAAATGTGATAGAAAATATATTAAGCTCTGGTTTACATGAATGAAATCATTTATTTTAGGTAAACAATTAAAACAATTGACGGTAGGCCATCTGGAGTATGGATGGACATTACACGCCTCTATTGGTTTCTCCTGCTTGAGATAAGAGAGAGAGAGAGAGAGAGAGCAACAGGGTGGGGTGTCCAGTATACAGTATAAAGGGAAGCCTGGCTTCAGTCATGAGCAAAGAGTCACATAGGCTGGATTTCTAAAGAGTGAGATCACATCCTCAATCACAGCTCCAAACAGAGGAAGATCAGTAGAAACTCACACGTGTTATGAGGAAATACTACAATGTGAATTAGAAAGCACTTGTGTGTGTGCGTGGTTGTTTAAAACAACCTAAACTAAAGTCTCTTTTTTTGCACTCATGTAAAGTTCACTTTCTAAGCAGAGGCCCCACTCGTGTCTGGAACATGAAGGATACAGTACAGCTGGAAAGATTTGATTAGTCACAGACTTCTTTGTGGGTGTGGTCCCATTGTAGCGAGGAAGCTGATTGGTTATAAACACCACTTTGGAATTTAGTCTCACAATAAACAGCACTTGACTGAAGGACAAAAGGAAATGACCAGGAAGAGACTGACATTCAAACACCAGGACAAAAATCACCAGTTGTTTTCTAAACGGCGCTCGGATCAAAGCAGATCTCTGATTAGTCACAGACATCAAGCTAGTCAATGCGAAACAGCAGAGGTTGATACAGAGGGTACATGTTTCTCAGCGCAGCATTGTGTGTGATGGTGAGGAGGTCCTCCAGCCTTCCTCCACATAAAGGGCCCTCTGTGAGCCAGCTAGAGCTTTAGCTTCTAATTCTCCTGATTGGCTTATTGCTTTATTGAATTCTACTGGAGAATCCTTGGACTTTGCTGACGGCAGCCACAAACCAAGAGGCCTGTCACCACTCCCTGATTCAAGAGAGCATTTTACATGAAGGCATAGCAGAGCGAAACTTATGTTCTGTTTCATCCAAATAAGGAAGAAGACAGTGTTACTTTTGAACATCTTCATATTGACACTGGCTGTATACCCTCTTAAAAATAAGCGTTCTTTATTGGCATTGGTGGTTCCATGAAGAACCTTTAACATTCATAGAATCTTTCCATTCCGCAAAAGACTCTTTATAATAGTGAAAAAAAAGGTAGATCATTAAAGAAAATCAAACTAAGAAAAAAAAGGTTCTTTGCATTGCTGCGAAACTGAAAACCCCTTTTGGAACCTTTTCAGAATATTATTTGTATTCATTTTTGTTTTACTAGGAACAACACAAAATACAGAACAATTACAACATTATCTACTTGTTAACAAATTATATAAAGTGGGTCCATATCCTACGTCTTCTTTTCCTCTAATTATATGTCCATTTTTCCAAAGCAAGATTACAAGACATTTCTTTGATCTTTCTTTTGAGAAGAGGAAGGTCTCTGATTACATTTCCATGCTTAAGAATAACACGTTTAGCCTGTATTAAACTGTGTAAGCTTACAATTGCTTGCATTTACAACTGAATATGCAATAAGTTTAGCTACTCTCTTAAGTCTTCTCATACTTCTTACCTTCATGCCAGTTGTTTCTCCAAAATTCTATGTGGTTATTGGGGTCTTTTTCTTATTAAATAATAGATAAACTGAGAGATTTTGCTTTCTTATGGATTGAGAACACTCGCACTTACCTTTACCTGTTTATTTCTATTGCCTGCCCACATTCCAATTCATATCTTTGTATTTGAGTTGGCCAAAGATTACATAATCTCTCATTCTATTTAAACATTCCAGCGTTATCAGCAGGAAATGGCATTACAAGAACAAGATCAAGATGCAAAGTTGATGACCATATCCTCAGCCTGTGTTCTTCACAGGGGATTGATCTTTATTATGTAAACGGCTGGAGGATTCATGTTTTTCCCTGGTAAAGATTAAAAAATGGACAAGTATGCACTAGTATGCATAGTGTTATTTTAGTTTCATTGAGGTACTATAGTTTTTTTTATTAATATTTTGAATTAGTTTTTATTTTTATATACATAAATTTAAAAGTAAAGTTTGTTTTTGACAAAGCCTTTTCTGAAAGTTGTATAAGCTTCTTGGCATGTTTTATCATGTTGCTAACAAGTTTTATCATGTTTTTAGAATGTGTCTATTTTGTATTTTGCTAGCATGTTTGTAGCATGTTTTACTAGATTGCTAGCATGAATTAGCACATTGCTAGTATGTTTTAGCATGTTGCTAGCATGTTGTTAGCATGATTTAGCATGTTTCTAGCATGAATTAGCATGCTAGTGTTGTCAAAAGTACCAACTGTGATATCAAGTCGGTACTGAAATTTGAAAAATGTGAAGCTCTGAGCACTGTTGAATGGATTCGTAAACACCTCTGATTGGCAATTGTGTTCACATGCTCATCAGATATGTCTGTGATTTGCTACAAGCTTCAAAAACATGTTGTAAATAGACATCAATGACATTCTTCACCGAGAGCTTACACAGATACACACGGGAGGAAAGCAGGCGTCTATCAGCGGACCACTGATAGACGCCTGCTTTCAAATGCTCCCGCTTTCAAAACGCTTTCAAATTCAAACACTTATGTGTGCTTTCAAATGTTCCCATGCATTGATCATTGTAGCCAATCACAGATATATCTGATTAGCACGGCCAATCAGAGGTGTTTACAAATCTGCTCAACAGCGCTCAAAGCCTCACATTTTTACAATGTCAGTACCGACTTAAGTATCGCGGTCGGTACTTTTGACAACACTATAGCATGCTGCTAGCATATTTTAACATGTTGCTAGCATGAATTAGCATGTTGATAGCACATTGTTAACATGATTTAACATGCTGCTAGCAAGTTTTAATGCATTGCTAGCATGAATTAGCATGTTGCTAGCATGTCCTAAGCTAGCTGCTAGACTTTGCTAGTGATAGATACTTGGTGGAAGAAACTTAAATACTTAATAAATATTAATAAATAAATAAATAAGTTACTGTACAAAAGTTTTGACCCCCTCAATGAAAGTCAAGGGGATTTTTCGTATTTTTATCATCTGTTTAATGAAAACCTTAAGTCCGATCAGTTAGAAAAGGTATAGCAACCCGAGTCAGACCAGTCTGAAGGTCTGACCTGAGTTTGGTGGTTGTAGCTTTAAAGCTCTAGGAGGAGTTACTGACTAAAATTAGTCTCAGAAGAAGAAGAAGCTTAAATAGTAGATCAGTATGTTGCTTGACAAAGCCAACATACTGATCTACTATTTAAGCTTTTTCTTATATAAATGAAAATAAGAAATCCTGCCTTTTACTTAACTATAATAACCCTGTATGGAACAAGGTCTCCGAGTGTGTGCCATAACCAGCACAAACATCCAAAAGTCTCACTTTAAAAACCCCAAAAAACAGAAAAATAATGTTATGTTTGATGTGGGTTCCACAGTGCCCATCCCACACTCCAAGAATAGAATTCCCATACCAACATGGGCAGATCTGATTTTCCCATGATTCAGTGAAAAATACTGCAGTGTTCTTGGCATAGAGCAAAAATGAGTTATTCTGCATGTGTTATTCCTCCACAACATATTCATATTACAGCATCACTCTCTGAATGCTTAAGAAAATGAGCATAAATGGAAAGCTGATGAGAATGACTGTTTCCTAAGACACAAATAATCCATTCCCACATATATCTCTTGAGTTTATCTTCACAGATAGTCTAATAATAACTGATGCCCCTTGGAAAATCTCTTTTGACCTTGTCCGCAGGGTCAAGTCAGAGGAGGTTCTTGACCCTTCCCAGCAGCGACTGATAATGTGAGGAGCAGCAGAAATGTTCTTCCATTGTTATTACATGAATGTCTGTGAAAACTGGCCTGCACTGACCTAATCATACTGTATATAAGAGAGAGAGGGAAGAATGGCAAAGAAGAGAGATTTCCCTGATCATGAGACGACTCTTCCCAGGACTGTGGTGTCCTCTCCTGGGATCAAATTCTCCCGTCGGTTCCATATCAGGAAATATATAATTGCATTCTCAACATCTACATTCATCGCTTGGAATTCAAAATCACAATGCACTCAAAAAATAATAATTTACTGTTCACTTTATTTGAACAGTAATTCATTAACACCATTTTATCAGATTTCTCATTCAAACATTAATGCTTCATCTTAAATTGATGCCAAACCAGGGTTGCCAGGTCTGAGTAACAAAACCAGCCCAATTGCTAAACTAGCCCCATAAAATTACAAAATAGAGTTCTGGGGGGGGGGTTCCTTCGTTTTTAAAAAGTGTTCCCTTCATCTCAGGGGCATGAGACCCTGTGACTTTTCCTAATAATAATTGAAAATGAATGGGAAAATTAAAAATATATATATATTTTTTTTTTCATTTCATTTGTCAAAAAAAAAAAAAAAAAAAATCCAGTATAAATCAGAAAATTTCTACATTTAAATAAAGGTCTGGTCCTAGACCATAAACACAAAGTGGAACGAACTTTCTATCTCATACACACACACACACACACACACACACACACACAAACACACACACATGTGTGTGACTGCAACAGAGAGCATTTTTATAGAAACTGGCAAATAAAATCAACAAAACTGGCATTAATCTGAAAATTTTTTACATGTAAATAAAGGTCTGGTCCTTGACCATAAACACAAAGTGGAACGAACATTCTCATACACACACAAACACATACACATAATCACAAACACACACACACACACACACACACACGTGTGTGACTGCAACAGAGGGCATTTTTGTAGAAATTGGCAAATAAAATCAACAAAACTGGCATAAATCTGAATATTTCTACATTTCAATAAAGGTCTGGTCCTAGACCATAAACACAAAATGGAACGAACTTTGTATCTCATACACACACACACAAACAAACAAACACACAAACACACACACACATGTGTGTGACTGCAACAGAGAACATTTTTATAGAAATTAAAATCAAATAAAATCATCAAAACTGGCATAAATCTGCAAAATTACCATACATAAATGAAGGACTAATACTAGAGCACAAAGGCAACATGGAACAAGCATGTTTACAAAATATATCATAAAGTTGTGAGAAGTTGAAGCATCAAGAAAAATTAAGTGAAAATTAAATGAGTCCCTATTGAACTCTATTGGATATATGTGGTCATTGCACTTTCTTTAACTATAATTCCTAAAGTTTTTCCACAAACCTGTAGATGGTAGTATTCTATCCCTAACACATAGGTAACACAATGTCCAAATACAATTTAGATTTAATTAAGTTCATCATTAAAGTGATTTTTTCATTAAAAATCAATTTTTCATAAGCCAATTTATGGCATGTTTAAGTAATTGTGCAGTAAATAGGTAAAAAAAACTACAAAAAATCCACAAAAACACAGCATAAATGCATAGTTGAAAAGTAAATTTAAAAAATGATATATAGTTTATCATATAAAAAATGTATATTTCCTTATGCAATCGCTCTGTAAAAGTTTGTGGTCAATCTGACCCCAAGGGACTAAAACGTTAGTCCAGTTAAGGGACCATTAAGGGTTAAATGTGCAATGTGTAAAAGAAGAATCTATTGACAGAAATGCAATTTAATATACATAACTATGCTTTCAGTGGAGCATAAAGATCTTACATAATGAACCGTTGTGTTTTTATTACCTTAGAATGAGCCATTTCTATCTCATACACCGCAGGTCACTCCTCCATGTCAAGTCACCATTATGCGCCGACATGTTTCTACAGCATCCCAAAATGGACAAACACTCTACAGAGCACGTTTAGTCACTATGTTGTTCTTCTTCTAAATCGTTTGTGTTTTTAGAGGCAGCTTGAATACTCACAAAGTAGTAGTAGTAGTAGTAGTAGTTGTCTGGTTTATTATTAAGCAGAGACCATTCTTTGTTAGAAGTAAGAAGAAAACTAATTGCTTCACACTGGCTACTCTCTGTTGTCTCAGATGACATCTTCGTCTTGTGTCAGCCAGACGGCCACCTTAGCTTCTCCGAAACGGAGGGTTGCGATGGGTGTGTGCCCTTAGTTGCAGTTCGCAACCTCACTGCTAGATGCCGCTAAAATTTACACATTGCACCTTTAAATGGATTAACAGCAGTGTTGGGGAAAGATACTATTAAAAGGTATGTGTTACAATACTGTGTTACTCCCTAAAAAAGTAACTACTACAAAGTTCTGTCATGAAACTCTAGATGGCTCAGGCTGATAGGTTCTTAACTCAATCTGCTTGCAATCAAATCATTCTCTAGTTAAAAAGTGACATGTGAAGGCAAAGTACGGTAACCCATACTCAGAATTTGTCCTCTGCATTTAACCCATTCAAGTTAGTGCACACACATTAGGAGTAGTGAACACACACACACACACACACACGGAGCAAATTTGTAAAGTAATGCGTTACTTTACTCTTTATGTCAAAAAAGTAATCTGATTACATATTGCACATTACATTATTTGTAATGTGTAACTCCCAACACTTATTAACAGGCAGGTCTGGCACATATAGGTTGGCAAGTTCAACATGCCTCATTATATCAATTAAGTGTGAGAGGTGATGATTCAGGATATTTTAAAAAAAGAACTGTGTGAATCAGGTCAAGAACAAGTTTAATGTATAAACACATGTTCATCATTTAGCTGACAACCCTGCCACAGATATTTGGATAAACAACACAATATGCATGCATTTCAGACTCGTCAGCATATTCAGTCTCATTCAGAATTTGTCAGTCAGACAACTTTTTGCACGATAAGGGTTAATGGTATGTTCATTTAGATTAGAATCTAATTTTGACTGCATATTCCACAATGGAATTATGTTCACCACATCATCAGTTTCACAGCCAGGATGCCCTGCATGGAATTCTGGGATATGGTTAAAGGGCAAGTTAGCAGCAAAAAACAAGCGTGTTTAGTATTTAGGAGCAAATTTGCAAAGCTTATTCTGCTCTTTCCCATGGTAAGCTGAATGACATCACTGGCCAATCCAGTGTCCATCTGCTAAGCAAACCTACAGATGCAGATAGAGACACTGGCAAATGTTGCTACAGTGAGGCAATGTGGTGTGCTGCGATCGCACATTGATTCAGTACAGTGCTGCAGTCAAATCAACATGAAACATTAGCAGCCTTGTGTTACGCACGACTCTTTTGGCGCAAGTCGTGGAAGCAATAGTTAGAACTCCGTTGACTGGATTCATCACAGTGTTGGCATGCAAGACTAATCTTGAGGAAAAAGCACACAGATGCCTTTCAATAATGCAGTGACAGACAGACATGGTTATTATAGTTAACTAAAAGCAAAACATTTCTGTTAATTAAATGAAGCTGAAATAAAATAAAATACAATATTAGTTAAAAACTTAAACTAAACGAAAATTACCACATTATTTTCGATGGTCCACTTTAGACATTCTACTAACTTTAAGTAACTTTGCAACTACATATCAACTTATTCTACTAACCCGAACCCTAAACTAACAATTTACTAATACTCTAATGAGAATTAGTTGACATATAGTTGCAAATTTACTTATAGTTAGTAGAATGTCTAAAGTGGACCATTGAAATAAAGTGTGACCTAGAATTAAATTTCATGAACTGAAACTGCAATAAATGCATTAAAATTATTAACTGGAAATAAATAAAAACTAAAACTAATAAAAATACATTAAACCTAAATAGCAATATTAAAAAAAACCTAATACAATTAAACTAAAATTAACATGAACACTAAAAATCTAAAAAATAAAAATTAAAAAAAAGGTAATTTAAAATATTAATAAAAACTAAAATAACACTGGTGACAGCTCTATAAAGACAAATGATCATTGAAACATAGATTAGATCTCGGTGATCCATCATGCAAATCATTAGTCTGAAAAAAGATGAAAGGCTCCATATTTTCATGCCAAATATCTTAAGGGTGTATATGTCAACTCAAAAAAGCCCATTTTAAAAGCATCGGCTTCTGTTTGTGAAATTAGCATCTGGCTGCCGATCAATTGGGTGATCATGAAGCGCCAGCCAGATCTTCAAAACACGCACAAAAGCAAACAAAACCCGAGCAGCTCTTAACGAAATACATGTGAAGATAGTTCTGATAATGTCATAACACAAGATATTGTAACGGCTGTTGTCTTGGCTCTTGGAGGTGGAATGTGAAGCAGATCAAACGGCTCTGCCCAGGGGCGCTCTGGATCAGATTGCATTTTGGGTTGAGGCCCTTCATTCATTTGTGACATTTACAGTCGTTTTCAGCCCTAGCTCCTCAGCGTCCCTAAAACTGGGCCCCTCGTCTTTCTGGAAAATCCCTGTGAGCATGTGTCTGGCTCCACTTGTGTGTTCCACGCCGTTGAGGAAACGGGCCAATTACGGAGGCAAGAACTCAGACGTATATGATGTCATTGCACACTCACACACACACACACACACACACACACACTCCTAACTGTGCTATAACAGACTGCAGATGAGATCCAGTGCCAGCTCCAACTCTGAGAATAGATTCACTTACCTGCACCGACCTGAACAAACTCCAAAAAATCATTGCTTTCACAGTTCAAAACATGAATATTGGATTAATTGATCAGTCCTACGATCTTAATAATAAAGGTTCTTTATTGGCATCTATGGTTCCAATGAAGAACCTTTATCATCCATAGAACACTTGCACAAAAGGTTCTTTAGAATGGAAAAGAGTTCTTTAGATTATTAAAAATGCTTTTTACACTAAGAAAAACACATAAATGATAAAATGAGAGATGGGAGCTCTCATTGACTCCAGCAGGTAAAGCCTAATGGTCTCCATCTTTATCACAGCAGTGGTATGAAGCAAAACTGCAAGTTATACCCCTTTTCATATGGAAATAATGGTTTACACAGTGTTTTGCTGTCCTCTGGTGCTCAAAAGAGGATTTGCAGGGAGTTTGTTGCATTAAAGTCATCATCAAAATTGACCCTATTTACTTTGTTAGTGCATATTACTAGTCTTGCATTAAACAATTAATCCGTGCAAGTTTATACACAGAAAAAAATAGTTTGTCGTGGTAATCTTTAATCAAAATCTGAAAAGTTACTTCCGGTCTGGAATGGCGTTCCATCTCTTATGACGTCAGTTTGACGGCTTGGGTTGAAAATGCATAAACCACTCCCCTGCAACCGTTAGTCTGCTATGAGCGAGAGATGGAGAGGAGGAGCGCTAAAATAAAACCCTGCCCTCTATTCAATATTCCGTTTCACTTGGAAATACATCACAACACTGGAGAAAAGTCGTTTGCAACTTCCGGTTCATGGGGACTTTAAAGGGACAGTTCACCAAGTTAGAAGTTATTCTTTTGCCGTAAATCGATGCTTACGGTCATCTGCCTAGAGTTAGTTATTATAGTTTATAAAGTTTTAAATATGGATATTTTTCTTACAAAAACCCATCGCTTCACTTCAGAAGGCCTTTATTTACCTCTTGGAGCCGTATGGATTACTTATATAATAGATGGATGCACTTTTTTGGGCTTCAAAATCTCACGCCCCCTTCACTACCATTATCAAGCTTGGAAGAGCCAGGATATTTTTTAATATAACTCTGATTGTGTTCGTCTGAAAGAAGATAGTCATATACACGTAGGATGACTTGAGGGTGACTAAATAATGGCATAATTTTCATTTTTGGGTGAACTATCCCTTTAAATTAGGCAGATTCGCTTAATAAAAAATAAAAAATAAAAAATAAAAAAAATGTTTTTCAATCATCATATCAATTAACACGTAATTTAAGAAAATCCACATGTAACAAATGTCGGGTTGAGGCATTAAAGATAATATATTCAAAGCATTCTGAGCATACATATCTGGTTTATCTACTGTCCATTTAAAACCCTGCAAGTTACAAACCGTTATACAAAAAATAGCTGCAACAGCCTGAAGTTCATTTTCTCAGTTGAGGTACATTAAGAGACTTTTATTTTGAAACGTAATTCAAATGTCATTTATTTGCTGCTGTGTTCACTCTCTACTTTACCGCGTTAATGCAGGACTGATGCAGAGGAAGTATGTATCAAACACATTTTAAACAAATTTGTGTAGAGTTTAGATGCAGTTTATTTCCGAAACCTATTTATTCTTTCGTGTTTTGTTTATTGTCGCCTGAGTTCTCCAGTGTAGAGTTTGCTAGGGAAGTATTTTACAAGCGCACATTGCCTGAAAGCCTCATACTCATAGTGTGACTGAACATAACAGCACGTTAACATGGATTATGATACTAATAAGGTGTCACATTCACAATTGTATAGTTTTATTTTTCTTTAGACACAAAGCAGTGCAATATTATTGGAGTTGTTCAGATGCCTTGATATCCATTATGTGCTTTTGGGTATAAGAGTCTGTTTATATTTTCTGTTTTATTACAAGAGCTTATGGTGTAGTGGAGGATCTAGTGCAGGTATGACCCCATCAAAGGAAGGCATGACCTCCCTCATCGACAAGACCATAAAGCTGAGGAGGGAGGAACAGGCACGGCAGGTTGTCCTGGCATGGGCCGTGCTGAATATGTCTCTGGCTGGGATGATCTATACTGAGATGTGAGTTCATACATGTTCAAAATTATAGTCCCTAATCTGATGTAAGTGTCTTCTGAACCACAGGTAACCAAGTCACTTTGTCTTTTAGGTCTGGAAAGCTTCTTAGCAGATACTACAACATAACATACTGGCCCATCTGGTATATCGGTAGGTATATATTAAGATCTCAAAGGGTGTCAATGATCGAGTGCAAAAGTTTTCAATCATTCAGATGCCACAGACACCCAAATATGATCATCCTCATGCGACGGACCATCATCTCGTATGTTGCTTTTCATCTAACTATGGTTTTCTTGGACAGAACTTGCTCTGGCTTCCCTGTTCAGTCTCAATGCGCTTTTTGACTTTTGGAAGTATTTCAAGTATACTATGGCCCCAACGATGATCGCCGTCAGTCCAGAGCAGCATCGACTTCTTGGACTCCGTGGCTCAGGTGGGTTATTTGGCATCTGTAAAAAAAAAAAAAAAAAGTGTTTTTAGGTTAAACATGCGTATCTCTCATATCAATGCAAACACAATAGACAGTTAAATCTAGCTTATGTTTATAATGAATTGATTAAACGGAAGTTATTATACTCTTTTCTTTCCTATTGTGATGTATATCTGAGTGAAACGGCTTCTCAAAGAAAACTAAATGTAGGACGGGACTTGATTATGTCTATGAGGAATTGATTGGATGGTTAGATTGTTGTGGTTTGCTGTTGGTTAATCTCATGTGAGTGACAGGTTGCCCCGCCCTTGCACAAGTAAACACATCATCAGAGAAGAGAAGAGATGGGGCTGCAAGAGGGAGGGAAGTTATTTTAATTACAGATTATGAGAGCACGTGGAAATTACAAATAATAGGATGAATACAGTAAATCAAAGATACAAAGGACAAAAACAGGGCTATAAGTTTTCCTAAGTACTGTAAGTATATTTAACAGTAGCATTCAAGCAAGAAATACAATATAAAAATGTATAATAAAATGATTTTAATAGGGATTCAAGCCTCTCCACCTCTGAAACAAGAGAAAAAAGAAGCTCCTGTCTCAGTCCAGTCATCGCCCCTGCAGGGACAGAACGTACTCAGTTTTAGTCCTGCACGACCCTCAAGCACCAGCCCCAAGTTTTCCCCCAGCTGTGTCTCAGGGTTCAGTCCACCTCTGGGCAGCCCTTCTTCTGCAGGAGGACCCTTTTCACCCCCCATGACATTTGGCAAGGTTGAGTATTCTGAAACGCTTCTTTAAAATTGTGTTTTCAATATTTAATTCTGTTCACGCACCCACTGCGTTTCCCTTTTTGCTTTTTTAATGTCTGCAGGTGTTGAACTATAGTCCGAGTTCTTCTCCATACCCAAGCAACCTCGGGCCGGCAGATGGCAGCAGCCTCCGTGCTCGTTACCGCACATCCCCATCTGTCTTTAATTCACCCGGAGGCAAGGAGGACTACATCGATGATCTGAAGACTTTGGAGAAGTTTTTGCACACGGAGGAGGAGAAAAGCCACCGCAGTCAATTGGGTAAGAGTTCTGGATGGACATAAAAGTGTTGAATCAAACTGTGGCTTTGCTAAGACTTCAGCATTGCAATATTTTCTTATTTAGGAAGTCCAGAGTCAACATCTCCAAGACACAGTCCGTCTTTCTGGAACTACAGTCGTTCGGTGGGGGATTACGCACAGAGCCTGAGGAAGTTTCAATACCAGCCGGCCTGCCGTTCACAGGCACCATCTGCCCATAAAGACGACACGGAGCTGGGCTCCAAACAAGCTGCTGAAGAGGTGAGGATGAAAGGAATAGCAACATTTCAAAACATCTTTGTTTAATGCTTTTGTTTGTATTCATTTAAAAACAATTTCGTTAGTGTTTTAAAGTAAGGAGATTTATTTCAGGTCTGGGCAAGAATCACAACAAGTCGTGTGGTGACGGATAGTATTGACAGCTGGACTGCTAAACTGAGAAATGTGAGTCCATCCATCCAAATGTGTGTCCAAAATTTCCTTCCATCCAAAATTTCCATCTATCTGTCCATCTTAAATTGTCCAAAATTTCTGTCCATCGTAAATTGCCCAAAATTTCCATCAATCCAAAACTGTCCAATATTTCCATCCATCTGTCCATCTTAAATTGTCCAACATTTCCATCCATCCAAAAATGTCCAACATTTCCATCAATCCGTCCATCATAAATTGTCCAACATTTCCATCCATAATAAATTGCCCAAAATTTCCATCCATCCTAAATTGTCCAAAATTTCCATCCATCATCCATCCTAAATTATCTATCTATCTATCTATCTATTCATCATCCTAAATTGTCCAAAATTTGCATCCATTCTAAATTGTCCAAAATTTGCATCTGTCCATCCATCCTAAATTGTACAAAATGTCTGTCCATCCATCCATCATCCATCCTAAATTGTCTAAAATTTCCATCCATCCATCCTAAATTATCTATCCATCCATCTTAAATTGTCCAAAATTTTCATCTATCCATCATCAATCTTTTTCTCTTTCTACTTGTTATTCCAGTGGATAAATGACACCATTCTAGTTCATCTGGTTAGAGAGATGGACTCTGTCAATGGTCAGCTCAGGAGGATAGGCTGCCCTGAGCTACAGATTGGAGGTAATCATCTTTTCTTCCAAAGATATTTAATTGTAAAAGTTTGAGCTTACCTCATTATGTCTCACTTCTGATTTCCTTGTTTCATGAAGAGGCCAGTATCAGCAGTCTCAAACAAGCTGCCGTGGTCAAAGCCTCTGCAATTCCCACCCTCAATTCCATCGTACAGTATCTGGACGTTACGCCAAACCAGGAGTATCTTGTGGAGAGAATCAAGGGTGAGCAGAATACACAATTCACTGAAATTATCAATTGGTATTATTTCGACTTACCGTAGTCCTATATGATGAACAGAGCTGATGCTCCTGTGTGTTCATTTGTATTAATGCTCTTGTCTTGCAGAACTAGCCCACAGTGGCTGCATGAGCTCTTTCCGCTGGAACGGAGGAGGAGATCTGAAAAACCGGAAATGGGACACAGACCTTCCGACAGACTCTGCTGTGTGTTCTTCCAAACATTTGCTGCATTTCATTATTGTATTACAGTTTAGAGGAGGCCAGTAGTATTTGTAATGTCACTCTAGACTTAGACAAACACTATGACTCCACTTCTGTTCTCCTCAGATCCTGATGCATGTGATATGTACATACCTGGACTCACGGCTCCCTCCGCATCCTAAGTATCCTGACGGAAAAACCTTTACGTCCCAGCATTTTATACAGACACCAGATAAACCAGGTATGATCATGCAATGTGTTGCGTTGTGTTTTATACAGCATGTTTAAAGGGGTTCTAGTATGCTTTTTCACGTTCAACTTTCTTTAGTGTGTAATGTTGCTGTTTGAGCAGGAAAAAGGTCTGCGAAGTTACAAAGCACAAAGTCACTCCAGCGGGAGTTATTCTCTATATCAGTTTCTGAACTCCCTGAAACGCTTTAATTTGTAGTCTTGAGTTTTCTTCCGGGAACGAACACTTCACAATTTTCCTCATTTAAATAATTTCCACCCAAGGGATATGCAAAATAAAGGGGCGGGGCCTGGTTGAGTGTGTTAGTGCATTGAAAGTTGCGGTTATGGTAAGGGGTGGGACATTTCCCAAACATGCTCAAAGTGCTTGAACAATCACAACACGCTGGTCTAGCCGACCAATCAGAACACATTGCGCTTTTCAGAAGGAGGGGCTTCATAGAGACAGGAGCTAAACAGAGCTGACAGACTGGGAAGAGAGGAGCTGCAACAATGTAAAATATGTGAAAAATAAGTTGATTTTTGAAAGTTTAAGCATGAAAACCTACTCTAGTAGACCCTAAAAACAAAATCAAGACTTTGTAAAAAAGCATAATAGTTCCTCTTAAATCTACTGACATTTTCTGTGTGAATTTCTTACAGACATGTCCAATGAGAACCTGTTTTGCATCCATCAAAGTAGCACAAACCCTCCTCATTATCAGCTCGTCTACCAGGGACACGTCTACAGCTTGCCCAAGGTGAGTAGATACTCTCCAACCATAATTACAGTGAATTTACTCTTCTGTTCTTGTGACTAATGCTTGTTTTTCCCCACTCTCACAGGGCAGAAATAACTTGTTCCATACCATCCTCATGTTCCTCTACATTATCAAAACCAAGGAATCTGGTATGCTGGGGTGAGTTTAGATCTATCATTTTATCTGTGATCTGCTTGGCTTTAAGGAATTTTATTGCTAAAATGGCTGTTTTTTACTTTGGATGATCTTGTTGAATTTTGAAAGTATGTTGTTACATTGAAGTATGAAATGGATGAAACCTTTTCTACACTTTTTTTTTTTTTTTTTTTTGTAACAGGAGAGTGAATCTAGGTCTTTCAGGAGTGAATGTACTCTGGATCTTTGGGGATTGAGATGGTCTTGTTTGCTGCTAAGAGGAAAACACTGCACAAGCCTTGAGATGCGATAAAGACTTTTCTTTACCTTTACATTCTTGTGATGAATGTTTTTGAGATGCATTGTACTCTCACATTACTTGCAACCTTAATGCAAATACAGATTAAGCACAGAAAGTCATTTTAGCTGACGAAAATGTTTTAAACTTCAACACTGAGATGTTTATAGCTTGAAACGGAGTCAAAATAAGACCTTGTTCCACTGGATTTTGTATAAATATTTTTTTGTATTTCGTTCATACGAGGAAAAACAATGTGGTTATACATGAATGTAAATTTTTTCAGGCTAGTCAGGGTGGGTGGACATTGCAGGAGTTACGATTTTTAAAAAGCCATTACTGGTAGTTTTTCTTCACCTTTTCATTTTTCTGTACAAATGAACACCTGTTACACTTGTAATGGCATGCAACCGTGAACAAGCATAAGCCACATTTACTTTTTAAAAACAGTTTGGTGTAAGAATGTTTATTTACATTCTCTCAGTGAAGGGCTTTTCTTATTTCTCCTCACTATTACCTTGACAAAAGTGCAGAAGATCCTGATCTTTAGTGCCAAATTACATAATCAACAAAAAGTGTTTGTTGTTTGTATTTTGTATTGTGTCTGAAGTGAAACTTGAAGTGAAATGAGCTTCCACTTTTGTCTTTGGTTTTCAATTTAATAAAAGCCCAACATTGTTCTTATATTTTTCACTCCAAGCCTTGAACTCTATTCCTAGGGTTAGCCACTGGATGGTAGTGCTGCTCTAAGGATTATAAATGATAGGAACACAAGTATGTGCTATTTTTATAGTTTTTGCAGCTTCACCAGTTATACAACTGGAATTTCATAGAATGGCAATGTGAAATTGCTTTATAATGTTCATGCATAAAGTGTGAGAGAATATAAGTGTTTTAAGAAGTCTTCCAACAGTGGTCAAACTGAATAAAAGCAGGGTAGCCTATGTACAACCATGCTATTCTTTGAATTACCATGTAAATATCATGGTACATGAACATGGTAATTATTTAGTACCATGGTATTACCATATGATGCACCACTATACTGCTACAGTACTGTTTGTGTAAGTGCAAAGTAATGTTTGTCAGAGTTTGAAAGCTTAATTTTGAGAATTTGGTAAAAATCTTATAGTGTAGTATAATAAAAATAAAACAATAATATAGTAAAATATAATATTTTATATAGTAAAAGGGTTTAATAAGTCTTAAAAGTATAATAAAATAGTTATTTTATTATAATATAATGTAGTTAAGAAAAAAAACGTCTGTTACGAAGTCTCCTGGAAAGATTAGTTATTATTACCACGCGCAACATGATGCGTAGTAGACGCTATGGTAACGTGAACTGCATGTCCCATGGTGCTTTGCGCTGAGCGTCATCCCACCGTGCGTATCCGTTCGTGTGTCGCTTCTCTCTGTATTGGGAAAAAAAGCACCGTGCGGTTCGCAGCTATGTCAGTCCAGGCTGTGGCAGCGAAAATGGCCGAGGTCGAATTAAAAGACGTGGCCGGTAAAGACTCTCTCCCCGCCATATCTCCGCTGACACCCAAGGCAGAGGAGAAGAAGAGTGAAAATAACTCTACTTCGTCAGCAGCAGCAGCAGCGGCCGCGGCGGGGGAGCCGAGCCCGGTGACCGCCGCTCCGAACCCCGTGAAGATGCCGCAGGCGTCCGCGATGAAGCGGCCGGACCCGCAGCAGAACGGCGGCGAGGCGTTTGTCAACTGCGACGGCACCGTGGCCGAGGCACCGCGAATGAAAAAGGTAACGTGAACTGTGATGAAGCTCATTTCGTATCATTCATCCGCTGCTGTGTGTCATTGTGCGGCGATTATTCTGGCCTATCAGACCTTTACTAGCACCGTAACAGCTGTAAATTAACGTCCATTTACCTCCCAGCTGTCAGAGGATAATCGGTGACAGATCTACCGAGTGC
This sequence comes from Ctenopharyngodon idella, assembly GCF_019924925.1. Taxonomy (NCBI): domain Eukaryota; kingdom Metazoa; phylum Chordata; class Actinopteri; order Cypriniformes; family Xenocyprididae; genus Ctenopharyngodon; species Ctenopharyngodon idella. The sequence goes on from NC_067223.1 coordinate 14,375,008, forward strand.
CTTCACTGGGTTTTTGATCTGATCAGGTTGATTTTGAGCGCGTGAGTGATTGTTTCTAATGATTGAAAGAGACCCGCAGTGCGCGTGTCGTGGCGCTGCATGCGTTTTATCCGGGGCAAAACATTCCGTTCCCAAACATACTACTGTGTATGAAACACTTTTATAATAACTTTAAAAATTATTAATTCGCAAACATTACGTAATGCTTTAGATAAGTAGTAGATGTACAGCTTTCATGTTATTGTTTGATTGTACATTATTTAAGAAATACTTAATGTAATGATGTTTGTTATGAGTTATTACGAAGTGTTACCCACATTTCTTTACTGAAGTGTGCTGTAGTCCCATTTTTGCTATGATCATTTGAGAAACACTGTTAGAGAAACCTACAGATTTACCTTGTGTTTGTAGGTTGAGCAGCTATGATTTTTTTTTTTTTTTTTGCAGTTTGTTTGTAATAATGATATGCTTTCTTTTTGTTGCATTAACATTTTTCTTACCAGTGCTTCCTCTGTCAATGTTCGGCATGTAAATATAAATGTCTAGTTTTGCTTTTCACTTTCAGAAAGGTATTGTGTGAGTGTATGCAAGTCAGTTTTGTGGCATTTGTTGAACTTAAGAATACTGGAGCAAGGCCATGCATTTAAGTAGTTGATGTTTGATTTTTCTGTTATGATTAGGTTGCTTTGTCCAAGTGTCCTCATTGACGATGTGTCATTGGAAGCCCTGCCATTTGACTTTCCGAAATAAAAGAAATGCCATTTCTGTTCCCTATTCAAAAGCTTTGTCAAATATAATGTGAAGGATACAGACGGATACAAACATGGACTACTTTTGCTCCTCTGTAATTGCATTTTTTTAAAGTGTGATATAACTTCAGAAATGTCAGTCTTCTATTATGTGTCAGTGGGAATAACACCCTGCCAAGACTATGACGCCTCTCTCTATCGTAAGCTTTGTGTGGCCAGAGATAGATTATGTTATTAGGAGAATTTGCCGGTTCACTCCACATCTCTTAGATTTGACTCTTATCTGCCTTGACCCTTCCTTGGAAGGGCTTAAAGCAGACTGTTCTCTCTTAATGAATCTCTTATCAATTAATAAATAAATAAATATCTTCATTATCTTATCTTAGCTGACAAGATGTTGTACAGTTCAAGGATAAAAGGATTTGATAAAGAAATTATTAGCCAAGGATTTGATGCAGAATGAGCCATAACATGACATTGTAATGGCAAAATTGGGATATGGGATTAGGATTCTGATTCTTCTTATCCATTCCTAATTTCGATTCCAATAAGGTAAAAAAAAAACAACAACTTGGATATCATTCACATTTATCCTAAGTCTTATTACAAAACATTTAATTGTAGCTGAATACCATGAAATGAACACTTACACGAGGAACTTTTGCCTATGGTTTAAAAATATCATAGCAAAAACAACTAGCCTAACTAATATAAATTTCAAGCATTATTAATGACAAATAAACAAATTAGAAATTGCACAAATAAATACAATTGAATGAAGATACGACTGAAATGAACAGTTTTAAGATTTTCATGTATTCAAGTACAGAAACTGCAATCAAATGTAAAATAACACTGCACTTTATAAATGAAATATAGGCTACATTACAAATATAGTTACAAAAGTCAAGAACAGGGAGTTTGATAGAGACGGCAGCAGGAATATTAGGCTGCTGTCACTTTAAGAGCTGCACGGATCCAATATACTGTTAGACATGCTTTTTCATTGTCAACTGTTTACGTTCACTTATGACATAACCGACTGTATTTATGAGGGAATTTTTTATTTTATTTTTTACGTATTTGTCAGAGTGCAAAAAGACGAAGAGAACACAGTTCAGTATGAGAGGCGACTTTCTGTGTGCTCGTTTTGGATGTGTGCACAGCACAGAAAACTGCATGCGAGTCTTCTTGCACTTGAATGGTTTAAAATCACATTAAAATGTGCACGCAGGAACCGATAAGCAGAATCAAAATGCACGTTTATTATCGAATCACCAGTTCTTGGAAATTTGGAACTGGTTCTCAATACCCATCCCTACTTCTAAGTGCCCACTATGTCTGCTGAATGTCAACTGTGTTCTCAGCAGTATAGCTCTGGACCTTTTCTGTGGACAGTGACAGATGATGAACCATAGTGGGTTTAGATGATCTGAAGTGGGGGTGGTGACGTCCTAGAAGTTCTTTTAGCACAGACACTCTTATGCCACTTATTTATCCTGAAGGTGCTGGCGTGATGCTTTCGATGCACTGTAACTTTATCTGCCCAGAGAAAAACGTCTAGTCAATTTAACACTTATAAAGAATGCTTGCTGTTCCCCTGTAAATGTGCAACATCACACCACTATAGCTTGTGTAAAGCGGCGAGAGGAGGGGGAGAGCAGTGACATGTCTCTCTAATCCATGCCTGTCCATGTCATTACATCACGTAGGTGCAAATGGCCTGTAGTTTGACTCAGGATTGTTGAGACTTAAGTTAAAATTCGCACGACTGGATTTGAGGGTGTTGAGGGAAAACGGGGTGCTAATAGACCTGTGTTTTCGTTCCAGCGGGTGCGCTGGTGTTACTCTGGCATCAGGCGTGAGCTTTGTGCATACCATGCACTGTTGTGACGTTATGTCACTAAGCTATGGTTCCCAGGATGCTTAGACCTAACAGGCTTATGACGTGACGCAGATAAAGCGGGGGAAGCCCTGTACGTGACTTTTACATATGGTACAAACTGAGGGAATGTTCCAGTCAGTTATATATAGGTGGTTTATTTATAGGATAGTATTAGTTACAGTTAATAATGTGCAATAGTGTAGCCTAAATAATGTTTGTGATAAGATTCATACTGATAAGATCAGGAAAGCTTGTTTTTAGAGCAATATAAATATAGGCTATTTCCCAATTGACTTGTGATTTTTACAGAAAGTAGGCCTCATGTTTATCATATATATAGCCTAGTGGTCAAGATGAGGCTTGTGGAGACCAGCTGCTGTTACTTTCTTCAGCTAAGCGGTGTTGTTAATCAGAACTATTAATTATTTTTGTTCATTGAAATAAAGCTAAAATAAAATATAAAGGTTACTCTTTATTTTAAGATGTCCTTGTACCAGTGTAATTATACATTTAAATACTGAGTAAGAATAATTAACATGTACTTACTATAGGGTTAGCATTTCGTTTCACAACAGACTGGGCCATGTGACTAATCAGAGAGTGGGTTTCACAGAAAGGAGGGGTTTAAAGAGACTGAATCTTCAAATGAACCGTTTTCAGACTCTTTGGGAAAAGAGGTGATGTGCAATGTATGTTGTGAGAAATTAAAGCTGACCTATTATTCCCCTTTTTACAAGATCTAATATAAGTCTCAGGTGTCCCCAGAATGTGAACGCCAGAGAGGACGGAGCCTGTACAGCTCATTCCTCAAATACTAACAAAACATCTGTTTGGTTTTGATTATCATCTCTGTCGCGGTCACACTCATGTGTCATGCAGTGCTTAGTCATCATGAAAGTTAATTTTTTGCATGCTTTTTAAAGCCATAACAGTTTAAACTTCTGAAATATGATTTTTCTGAGCGCACCCATCCGAAATGCGCACAGAAAGCTGGCTGTCAGACTGAACACCCTTTGAGTAATAAACTCATTTCTCTGTCACGTCTTACTGCACTTAAACTGTCTAATACACACAAGGTTATGTCAAAAACACACAAAGTTCACAACCACAGTCTGTTATGTCTGTGAATGTAAACGGCAGTGAAAGAAATCGCATGTGTACATTAGACCTACTGCTGTATATGCTGTTAATATGAATCAAACAACAAAAACAGAAAATCACTCACTGCTCTTGATTATTTGTGAAATCAACAGAAGAAGGTCAGATCGGCATGCAGACACCACTCTAACACTTTTTTTTATTTTTTATACCTATAATCTTGTTTACTCCTCTATTTTTCTTTTGAAAGGGTTTGGAATATTTTGCTTTGAAATCAGGGTCAAGGAGACCTGCAGTACATACTTTGATTTGGTCCGTGCCTCTGTTCCAGTTTGCTCTGTACCAGGTTCTTAATCGCTCACAAGACGTGTGCTGAGATTTTAGCGAGCAGTTGACAGGAAAATATTTCTCACTATGGTGTGAAGTTTGGAGACTGTGATTAATGATGAGATGGAACCAGAGAGACTGACCTATACGTTGAACCTGCTTGTGTTTATCTGCACTTGTAAGGGGATTCTTGTGTGAATGATAGCATGCCTCCAGGAAGGCCTGTGCCTGTGTATGCTACTTATTGTCTTAAGAGCTTAAGAAAAAGGACCACACATGTGTGATTAAACAGAACTAGACATGTTCTCAGGTAAGTGGCGTTTACGCGGTGGTGGTCATAGAGGCAGAAGCTTTGAAGGAGTGATGCATTGAACTGCATGTTTTGTACTGAAGCAGCTTACTGATAACAGTGCACTCACTGAATCATCTTCTCTTGCTCTCAAACACTCATCCATGACTTTGTGTCCTTGGCAGCAACCCTAATAGTGCACTTCAACCGGGACCAGCTAACACTTTAAAGGGCACAGCTGAGATTTCTCTTTCCCTTAGGCTGGCCTAACCACACCGCAGCAGGATTCGTTCACCTGAAATCACCCAGAGTCTTCTCAAGTGCTTTAATGACTCTCTGTATTGCGGAGGCAACGATGAGAGCGAGCCAGCCAAACAAACACAAATGTGCCAGCTCACCGCTGCTTCTGTCACGAGGATGTGTGACAGACCTCTCTCTCCTGCTCTCTTACCTTCTCTCCTGTTCTTTTTTTGGGCATACCAGGGCTTGACGCTTGCCTTTTTCCTAAGGAGCACATGTGCTCCAGATTTGAAAAATTTAGAAGCACAAATATCAATGGAAATAGATCATATAATGTGTTTTTCCTTAATAAAGGGATACAAGTATACATTTTAGAGCAAAATGGTTGTAATTTAATAGAATACAAAAAGTAGAGGGTTTTTAATGGCGCTGTTTCAAACTATATTTAATTATATAATTATAGGTCTACTTTAAACAGTGTGCATATATATGTATGTATATATGTATGTGTATATATATATATGTATGTGTATATATATATATGTATGTGTGTGTATATATATATATATATATATATATACACACACATGGTTTTTGTGTATAATATTGCCATATTTATTATAAATGAATTATCTGTGCACTTTTTTTTTTTTTTTTTTTATTCATGTGCTTCGTAATCTTTAATTAAAATAACTTCTCTCTTGCAGTAACATGTCATCTCTTCACTGATGACGTTTACTGGTGCGAGGGTGGGACAACCTGTCATTCACATGAGATCGACCAATAACAAACCACAACCATCCAGTCAATCAGGGACAAAATCAAGTTCCGTCCTTTTATTCCTTGTTCAAGAAAGCTTTTTCACATGGATATGTCAAAATATGACGATATAAACACCATAAATTAAACATTGTCATTTCATCAACAGTAAGCAACTTTTTGGCATAAATACGTGGTATTCATTGATCGAGAACTGCTCTGAAACCATGAGTCTGTCAAGTGCGCAACAGTGCCGTATTTTGACTTTGAACATGCAGTGCTCATATTTAATTAAAGGGGACCTATAATGCCCCTTTTACAATATGTAATATAATTCTGGTGTCCCCAGAATGTGTCTCTGAAGTTTTAGCTCAAAATACCCCACAGATCATTTATTATAGACATGCCGTTTTTGTGTGTCCCTTTAAATGCAAATGAGCTGCTGCTCCCTGCCCCCTTTCCAGAAGAGGGCGGAGCTTTAACAGCTCACGCTTCGGTTGCTCAACAGCAACAAAGCTGGAGAATCTCACACAGCCAAAATGATGATTGTCAGTAACAGTGTTCAACCTTACATTGTTCAAACCGGAGTCGACACTGATGGAGAGACTCAGGAAGAAGTTACTTATAGAATACATCTGAATGGTTAGTGGATAAATTTATGTAGTTGCTGTGGAGTTCATTCAACTCATCGACTAGCATGCGCCATCATTTTAATCTTGTGCAAATCCAGCGTTGAATTGACCCTCGTTTGTAAAGCTGTCCGGCATAAAATGACGACATGACAGCAACACTCTACTACAACAACTCTTCCTCTTCTCTAAAGCAGCCCAACATGGCCTCACCCCCTTTGTTGTGTGTTCTCGGGGGCAGGGTTTATGTAAATTTTAGGGTTAGTGATGTCACTAACCCGGGAAGAAGCTTGTCGTAGTCCCTACCAGCCGTTTGTTGTAGTCCTTAAACAGAGAATTTTTTCTTATACCATTTTAGATATTTAAAACTTTTTATGACCTTTAAAGGACCTGCTCTTTTTTTTTTTTTTTTTTTTTATTCACACATGTGCTCCTAAATACATTATACAGTTTGCATACATATATTTTTAGTCACAAATGCAAGTGAAGCCCTGCATAAAAGCATTTTGTTTTATTCCCTCAGACTGTGCATTTGGAGATGTGCTGCCATATGTTGCTTCTATTTCCCAGAAAACCTGCGTAAGAGATAGCAGTTTCTGTACCGTGGCTTGATAAGCCGATGGAGTGCAATCTGTGACTTGATTGTCATGCTTTTTCACGAGTAAGCTTTATAATAGCAGAGCAAGAAAAGTCAAAATAGGCATCATGGAAGCAAATCTGTTGGAAGCAGCCAGCTGTTGTCGGATTGTACGGCTCACCGTATGAAGCAGGAACACCAGGTCCAGGCTGCGTACATGGCAGTTGGTTATTTATTCCCACTCTTTGCTCAACAGTATATGTTAAGCTTTGCTTTAGAGAGATTGTGAAATAAAATCCTGTAAGAACAGTTTAATCCCATTGTTTTATACATTTGGTCACTGAATAAATTGAGATTTGCGGTGTTGTTGAACGAAGGAGTGAATTTGCATCAATTGTGCAAGTGAAAGATTAAACCACCAGTCAGGCGTTAGCCAGGAATGTGCTACTGAATGAATGAACAAAAGCTTCTCCATTGACAAAATTGGCCTTCCGTTCACAAGTGCAGCTCATTGATTTATAGTACTGCTGAAAGTTAAGTAGATGATTTCTGATGGTGCCCGTATTGGCCTGCTGTTCAAAGGGCCTCAGGTTTTTCATTTAGTTAACCATGGAATGGACACACATGCTGGATCCACGGCTAAGGAATGTAGACCCCTGCACTAGCCCCTCACAAAGAACCTTCATTGTGTTCAAAAACTGCTGCATCACAAAAGACTCTCACAAAAGGGTAAGAAAAGCCACCCTCATCTCTCTTCCTTTCTACCAGCTCAAAAAATAAAATAAAATGAATAATCATCACCATCTGTGCTGTTCTGACGTCAGTTTTTGGGTTTAAACATTGAGTTTTCATCCATTCGTCCACTTGAGGAGGGGATCTCAACTCTGGCCCTCAAGGTCCACTTTCCTGCAGAGTTTAGCTCCAAACACACCTGAACAAGCTAATCAAGGTCTTCAGGATTACTAGAAAGAGTTGAAACTAGAAACTCTGCAGGAAAGTGGACCTCAAGGGGCAGAGTTGAGAACCTCTTCACTAGAGCATTCAAAATTTCTTTAAGTGAGTAAGTGACATGTGAAGGCCAAGTATGGTAACCCAGAATTTGTCCTCTGCATTTAACCTATCCAGTTAGTGCACACATTAGGAGTAGTGAGTAGTGAATACACAATGCAAACTGTGGACACACAGACCCGGAGCAGTGGGCAGAAATTTTTTTTTTTTTGCTGTGGTGCCTGGGGAGTGATTGGGGGTTAGGTGCCTTGTTCAAGTCCACCTCAGTCATTTCCTGCCAGTACTGAGACTCGAACCCGCAAACTTTGGGTTACCAGGCTGATTCTCTAACCATTAGGCCATGACTGCCCGACTTTTTGGACCCATGCAACTTTTACATTTTTGTGCATTCTTGAAATTGGCCAAGAGATGAATCAGTGACGTTTGCATCCTCTGTTGGTCAAATGTCTTGCATTGTGCAGGTCAGAGTTTACTTAAATGTGCACACGCAGCAGAAAACTTCTTTCCGTAAACTTGAGTCTCTCCCATTTGTGTGTATATAATATTGAAGTTAAAGGGGACCTATTATGTCCCTTTTTACCAGATGTAAAATAAGTCTCTGATGTCCCCAGAGTGTGTATGTGAAGTGTTAGCTCAAAATACCGATAACATCACAGATAAAATCACAGATAATTTTTTATAGCATGCTAAAATTGCCACTCTTTGGCGTGAACAAAAATGCGCCGTTTTTTTGTGTGTCCCTTTAATGCAAATGAGCTGGTGCTCCTGGCCCCCTTTTAAGAAGAGGGTGGAGCTTCAAGAGTTCATGCTCCAGCATAGCGGCAACAACAAAACAGGACAATCTCACGCTCTGAAAATGTCAGAAACTGTCAGTAGCGGTGTTCAGCCTTGTGTTTCAAAATCCACCATTGTGAAAATCCGACGTTGAAAAGACCACCTTTGTGAATCAGTCCAGCGCAAAATAATTGGAACAAATGTATAAGACTTTGACGATTTTCTTCGGGACATTTCCTTTGAAAATGAAATTTAACCACAATGTCCTCAGTGACTCAGATGGCGGGAGTCTATGGAGACTCTTATGTTCATTGGTACATCCCAAAACACACACTTGTTGTAATGCCTCTTTGGCACAGACATTGTACAACTCCAGCTGCTACAGCAAGGATACAGAAATGGCAGACTCTGTGCTGCTTACTCAGGGCTGTGTCTATGCTAATAGGGCAGATCGTCACTGGCTGTGGGTGGGGCTTCTGAATCGGCTCGTTTGAAGAGACTGCTTTTGATTTATGAGAATTATAAAAAAAATGAGTGAGTGGATTTTTACCATTATATGCAGGTTGTTCTCACACACAAGGGACACACATTGGTGTTCAAACCAATAATCACCTTATAAAAGTGAATGTTATATAATAGGTCCCCTTTAATGGATTGCAAAGTCTTTGAGGACTATTGCACAGACAAATGGTTCCTTCTCTTAATATTTAAAAAGTGAGCCAGAAATGAGAGAAACCTAAAAATGACCTTTATGACATAGTGTAGTGTTCTTAATTACATATTTGGTTGAGTGAAATATCTATTTGCAGCAGTCTGTCCACACAAACCTACAATTTCAGCATACCCTAGACTTTCTTTGTAGTGGGTATGTATTCCTAAATTGCAGCCCATCGTTTTTTCTTTCGGACCACAAGCACCTCTGTAGATCAGAGAAGTAGGGGCCAATTACTGTATTTAATGCCTCTGATCTTGTACAGGGTTGAAAATACTTTAGTGTTGCTGTGGCTTGTTACTCCTCTTTAAGGAGTTCGCACATTTGTTACCGAACATCTCTGAACAGAAAGTTCAGGACAGGGCGGTCAGTCTGATTGCACAGTGTTTTGAGCAAAGCGTTTCATCACCAGAAGAGTGTGTGGCTTCATTGACTTGAATCAGCCAGTGACCTAGAACATTAACTTCCAAAATTTGTGGGTCGATTGATTAATTGATTTGTTGATTCACTTTGACGTTCATTGAAAGCCAAACAAAGCACACTTTCCCACACCCCCTCCCCATTCCATAGGAAATGTAACAGGTGCAGTGCATCATGGGAAAAACTGCAATGAGATTTCTAGAGTCAGTGTACAGGTAACAAGCTTAAGGCTACTAATACTAAACCATGACATTTGGTTCTCCTCATGCCAATTACTGCATCAGTCCTGTTTTTTTGCCTGTGAAATGCTAGTGGTTGTAGTTACCCAAGACCCATAATAGTGCATGTACTACTCATATGCCAGAGTCGATAAATCAGTGCAGCAGGGCATCACTTTCCTAGTATTTCTGCTTGAGGGTCTTGTTGCGCTTTCATACTCGGGCCCCAGTAGCTCTATTGGCCAACATAAAACTGAATGAAGTTCTTCCTCTTCTGCATCACTGCAGATTAGATGCATTCTTCCTCTTCTTAGAGGATGAGATTAGATAATGCAGCGAATGTATCTGAATGGAATGCATGCTTGCGTAAACATTTATGACAAATATAAGCATGTCTGTTGCATATGTCTCAGTACCTTTTAGTGTTTTTTACTTTTGGTGTTGCTATATTTGACTTGAGAGAGGAGATGAGGCCTTCTTAGGGTTGTCTTGTTCTCCTTGAAGGCTGTCTTTTTATGAATTAGGAAGCGGTAACTGGTTTGACTACTAAAATCCTTGTCATTTTCTTCTCTCTCTCAATGGTGAACTGCAGTTTGTTTCTCATGTAGAGCAGCAGGAATGATTGAGCGTAAGACACATTGATGGTCCTAAAAAGGCCGCCGCCATCTGCTCTCAAGCCAAAATTAGCAAGACGGAGGCCCTGATACACTGAGAGCTTTGGCTGAATATATTTAATAGAGGCTATAGTATTGGCTATAGTCACTATTAGGCTACAATTATTACTTGTTTCATCCTAAAATTACTAGTGGATGCGATTTTAAAATGGTCCCTAAATGTATCCTGATCATATAGCCTTTGTACATTCCCTTTTTTGTACAGTTTTATCTCCATTATCATGTGTTATGCCTATTATTCCTCATGGAAAAAGTTGCTTTGTGTAATTTGGCCCTAGCTATTACATCTCTTTTGATAACAGCAATTTCCATATAAGTGTTTCTTATATCTTATATCACACTGTTGATGGCATAAATGCGATAAACCATTTTAGTTCCTTATAATATTGGTATATAATGCATAGCAAGTAAGTCTTTGAACATAGTTTTTTCTGCACCTGCTGTAGTTAATGATGCACACGATTTAAGATAAGTTTAACAGGATCAGTGGAATATCTAATAAGCTCAGAGTGGATTTATGGATTTAGGGGACCTTTATTTATTGAATTCATGGTTGTTGGTGAAGAGAGCAGACAGGCAGATGTTATCTTGTCAGTAAATTGCTTGTTTCTTTGTCTTGCTCTTTATTAATGCATAACAGATGATAATAAGATAATGGTGTGTGTATGGTTAAATATCATGTTATACATTCTGTGTTTGTCCCACAAGGCTATACTTCTGCAACATTATCAAATTCACTGATAACAGATAATGTGTGCCACTGTGAAAACCCAAACATACATTACTCAGCTTGTAGCAAGGAGGTCTACAATGCCTGGAGAAAGGTAGCATTCCCATTCATTTCACTGGCAGCTGCTTGGCTGATGCACGACACTCCTGGAAATATTTGATTTGAAATCTGCCTTTCTTATGTTGCTTTAAAAATATTTTCTCAGAATAGTATGCACATTTTGAATTTGCATTGGATTAACATGTTTTAAACAGATGGTGATGTTTATAAATGAACAGCTGAGGCTAGACATCAAGTTTCCAGATGTTTTAAAGGACTCTCATAGAGCCTTGGAGGTGACATGATTTTTACAGTAGATAACACCTGCTTACCTTTTAGATATTTTAGAATTTTTAGGATTTAGATTTCTTCTATAGATAAATTTAAGGTTGGCAAATTAAGTGTATGCAACAATTACTTAGTAAATGAAACACAAATATCTAATTTTAGATCTGCCCCTTTACTTGCCTCTAGAGCCCACAGCAGTGAAGTATTTATTTATTTATTTATTTATTTGTCATTTCAGAATATTATTCAGATGATTTTCCTTTTTTTGCCTCATCTCTTCAAAATAAGCGCACTGTGATAGAACATGTTGGCAGTCTGCGTTAAACCCAAATACGAAGAGAACGGAGAGAACATCGCACTCACTCTCTCTGTTTGTGCTTAGTCAGAAGAACACCATCTGGCACATAAATAGAAGCCTTTTATCCAAGGACCTCTAGACAATCATTGCTGCTCGTCACTACCCATGAAACAGGGAAATTTCCAGAGTGGGCTTGCGGGAACAGGTTCATACTGGTGGAGCGACTGCTTCAATTAAAGTCCAAAGGATCATTTATGTCGGCTGGTCCTGAATATGAGCCCTTCATGTGGCCAACCTGTGCTTTTGATATGATCTCTTTTCATGATCTACTTTGGTGTTCAGGTAGACAGTCTAATTTACACATCAGTTTGCAATACCAAAGCATATTTACACTAGGGATTGTTCATAATTGTTATATAAATGTATAAATATGGTTTAAGATCTGCGAAGGGGTAATTAAATGTTACAAATCATGTAGAAAAATGATCTTTTATTGGAAAATAAACTCAAACTTAGATAATTGTCTTAATCTTTTAAACAACTGAGAAGATAGGTGATTTTGACTACGATGACGTAGTCAAAACATCCGGTAGTTTGGGTTTTCCAGGAAATGCGTGACTCGCTGGACCTCTGCGTCTTGTAAATACTACCATGTATTGTGCACGTTATTTTTTTGACAGACATCGATGTCTTGATATAATCAAACGTGTATTTAAAAAACAGATAGATTGTAAGGCAATAATTTATTCAGTGAAGTGATTGATGTGCTTTTTGCGTAGTTCATTATACTTATTTTATGGAATTAATTTGTGGCTTAAATAAATTACGTTACTCAGAGACTGACATGTTTGGCTTGTCAAAAATGTTACATTCAGCTAACTTGATTTTGAAAATCAAGTTAATTTTTTTTTTTACTGGCAAAGGAGTGGTTTTGATGCACACAGTTGTTTTTATTGTCTGTTATAACAAAAATCTTTTTTTTTTTTTTTTAACCCATGGAATTACAGGTCCTGTTGTGAAAAGTAGTGAAAAATAATTTTCCAGTTGTCTACCATAGCATGAAAATAATTATCAACTTATCATCATTGGTATCTGTCAGAATTGTAATATCCGTGCATGTCTAGTGCCTACACCATTCCCAGTTTCAAAAGTTAAATATTTTTAAGGAATTGAGAATATGTTCTGTGTTTTGGTCCACACTTTTTATAGGGTTTTTATTACCATAGCATGTCTGTGAGGGTGTGTTCACTGCAGTCACATTTTTGGGTTTGCAATTACAACTTTCACTGTGGATCTTGTAAGAACCTACTCTATAGCAGAGGGCATGAGAACGACACTCCATGTAGGCTGGTATTGACATTTTCTGCATTCCCCCCCCACTACATTTGAATTTCCATATCCAGAGGCACTCGTCTCAGAAATCTTTGTTAATAGCAGGATGTGGTATCGAATGGCTCCTCCAGAAAGCATCTGAATTTGGCCATGGGGTATCTGACCGCCCCCTAACCGTTTTGCAGCTGAGCTCCTTGCGTAGGTGGATTGCTTTGATACATTCACAGAACAAGTGCAGAGTATGAAGACTTTTATTAGACAGAATGAACCCCTCTTTATCTTTTTGATGTGATTAAAACCATGTTTTTTTTTTTGCGTATTAGTCTTGAACTTTACAGGAGGTAGAGCAAGAAACAATTTATGAAGAGGCAGACATATGTATTTCCATCACAATCTGTTACACTGACTTCCGTTTACCAATACTGACAAAGTTCAAACAGACCCTTCAACTAAGGCTAACCTCTGTGCTTCAGAGTGGAAAAATCCACATAAAGTTTAGATGCTTTGCACTGCTTGAGTGCTTTTCAACACTTCATTGTAAGAAAAGGTCAAACTCCTTGCCAAGCCCAGTGATATATTGCCCTTGTAGGAATACAATCCTATTATTTTGTGGCTGAAGGATACGAAGAAAAAAAGGAAGGGCTGAATTTCAAGAAATGGTAATCAAATCTGTCAGGTGCGTTACGTGTTGGACGCCGAACACTTGAGCGCACATGTCCCACAATGTGATTCGTCATCCGAGCAGGAAGCAAATTACCTGTCACACCTTTCAGTGTTCTTTGCCACACGGTTGCTAGTGTTGAATTGTCTCTTTGAAATGTGTTCTTGAATTATGGATAGTCTCCGTGTACCTTCTGTTAAGCCAATGCATTAAATTAAAGTGGACCCATTGTGCCCTTTTACAAAGTCTTAATTTTGTTTATGGGCTCTACTAGAATAGGTTTTCATGCCTGAATGTTCAAAAAACACCTTTACGTTGATGCAGCACCTTTCTTCCCAGTCTGTCAGTAACGCTCTGGGCTGCGTTTCTCAAAAGCATCAGAAGTACATCGTAGAACCATTTGCACCACTCTACAATCAACTTTTCTCAAAAGCATTGTGAGCTATGCAATTAGTTCCTGTCTCTGTGAAGCCCCTACTTCTGAAAAGCTCAGTGTGCTCTGATTGATTGGCTGGACCAGTGTGTTGTGATTGGTCAAGTGCTTTGAGTGTGTTTGGGGAAACGTCACACCCCTTACCATAACCGCGAGTTTCAACACACTAATAACTAACTCAACCAGGCCCCCCCCCTTTTTTGTATATGTCTTGGGCGGGAATTATTTAAATTAGGAATATTGTGGTGTGTTCATTCCTGGACAGTGCAGTTCAGAAACAGTGCTCACTGATATAGATAGAAAGAAAAGTTGAAAATGCAAAAAACGGATAATAAGACCCCTTTGCATTAAAACATTTAGGTGGAAGAACATTCTCAAGTGGCTATACTTCTCAATTTTGACTTTTGCCTTGAGCTAATTTGTCTGATTTATTATTTGAGTCATGTGAACGGCCGTCGCAAAAGCTCTTTCTCGGGTTAAGTGCCCTGAGATGATCCTCGGTGTCTGTTGCACAAGGCTCTCTCATTTCTGGTGGCGTCATTAGTCAGAGCGGGCCACCGTGTTGTATCACGTTACCCACGATACCCTTCATACTCCAAACCCTGTCTGGGAGTCACTTTATGGCTTGTAAAGTTTGTGGCTTAGGAGTGAAAATGTGAGGATGAAGACTGTGTATGAAGTGAGAAAGCACAGAGCCGCAGATCCGTGTTTGTCACAGCAAAGGTATTAGGCTTTAAACAATTGAAGCAGCATATGCAAAGAACTAGTGTCTTAAAGGATTAGTTCACTTCAGAGTTAAAATGTCCTGATAATTTACTCACCCCTGTGTCATCCAAGATGTTTTTCTTTCTTTCTTAAGTCATGCCTGACCTTTCCAACGTGATTACGTAATGCGAGGCGCATCGCAGAGCTAGTGCAAGATGAGCATTTGTGGTTATAAAATATATGAACTTTTATTTATTTATTTTTTAAGAATATGACAGATCGTTTCACTAGATAAGACCCTTATTCCTCATCTGGGATCGTGTAGAGCCCTTTGAAGCTGCACTGAAACTGCAGTTTGGACCTTCAACCTGTTGAACCCTGTCGAACTCCACTATATGGAGAAAAATCCTGGAATGTTTTCCTCAAAAACCTTAATTTGTTTTCGACTGAAGAAAGAAAGACATAAACATCTTGGATGACATGGGGGTGAGTACATTTTCAGGAAATTTTAATTCTGAAGTGAACTAATCCTTTAAGTTCTTAAGATCTTTGTTGTTAACAACACATTGTAAAAAAAGAGCCATATTTATTGACATGTTTGTATGAATGGAAAAAAAAACATTTTAAATAATTTTTCCCCAACCTGGAGGTTTAAATCAGAGATGCTGAAGTATATAATGTTGACAAAATAATGCATTTGGCAGACACTTATCAAAAGTGATTTTAATTACATTCAGATACACATCTTTCAGTTCATGCATGTTATGTTATTGCATTATATTGTTACATTTTTTTTTCAGTTCATGCATGTTCTATTATGTTCTATTTTGTTATAAGGAGTTATATTGTTCAGGCTGCAGCACTCGACAAAACACAGGACAAAAAAAAATGACTTGTGAATCTCTGTACGCACATCTTTCCACAGAGAACAAATTTAATGATTCTCTAGAGATGTTCAGGACCACAGGCTGACGTTGCTGCCGCCCTGTAATGAAAAGCTCAGGGGGTGAGAAGGAAAAAAAGATTTTTTTTTTTTTCCTCCGGAAAGCTATAACTCAATGCCCTCTTCTGCAGAAAAAGCTTTCAATCAATTTTCGATTTTTGACACTCAAGTGACTCCATTATTGTGTGCTCAGGAGCGAAGTATGTCTGGGTGGCTATAAATATGGTACATTTTTTTTGCTGTTTGGCCTAGTCAGAGCATTACAGTTTTTGTATGGTTCGTCAGTTGTCTTTTGGAGGAAATGTTTATGTTATCCTGTACAATTATTCTCCACTCAGACCTCAAGTCTATCTTACATCGATTCTGACATCCCTGGTGATAAACGTCCTTGTTCCGTACTGTGATTATGTAAGAATGTGTGTGCATGTGCAACCTTTTGTCCCGGAGTGAATTCTAGACTATCATATCTCATGAAATTTCCATTACAAGTGTCCTTGTTTATTGTCTCTGAGCTCGGCATGACGATAGGAGACTTTTGAACCATTGCTTGCTGGAGTTTGCACCTCTACCCTGCAGAGAGTTCTGTGTTCAAAATCTAGAAGATCTACTACACTAACTGTATAATTAATGTAGGCCTAAACTCTTATTCTCCTCTGCATACCTCTGCCTGTAACAATACAGTCTATGTTGCGAAGTAAATGAAAGCATTACAAAATTCTTATTTTGAGTGTGCCACCATTATGCCAATGCAATTACCAACTTGTACCAAAGCAGTCTAAATAAACAATTCTCCTGGCACCCCAGCCATGGCTTTCATCATTGTGACTGGAATCTAAAAGGGTCACTGCAGGGTCATGGATGAGCCGGCTTCTGTTTTTGGCTCCTTTTCTGCTCCAACACTTATTTAGGACTGGAACTGAAGATGTAAGCCATCGCTGCATGTCGATTTGCATTCATTATTTAGTTTTTATTTGCTTCAAAATTAGCACACATCTATAATGTATGGAGCAGTAAGATAACACGGATGTTGGGGAGACAATTTTACCATGAGTGTTTGGTATCTGCTACATGCTGTTTTACTTTGTGATGCATAGTAATATGGAAGGAAACTCTCAAAGAAATCAGAACAGAAGTGGTTGAAAGTGGACAAAAAATACGGATTAAAACACCAGGTTTAAATGGGAATGTGTCTAACCTCGTCTACTTGTGATCTGATCGACCAAAACGCATCTTAATACCAGGTGTAAACATGGCCTTAGTCAAAAGTCTTTTTAGTTTCTAGTATATAAGTCTTTTTTTGTAATGTTTGCATTTCTTATGATGGATGCTTAATGTTGTCTTGGCAGGCAACTCACTGGGGTTTTGAACAGAGCCACAGTCTAATGGTTATCCTCAAGTAACAGTAGAAAAGTGATTCAGCATTTCAACAAACGAGCGATGAAGTAATCAGCTCCCTGCAGCACGGCTGTTTGCGTTCATTGCGGAAGCTCTCACCGTGAAAAACAGGCTAGAGCTGGACTATGAACACTTGGACATCCGTTCACAGGAAACATGACCGTTTTCCCCCGCTCTGATCTTTAATCATCAGCTCTCAGCTGTGTCACTGAAATGTACCGTTAACGTGATGCGAATGTCTCTCTTTTTCCTCTAGTTCTTTCTCTCTTTCTTACATAAGTGATCTCTTTTCATGGAAGTGCTGCTCATGTGGCCTGAATCTCTCCTCCGGTAACATACGGCCTTTGTGTCATTCTCAGAAATGGGGCTTTTTGCCTCCTGTTTAATACATAAATCCATTCATGTTACCTCGAAAAGATTAAAATACCTCTTTTACTTTTGGCAGAATGTTCAGCATCATTTTAAAAGAGGACATAATGGCACAGAATGCTTTGTTTCAGAATGATTATCCTAGTGTCTTTTTGTTTGGATGATGAGCTTTTCCTATTGCATAAATTTTGCTTTTCTTAGATATCCATGAAACCCAAGGACTTTACATTTCATTTTGTTCTCTAAATAAACTAGCTGCCTTTACAGTGATCTTAGATGGTGTAGACATTGTCTAATTAGGAACAAGCATAATGCAAAACCACAGATCATTTACTGAATTTGTACACCTGCAATTTCTTAAGCAGAACTGTGTCTGCTAAGACGGCGGTATAATGCAAAACAAGTTGTGACATGTGGTGCTGCACCAAGCATTAACATAAACCAAAGCATCTTCTATGGATGCCTTTTCTTTCAGGCCAACTACATAACTAATTTTGTTAGGTTAGTTAACATTGAGATGTTTATAGCAAGCTGCTTGAATAACATCACATTTGGTTTAATGCCACAAATACTTAAGTTTGTACAACAGGACCGCATATTTGCAACACTTTGACCAAGCATTTGCATCTGTATTTGCGTACTTGTAGTATGTTTCTGGACTTAAAGTAATGTACAGTATGGACATTTACATTTATGGATTTGGTATACACTTTTATCCGAAGCAACTTAAAGGTACACTATGTAAAAAAACTGCATGAATTTTGCAGAAGAACATTGTTTTGGTTGTGCTTTGGCTCTGCGTGACTGTATGGATGAATATGGTTGTCCTACTGCTCATAAAACATTCACTACTAGGCTTAAGAGATATGACCAGTTTCGATGAAAGGATCTCAAGCTGACTAGCTAATTACGTTACTGTAGCTAAACTCATTAATAGACGCAGTACTTCCTTGAAAATAAATTCCAGCACAGCGCTACAACAACCATAATGAAATAGAATAAATAATGCTTTGCTTTACAATAAACTGATATGGCAAATTATCTGTTCAATAAAATTCTTTTCTCACCTTTTTGAGTAATAAAAAAAGTCTATCTCCGTGTCGCTTTTACAACATTTCAAATCCCTCAGTTCTCGCCATCTCCGAAAAGCCAAGCCAATGTTGATTCTTGTTTTATTACGAGCTCTGTTGTGTTCTTTTTTTTTTTTTTTTTTCTTTTTTCTTTCGCCGTTTATTTAAAACGGATGATTCCCCGTTGGTTGGAGATTTAGCGGCTCCATGTCAGCCTTTCTCGCTCGTTGTGACAACTAACCTATGCCAGATGCGTGTCAAAGTAGCCAGAGCAACTTTCCTCTATTTAAGGATATGATGAGACACACACGAGCGAGTGACATATATACGCAATTTCCAGCGAAAACCATCCCGCTAGGTCTAAAATATGAACACTTATAATAGGGTTACCATAGTGAATCAGACAAAAATATGTTTTGGAAGAAGGATTGATGTATGGACTCGTTTGAATTTAGTTTATTTTGAACACAAAAAAAGATACATAGTTTACCATTAAATTGCATTCAAGTACACATTTTATCACTTCTTGCTTTCCCTGGGAATCGAACCCCTGACTTTGACATTGCTAGTGTCAAATGCTACTGTTTGAGCTTCATTAAGTCTTTTAAGTGTATTTAAGCCATTCTGTTGTGCACCTTTTTTCATCGCCGGAGTGCACCAACCCACAAAAGACTGATGATTGTTCTCAAATATTTGACTTTCTAAACTCCCTAGATAAAGCAATGTGTGATCCAGGTCTGTGGGAAAGGTATGAAGTCATACTGGGAAGATGTTTTCAAACCACACTTGTAATACTTGCAGTTCACAAAGAAAGAGTGAGGCAAGTGTCATGAGGACATTTTCCTGCAGAATCATACTGTATGGAGCAGACATTTTCAGTTTATAATTGGAGCATCCATTGTCCACCTGAACTAAATGATTTTTATTTCTATAAAAAAAACAAAATGACAGTCTGCTCTGGTGGGAAAGTAATGTCTATTGCCTCCGTTTTCATGAGTGGACCATCATAAAACATCTATCAGCAATTTGTCTGCTTTACAATGTTGAAGTGTTTGTAAAGTCTTGGCAAATTTTATTTGTTAGAGGCCGACAGTTGATAATCAACAAGCTAAACGTTCGTCCATGACGCTGATGTTAGCCATAAAGGTGAGGTTAAAGAACTCAAAGCATTCCAGAGTAATTGTCCCTCCAGTACATCCAATCTGTCCCCTCCTGGTCATATATTTTGTGACCAGGAAAACACAAAGAGCCCTTTGTCAAGGCCAGTGGTGGCGGTGTATGAGTGTATGTGTCCTTGGCATATTCCTTTATCTTGAGCATTAGATGCAGTAATCGCCTCCTAAACCACCACCCCTAAAATCCTCCACAAACACACACACATGCACATTTTGCCAACTCTGACCAGAATTGTTCCAGCCTCTAAACAATTAACAATTAAAAGAGAGATGCACAAAAAAAAAAAAAAAACCCAAAGGGAAACAGTCTAGCATTGTGCTACAAACGCCATGGAATCAGTTCAGACCGGCCACGTGTAAAGCTGGTATAAAAGTCCACTTCCTTTGTGCCAGCCTCTTCCCTTTTAGCACTCTTTCTTTCTGTTGCTCTTCACTTCCCTCACTGCCATGCTGAAGAAAAAGAAGGATGGCGAGATCTCCGAGCACTCAGTTAAGAAGGTAAGAGGGGAGAAAGTGAGGGTGGTCTTCAGGCTTTCCTGGGGGCTGTAAGCTTAACCTTCTGGAATGAAAAACGTCCCGAGCCATCTGTGTGCTCAGCTTGGATTAGCAGGGGAGCAGAGTGTGTCCTCTGTCGAAGAAAGCAACAGGGGGTCCAACACAATCTCTTCTCAGCATTGTTGACCCGTTAGACTTTCCGGTGCAAATGCAAGTTCAGACCGCTTTCAAACCTGGCTCATTTGTTTTAGAACATGGTGCGTTTTCTCTCTTAGTTCGGTTTGTTTAGACCAGGGGTGTCCAATCCTGCTACTGGAGGGCCACTTTCCTGCTGCACTTACCTCCAACACACCTGCCTCAAAGTTTCTTCTGAT
The DNA here is from genome assembly GCF_019924925.1 of Ctenopharyngodon idella. Lineage (NCBI taxonomy): Eukaryota > Metazoa > Chordata > Actinopteri > Cypriniformes > Xenocyprididae > Ctenopharyngodon > Ctenopharyngodon idella. Next base: position 14,395,674 of record NC_067223.1, read on the forward strand.
CCTGAAGACTAGGGCTGCCCTCTAATAGTCGACTAAATGTTAATTGACTAGAAGAGGCTTAGTCAACCAAAATTTTATTAGTCGGTTAGTCGCAGAAAAAAAACTCAAAGTCACTCAGTCCGTGAGGGACAGATTGTTTATGGCGGGTCCTTGTGGTATATACAGTATGCCGGGCAGGAAATTCAAACGTTCGCCTATCATTCATCGACCTCAAATATGGCTTATTATTTGAAACATGTAAGTAGTAGCAACTTTACATGGCTGCTTAATGCTAACCTAGATAAATGTGCGCTATTATATATCCAAGTGTTCGTACGAAGTGTGGAAGGTAGCTAAAGCATATAGCGCATCACACAACATGGAGGCGCCGGTGCGATCACTTGAATTTTTTTTTTTTTTTTTAGCTTAAAATATTTGTCATACAGATAAGAGTAATACATCGTTCTAAACTATAAAAGGTTCTACTTTTATTTGTGTACACTCACAATAACAACAAAACGTTGTGCTTTTGTAAAATAAACAAGACAGACAGGATGCGCTTTCTGCTGTCTGTCTCCCTGAATAGCAGCGCGTCACATAAATGAACCGAAACTCAGCGTATAGGCTACTTGCCTCATAGACATGAGAAATATATCTATAGAAAGCTTGAAACATCTACTTTTAAACAAACCAATTCAAATAAAAAACAAATACTCTCTGATTATGTAATTCATATCAAAGGTGTGTTTTTAATTAATTTAATATAAACATGCGATTAGTTGACTAATAACTTAAATGAACGACTACTAGTCAACTAGAAAAATCTTTTGTCTGGGGCAGCCCTACTAAAGACCTTGATTAGCTGATTCAGGTGTTTAATTGCGACTGTGTTTACGAGAATACTCACAGAGACTTGCATTTTGACATAATTTTGCGTGTACTTGTCCGTTCAAGCACAAACAGACGCAGAAGAGAATGGAATTCAGTGTTCACGTGCTGTGTGCGCACAGGAAACAGCGCTCGAGTTCCAAATTGAGTTGTCTTTCGTGTTTTGTTGCACTTGAATGGTTTAAAATCGCTTGAATGTTTAAACTGACAGGACACGTGCAAACAATAAACTTTCGCTCTATGATGATTAAACTTTGCAATTCATCCATCCATGATGCCTGACCCGTATGGATCAACTATACTTGACATCGCACATCCAGCGATTTGACTATCACGGATGCACACATCACAGTATCAATGCTAAAACGATATGTCCTGCAGCCCTAGGCTAGAACTAAATTTTGGTATAAGATGACCCTCCAAGAGTAGGTTTGGACACCACTGGTTTAGACGTAATGAATACGGCAATCAAACTCGCTTCTGTGCCAAAATAATCGGTCCAAGATTGCCTGAACGAGCTGGTCCTGGCCCAATTGAAAAGGAACTCAGAATGGTTCGGTTGTGGTGAGAAAGCAATCTGACTCAATAAACCGAGGTGTATCATAATTCATAATGGAAAATGTGTTGCGTAAAAAGCAGCAGTGTCTGATCCTCTGGGTGAGCACATTACGTATTGCAGTTTAAAACCAAAGAGCACCTCTTCATCTTCGAAACTTCATCTTTGCAAGACTGCTGCCCTGACAAAGCAGTCATTCCCACTCTAGCTGATAAATTATATACATGTATTTTATTAGCTAAGTCCCTGTTTCTGAACAAAGCAAACAATCTACAGGTCTGAAAATGGCCCCAGTATCTTCAATAGCATAGTTTATGGTTAAATATAGATCCTGGTATTAATTTACCCAATTTTTGTGTGTGTACCAACTGTATTGGTATTGTGCTGTCTTTTGTGGAATGTTCCAATTCATATGTGATGCTCATCAAGTTTTGGAGCAGAGGTGTGGTTTTAGATGCGTGTACAATGGAAATGTGATTATGCGGAAATGTATTATTTCTCACTGAACCTGAGCTTTTTCTTATCAGATGCTTTTCCTGTGAGTATGTGTTTTAAACATTCCAGTACAGTCCTTCAGCCCTTTGTGCCAAGCGATAAGAGAGAAACAGGTGCCAAATTGAAGTTCACAGAGTCTGTGGGTGTTTGTTTCACTGTAGCGCTTTTGTTGCAAAACCACTGCGAGTGACAATTGCATTGAAGTGCTTTTGGGCACAACGATGTGTTTGTGTGAATCAAGGTCTGTGAGTCAGTCAAAGCCTTACACTCATCTGCATAACTGTGTTTTACTCATGGTCTAAAAGCCAGCCATCCATCCATCCATCCTGGAAACGGCACTTCCTATAGCTTCAACCTAAAGCCTGAAGATTAATCACTGCGATCACTCAGTACATGGTTGATTAAACACCGATATGGCATGGGGTTATGTAATAGTCATGCTTTTAAAAATCTCTTGATGGAGCGGGGGGATTTGAGGCTTACTGTTGAGTCAGATAATAAAGTCAACATGAGATGACTGCACCACGCCGTAATCCTCTCACGGTTCCTCTCTGCAGGCGACAGCTGCCGGGCCATTAATAGTAGCGCAGTTTACCGACACGTCTACGATGAGCTCTCAATGGTTTCCACTACCTTTCCAGACTTTCAGTGAGAGTAGCTTAGTGGTGGCTGACTACACTCATAAAGGATGCTGATGTAGTTGTCGAGGTTATGATAATGTAATTATTACAAATAACCTGCCTAACTGTGGGGGGGGGAAAGAAAGTACCAACCTGGCAGGTCAAATTGTGTTAAAGATTAGGATGGGCTCTTGATTTAAAAGATTTACTTCTCGCTTTCCGAGTAAAGGCTAATTCCCTGTATTCTGCTTAAAATGTGAATTGTAGCATTGTTTACATACAACATTGACACTTCCTGTGGTAATAGGCACACTGTTAAGCATTATCACAGAGTATTACAGCTCAGAAAACAGTTCAAAGATCAACTGGGGGTGAAATCCAACCTCAGCAAGTTGTTCTTGTTGTTTAAGTATATATACACACCATTTTTTTATTTAGCAAGGATGCTTTAAATTGTTCTAAAGTGACATTAAAGACAACAATATTCTGCAGCACAACTGTTTTCAACATTGATATAATTGTTTCTTGAGCAGCAAATCAGCATATTAGAATGGTTTCTGAAGGAAATATTCTTGTTTTTACTAAATGTTTGATCAAATAAATGCAGCCTTGTTGAGTAAAATATCTCTGAAGTATATTTCCATTCATATTTACTTTTTTTTAGCACATCAGGGTGACTAGGATCATGAAATTGTCCAACCATGACTTCCTGTTTCAAAGGAATATAAATATGAGGAAACACAAAGGCCAAATTCCCTTAATCATCCATCTCAATGAATATAGCTCTGATGTGCAGCAAGAGATTGTTGAGCAAAAGGATAAACAATGCAGATTTATACAGCCGTCTTTGATCATATTTACAAGGGGTGCCAATAATTTTGGCCATGATTGTATGCGGGTGTATGGTTTTTTTTTTTTTTTTTGTTTGTTTGTTTTTTTTTCTTCTTTGTTGAACAATTCAGTAGCTTTTACATATCTCACTCTGAACTTTTCTCTCTCCTGCCCTCCTCCCTTTTTTATGACAGATCCAGTTCGCAGACCAGAAGCAGGAGTTCAACAAACGTCCCACCAAGATTGGCCGCAGGTCTTTGTCTCGCTCCATCTCACAGTCTTCTACAGACAGTTACAGCTCAGGTATGGCATTGTACAAGCACCAAAACACACTGTACACTCACATGCACATGCTCTGTTAAACCTCACTCAGGTGGGCTACTTTACATAAAATGTGTTTTTACCATACGTCAAGGGTTGAATGTAGTGAGTTATGTGAACAAAGACTTTCCTGTGTAGGTTCTGGCAGGGCTCTTTAGGAGGATTACACTGATAAAGCAGAGTACAGTTTAGGAGGGGAAGTGAAATCTACATTCCTTTTACATACTTTTTTTCTTTATTATTCTGTTTTTCAGCCGCCTCCTACACTGACAGCTCTGACGACGAGACATCTCCCCGCGACAAGCAGCAGAAGAACTCCAAGGGCAATGGAGACTTCTGCATCAAGAACATCAAACAGGCCGACTTCGGACGCAGGGAGATCGAGATCGCCGAGCAAGGTGAGATGGTCCCTGTGTGCTTTGATATTTAGCATGTGCCGACAAGCTATAACTGTTTTTACGAGCATGACAGCTGATTGCGTAATGCCGTTGTCTTCAGGCCTGTCAACATATTAAGCCATTGGTATTTGTTTATGTGTGAAGTCAAAGTGCGTGTTGTGTGAGATCAAGTGAAGCATGTTTTGATGTTCTTCCTGTGATACTGGAAGGCCATATGTTCACAGCAGGGCACCCCCTTCGGCCCCTGTAACCACATGGCCAAATACTCCATTGTGCACTCACACACAGCCTGTTTTCGAGGTTTAAAACTCTTTCTAGATAATCAAGGATGTTAGCATGTTTATTTTAATGTTATAGGCATGTGTTAATGATTTATGTGTGTATTTTTGTGCAATAGAGATGCCTGCTCTCATGGCTTTGAGGAAGAGAGCTCAGGGAGAGAAGCCATTGGCTGGAGCCAAAATTGTGGGTTGCACCCACATCACTGCGCAGACTGCTGTGAGTGTCTGTACACACACACACACGATAATACACCATATACTTGAAAACCTCATGTTGACTTAATTTGTTCTTAAATTAAACTAATTAAATTTTATTGCACTATAATTCCAACACCCTAATCCTACCTCTAACACCTTTTAGGACATTATTTGCCCCATTTAGCAACCTTTTTACTGTCTATACAGGTACATTTTTAAAGGTATTACTTTATTTATGAGGATGTTTTCAAAAATAATGCTCATTTTTTGACAGCAAACTGGCATCTATATTTCATAGGACCCGTTTTATTTTTTCCCAAATTTTGTTTTTTTTTCTTTTATTTTCTGGATGTGTAACTTGATACAAATGTATCAAAAAACGGTGGTAATTTTGTTGGAAAACAAAGTGCCCAAATTGTTAAAATTATAACATGGAGGGGGAAAAAAGTTTTAAAAGTTTTATTATTGTTATGAAGTACAGTCTACTGTACAATAGTAATATGTTTCTGTCCTAATTTCTTTAAAGGGGTCATGACATTAGAAATCAAATGTGAGCGGTGCGTCAAAAGCAAATTCAGTTTACAGATGCATGTTCAAATAGAAGAGTTAAAGAACGTTCGCTTTGATGCGTTCAGTTTAAACAGCTCATTTGCGTCTCTGTATAGACTTCAAAAGGATCCCAGCGTCAGAAACAAGTGGATGGTTTATTTTAATGGTGTCCTGGATCGCGTCAGAGGATTGTTTGTTCAGCGTATATTGTTTTGTAAATGCTGCACAGTATAATGGAGAGTTTGCAAAGAAACTTTTGTTGAATGATGAAGCAGCTGACTTTATTGAATCTGACAGCAGCTGCATCACAAACCGTTAGTAAATGCTTTCATAATGCTTTGTCTGTAAATGACGGTTTTATATGGATAATGTTTTCAAAACACTTACTCACCTGCAATAGCGAATGGGTGCTGATACTGTTTCCTATGCAGTGACGTTAGCCAATCATAACAGTGGCCGTTTGAGGGTCAGAATGAGGGTTAAAAATAATCAAGTTTTTAACATTATAAGTGACTAGGGTTGCAAATTCCGTGAATTTTCAAAGATGGAAACGTTCAATGGGAATTAATGGGAATTAACGGGAATTAAAGGGAACAAACTGTAAATTTGCAAAATTGCAGGATAGCCTATAACAGGGAACTTAAATGTAGTTGAAATCTTGCGGTAAAATCTTGGTTAAAACAACCAGATTTAATGCAAATTCAGTTGAATTTCTACCCTGCACATTCCTCAACCTAAAAAATGACAAAAGCTGACATGATGTCAGTGAATCACGTTAGGTCACTGTTTTGGCTGAGGCTCACTCGCGTCACTATGTAGTGTGTGCAAGCACAAGCAATAAGTTGCGGGCGACAGTTCATTTAATGGCCACCGGTGTTGCTAAAAACAAGGGTTTCTGAATTCTCTGTATTCTCCCTTTAAAATAACATTTATATACACTACCATTCAAAAGTTTGGGTGCTATAGAATTTTTTTAAAGAACTTTGAAAGAAAAAAATCCTGGAAAAAATTACACTAATCTAGTAATTCTGTGTACATTTGCGATCAGCGCAAGTATAATGTGCTATTCCCAAAATTCCCCAGCTTAACTTCCCATGGAAAGTTTCCAGAAATTTTCCGAAAATTTTACACCCCTTTGCAACCCTATATCTGACTATCTGACATTCTACGTTATATTGTATATTTCTTTTTTCTAGTTTCTGTCTGTGTTTTCCACATCACAGAAATCATAGGTCCCTAATTTCAGCAATTCATTGTCGTGTGTGTGTGTGTGTGTGTGTGTGTGTGTGTGTGTGTGTGTTTGTAGGTGCTGATGGAGACTCTCTCTGCTCTGGGCGCTCAGTGCCGGTGGGCCGCCTGTAACATCTACTCGACTCAAAACGAGGTAGCAGCCGCTCTGGCTGAGGGAGGTAAATCTTTCTTCTTTTTTATTCTTATTTCCTTTATATTATTCTCTTATATACTTTTCTGTACTGTTTAACTCCTGTGTGTCATGCCTGGCAGGTTTCTCAGTGTTTGCCTGGAAGGGTGAATCAGAGGATGATTTCTGGTGGTGTATCGATCGCTGTGTTAACGTGGAGGGTTGGCAGCCCAACATGGTAACTGAACTATATACACTAGACTATGAAACATTATGACTGTTCAGTGTCTCAACAGCTTATCCCTTGTAGATTTTAGATGATGGAGGGGATTTGACCCACTGGATCTATAAGAAATATCCCAACATGTTCAAAAAGATCAAAGGCATCGTAGAGGAGAGCGTGACTGGAGTTCACAGGTGATTACGTTTATGAAAAGACTTTAAATACATTAAAATAGTTACATTTTTGGCATTTGATGTAGACTAAGTCAAAACTTTAGACTTCAAGTGTAATATATAATGAATAATGTGGGGACCTCAATTGTATTTCCATATCAAATACTAATGTCTCCATCTAGTGGCAAGAAGTGGAACTTGCAAATGTGATGTTAATTGAAGTATATTATTTCAGAGAGGCAAGAAATTAAAAACATCAAAAATATCATGATTCCAAATTTGGAAGAAAAGTCTGGAATAAATATATTTTTAATGTTTTTTGAAAGAAGGCTTTTAAGCTCACCAAAGCTGCATTCATTTAATGAAAAACAAAATTGTAATATTGCGGAATATTATTACAATTTAAAATAACTGTTTTATATTTAAATATATTTTAAAATACCTGTGATTAAAGCTGAATTTTTGTCATCTATTATTCCAGTCTTCAGTGTCACATGATCCTTCAGAAATCATTCTAATATTCTGATTTGCTGCTTAATTAATATTATTATTAGTGATCAGATATTAACAATTGTTCTTATTATTGTCAGTGGTAAATGCTTTATATCAGGGTGGAAACATGATACTTTTTTCAGGATTCTTTGATCCTAACTATATTAAAATAAAATAAAAAACTCATTTTACGTCGTAATAATATTTCTTAATATTACTCTTTTTACTGTTGTTTTTCGTCAAATAAAAAAAAAAAAGCCTTGTTGAGCATAAGAGACCTTATATAATTATATATTGTGATTATCATCATTGATCCTTCAGAAATTATTTGTTGTGTTTTCTGCTAAACTTTTCTCATATTAATTTGTTTTTCCCAGGCTATACCAGCTGTCAAAAGCTGGCAAGTTGTGTGTTCCTGCGATGAATGTTAACGATTCCGTGACCAAGCAGAAATTTGACAACCTGTACTGCTGCCGGGAGTCTATCTTGGATGGGTATGTCACTTAAGGCTTAGTCTTAGGTTTAGGAAAAGTCTCACTCAAAGTAGTTTTCCCAATCAATATGGTTAAAGAAGAGCTATTATGCCTTGATTATATTTTCAACTTTCTTTAGTGTAATGTTATTTGAGCATGAAAAAGGTCTACAAATTCCAAAGCACAAAGTCCCTCCAGTGGGAGTTATTCTCTATATCAGTATTTCTGAACTCCCTGAAACGCCTCCATTGTAGTCTTCAGTTTTCTTCCAGGAATGAACACGTCACAGTATCCCTCATTTAAATAATTCCCGCCCAAACCATATGTAAAATATAGGGGCGGGGCCTGGTTGAGTTAGTTAGTAGTGTGTTGAAACTCATGGTTGTGGTAAGGGGCGTGACATTTCACAAACACGCCGGCCAAACGGAACATTTGCGCTTTTCAGGAGGAGGGGCTTCATAGAGACAGAAACTAAGCAGAGTGTTAACATTTAAGCAAGAAAACCTATTCTAGTAAAACCCAAAAACAAAATCAGGACTTTGTAAAAGGGCATAATAGGTCCTCTTTAGTAGACTAAATGTTCAGAGTATAGTGCTGTATGGTTTTACTGAGCATGTTTGTGTTTTGTGTTCAAGTCTAAAGAGAACCACAGATGTGATGTTTGGAGGGAAGCAGGTGGTGGTTTGTGGATATGGAGAGGTGAGATCATTAAACAGCAATTGTTTCCAGCTAATAACTGTTTCCTATGAGAACCTCTGGAGAGCTGCATTCAGAACGTCAGGATGTTCATGGCATTATATGTAAAAGAATTTGTTTATTCCAGTGACTGGTATCTGACATGTCCAGCCCTGCAAAATCTATAAATTGATTTTCAAATTTTAAATTAAAAAGGCAATTTGTCCACAAAGTTAAGCCCCAACCATTTTAAAACCATTCTGCAGTTCTGTCTGCATATTCTGTATTTTCTGTCAATCATTTTTGGTGACCACACCTCCACTGCGTTGCTGCACTACCAGATATGGCCACTAGAGGGCAATACCTCTAAATGTGTTACTTTTGAATTCTAATGGGAAAGTCAACCTGATTGCTTGATACAAATGTTTTTCCAGGAGCAACAAAGGATGTTCATTATATCCTGTTTGTGTCAATCACATTGGGTCCATGTGTGCTTCATATAAATTTTCTTTGAACCTTTTTGTCTTTGTGTTTGTAATAAGGTGGGGAAAGGCTGCTGTGCCGCTCTCAAAGCAATGGGCTCCATCGTCTACGTCACTGAGATTGACCCCATCTGTGCCCTACAGGCCTGGTGAGTCTGATCAGCAGTGATGCCCTTTACTGGATGCCATTGAATTACACTTAATGTCATTCCAATATGTTAATTTGAGCTGTGAATGGCTCTCCAGGACTGTTTTCAACATTTTTGCACACCTGATTCAAATTATCATACTACAGTACTTTCCTAACTGTTGTAATTGTTTCTGTAATCACTGATAGTACATGGTTAGTCTTTATTACTCTTTAGAAAGACTACAGTCTCTAATTTATATTTTTCATCACACAGCATGGACGGCTTCAGGCTGGTAAAACTCACTGAAGTCATCCGACAAGTCGACATTGTCATCACCTGCACAGGTATTTTTAAATCCAATTGACTGTTGTAAATGTCAAAGGTTTACATGGTGATTATTCTGTTGACTGATTAAACAAGCTATGAAAAGTTACTCAAAAATGAAAAGGATGGTCTACTTTTTGCATCCTTGCATTTTTTGTAATTGCATGTAAAAATGGCATTTTAAATTTTCTCCTTGTTTGTTCCAAAATTCAGATTTTTTATTTTTATTTTTAGGTGAGTTACTCATTTAAGATGTGGAACAGTTGGGTTCTGGAAGTAAAAACTCCATTAATTTTCTCCGTAGGGAAATAGATTTTTAATCTTTAAAGACAACCTTACTGTGAGCTACAAGGTTGTTTATCGATGGTATTTGATTCTGCTGAACCCGTCAGCCCACATTATTTCAACCTAGCAGAATTTGTGGTGAAAACTTGCCCAAAAATCTTGTTAGCTCGACCCATTCCCATGAAGCGATACAAATGAGCCGATCTTCCTACGCTCTCAAAATACTTAAGTGTGTGTGTGCATATTTTGCAATAAACTTAATAAATATATAATTTTTTTTTTTTTTTGAGTAGTTTTATATTTCTCCATCGTTTTTATGCTGTCTCCATTCGATTATGCTGTTTGCAATGCTTCATGGGATTGTAGTTCTTTTTATCAATAAAGCCGTTAAGTACTCAGTCTTGTACCTTTGTATTTTTGTCCTATTTTCAAATACTTTTTGGCTTCAAATCAGATTTTGTAATGTTATGATTCACCTCATAGCTGGTTGGCTTGGTTCATGGCTTATAATTCTTTAACCAAGACTTTTTGTGAAATCCCTATGGGAGAAATTAATGGACAAAAATAATACTTCCGGAACCAACACCGCTGAAAAAGTGGGTGGCGGACACTGTTCCACTCTTATATATGACAACTTCATTTGGAATTTGTTCAGTCAAATAGTAGTAAAACCAGCAGTAATAATACCTATTCGTTTAAAATGCTTATGAAGGTTTTTTTTTTTTTAGCTCCTAGCTAGTGTTAGATATCAGCTGGTGTTTAGCAGACACTGCACTGACTCAAAATGATACACTGTTATGTAACTGAATTCAGCTTATTGCCTGTATAACTCTAACTCTAACTCTCACTGCACAATGTAAATGTACTTGCTATTAGCACAGTGATTTTGGTATGGATTGCTCTTCCTAAAGTTAATTACATCTGAGACTCGGACACCTCAAGTAATTATGCCTGAGCTGCAGTCAGTCTTGAATTTCAGTTAAATACGTTTTGACGGCAGTTCTGATTATAGACCAGATTCAAGACATTCCTGTAAGATATCCTGTAGTATGAACAGGACAATTCAAGAGTCAAACCTGAATCACAGTGTAATCTGTAGGCAACTTGTGGATGAAATTACTCTTAGTAATTGCATTTTGACTTGGTTCAAAATGATTCTTGGTCCATTTAGTTTTTCTATGAAGGAAAGACAGGTGGGATTCTCCAGGATTATGTGGCGCTTTTCAGATCAATATCATTCCCAAAGCTCCCTTCATCAGCTAAACCGAGAATCATTCAGAGTTTCTCTTTCACATTCATCTCATTCTTACTGTGTGTGATGTCCACAGGCAATAAAAATGTGGTAGTAAGAGAGTACATGGACCGCATGAAGAACGGCTGTATCGTCTGCAACATGGGCCACTCCAATACTGAGATTGATGTGGTGAGAAAGCTGCTCTAACCCAAAATGTATTACATGTTCATTTGATAATAGGTGTTAACACATTTCCTTCAACCTTTCAGGCAAGTCTGCGGACCCCTGAATTGACCTGGGAGCGGGTGAGATCGCAGGTGGACCATGTCATCTGGCCAGATGGAAAGAGGATAGTGCTGCTGGCGGAGGTTTGAGATTAGAATTTTTGATTTACACTTTTTGCCCAATTACACTTTTTCAGATATTGCTTTTCATGTAGTAGTTATAAAGTTGTTTGTGAATGTAAATGGTCTGCAAAATTTCAAAGATCAAAGTGCAGATAAATGGAGTTGTCTCCAAAAAAAAAAAAAAAGAACCGATTCGATTACTTTGACGTGCTCTCAAACACTGTAGTTGTAGCTGAGACTGGAAGAGTTTTGTTCGTGTTGTCGACACGTCAAGCAGACAATGTTTACAGCACTGCGAAAGGAAATACACTTCGCATGCACTTTAAAACGATGAGGACTCCAGCTCGAATTGATATGGTAAAACTGACAGCGTCGTCATTGTTCGTATCAGTTGTGTTTCAAATGCTGAGGAAGATCAGGAGCTGAAATCCAGATATGGTAATAGGCGTTTGGTTTCCGACACGCTGTACAGAACGATCACAACAGACTGAGCCATGTGACCAATCAGAGCAGAGTAGACCGATCACAACAGACTGGGCCATCTGACCAATCAGAGCAGAGTAGGCTCTCGGAAAGGCGGGTTTAGAGAGACTGAATTCTTTATCAAACCATTTCAGACACTGTGTAAAAGGAGCTGATGCTGCAATGTATATTATGTTGTAGGAGACTCCAAAACAAAATTAGGAACCTTTTAAAATAGCACATAAGGGGCACTTTAAGTGCATCTTCATAATGTCTTAATCACAGTTACATTCGATGTAGTAAATGTCTTTCAATATAAATACATTTATGCATGATTTGTTTTTATATATATATATATATATATAATGTGTAGTGTTTCTAAATACCTGGGATATATTCCTATGTAGGCAAGTATTTATTTTATCAGTGGTAATTCAGAGTGCTTTACACTGGCATTATAAACAAGAAGAAAAAAGAAAAGATTAAAATGTAACTAATCTAATACTTGTCTAATATAGTCCATATATATATTTCCAGGGTCGCCTTCTAAACCTGAGCTGCTCCACTGTTCCTACCTTTGTGCTGTCCATCACTGCTACTACCCAGGTGAGAAGAGAGAACAAGATTGAAAAATGAACACAAATGACTTTATTAAATGTATAATGTGCTTTTGTGTGCTTGCAACGAGAATTTGACTTTAGTCCAATCAGAGAATGGGTTTCTCAGTCTATGTGCTGTGTGGGAGTATGAACCCCAGGCACATAAAGTGTGTGTGTGTGTGTGTGTGTGTGTGTGTGTGTGTGTGTGTCAGCCTTGCTGTTGTCATGGTGACTGATTTCTTGCTCCTTTTTCCCCAGGCTCTGGCTCTGATAGAGCTGTACAATGCTCCTGAAGGCCGCTACAAACAGGACGTCTACCTGCTGCCTAAGAAAATGGGTATGAAGTATATAAATGTGCATGGAAAAAAAAAAAAAAACATTTCTAAACCCTGCTAAATGGTTATGCATGACCTGAAACTAGCTATTTGAGAGTTCTGTGCTGCTTATCTTCCATTAAGACAAGTGTGACATGTAGTAAACCCAGTAATTGAGTGAAATCCTCAAGTGTTGTGTTAATATTATGGCTGTCTAGGGGTGTAATCACTGTAATTGGTTCAGTCTGTGCCCTGCACGGATGTTTTCAGCCTGTTGAAAGATTCAGTGTTTTCTGTGGCACACGGTGCAGAGAGTTTAGCCGTGTGGGATCCTGCATAGACCCCGAGGAGCAGGAAGCAGCTGAAAATAGGTCATGCTGTCACAAACGGCTGCCACTTCTCACTGCAGACTGCACCGTTCTGTCATTTCTCATCCTTTCCTTTACACTTCATTCAGCTCATCCTCACAGAACATGCAAATATATGAGAGATTGAATCCCAGACTGCTTCTTTAAGAGGAGGTGGAAAGATAAGTAGTTGATTACAGTTCAGTTCGCCTGTTGCTTTTCTGATTGTAGATTTCCTCGATTCTCTGAGGCTATGTCTACATTAATACAGATACATTTGAAAAAATCTGTTTCAAAACGCTCTCTGTCCACACTAGTGTTTTCCAAACGCTACTTGATGTCGGAAAACATTAAAATCATCTTACTTCATATGTGTGAAACATACTAAAAGCTCATATGATATAGAGAGACCAGACATAATAAAGTTTTTCTGGCACAGCCATTTTATTAGCAAAACATCTCACCACTTGCGAGACATGCGTCCAGGTCGCACCTAACTGTCTAAACACAACTGCCCTCAAGTTTTGCCACAGGACAGCAATTATGAGTAAATTTTCCGTCATCTTTCCAGGAATGTAATATGAAGATTGTACTAATTAACATCTATCTTTAGCAACACTGTGACAGTGAATAGCACATAGCAGGCACATACCGGTATAAACATAGATGTCTGTCGATACAGTATGTGTGTCTTGACTAAACATGCGTCATTGTTTTTAAATACCTCAGTTTTCACAGTCACACTGAGATAACAGTCACACAATGGTGTAAATAACATTTTGTTTCCTGAATGTGATTTATTTTTTGTGTTATGCATAACAATAGTGAGCATTAAGTGCAAATTATATTGATGATGTGTCTTTACTTGGTGCACACTTTTTAAATACTAAACTGCTGTTTTTGCAGATGAGTATGTGGCCAGTCTTCATCTCCCTACGTTTGATGCGCACTTGACTGAACTATCTGATGAACAGGCTAAATACCTTGGCCTGAACAAGAATGGACCCTTCAAGCCAAACTACTACAGGTCAGCGGCTGCTTGATAAAATAGTTTGATTTAAAGTGCCCCTATTATGCTTTTTCAAATATCACCTTTCATACAGGTGTGTAATATAGCTGTTTGTGAATGCAAAAGGTCTGCAAAGTTTTAAAGATCATAATGCATGACAAATAAAGTTATTGTCTTCTAAAAGTCTTCTCTGATTCTGAACTGCTGAAATGAGTCTTCAGCAATTCCAGTCTCACTTCCTCTTACATAACTACGCATGTTCTTCATTGGAAAGGATGAGATTGATACTGTAAAACTGACGCCGTCGTTACTCTTCGTATCACTGTGTATCAAGTGCTAAGGAAGATCAGGAGCTGAAATTCAGATATAGTAATGGGCGTTTCTTTCCCACACACGTGCTGGAAACAGTAGACCAATCACAACTGACTGGGCCATCTGGCCAATCAGAGCAGAGTAGACCAATCACAACAGACTGGGCCGTCTGACCAATCAGAGCAGAGGAAGCTTTCAGAAAGGTGGGGTTTAGAGAGACTGAATCCTTTATCGAACCGTTTCACTGTGAGAAAAGAGCTGATGCTGCGATGTATATTATGATCAAATTAAAGTGTTTTTTGACCTTGGATGCATGTAAACTCCAAAACAAAATTAGGAGCCATTACAATAGTATGATAGGGGCACTTTAAAAACTCCTCAACCTGTCTGTTTTTAATATTATGTTTAATAATCATTTATGATGTTTATTTTTAGGTACTAGATGCATTACAGATGGGAAACGAAGACTAAAGAAATTACCAAGACTCCATAATTCATACAGACGAAGGCGAGACAGAGCTGTGTGTCACAGCCTGCCTTTGAAGGGGAGGGAGAAGCCCTGATCTGATTGGTTGGGGGGGGGGGGGGTGAAGGGCGTGGCTAATTAGCGTTACGGCAGTATTTATTTATTTTATGCTAGAATAACATGGCTAACCTTTTATGAGCTGCTACTGCCAGTGGTGCAACCTAGCGACGTTTCAGTGGAGATTTCACCGTTTCATCTTTTCTTAGCTTCATGTGTTAGTTGTACGTAATCCATTTAGAGATCTTTTATTGTTTTAAGTTACGGTAAAGACAAAAAAAAGAAGAAAAAAAAGAAAATGTTCAATCATACCTGATGATTTAGTCATGGACATGCCACTTGCATGCGTCCTGTTCTCTTGTTTTCTACATGATGATTTTTTTCTTTATATAAAATGGCGGGTGGGACAGAATTACGGTTGGGCGCAGGGGTTGAAATCGTTTCTTTTAGTTGATCACACTATTCTTTTGTTGTTGTTTATTTTTTAAAACTTTTCCAGCAGATTTTAACATTTCGCGCTCTCTTGGTTCTAAATAAAAGCTGTTGAAATTTAACTGGATTGTGGACGATTCGGGGGTGGGGCTTATCCCCACCGTTCATATATAGACTGGAAGCTCCATTGGCTGAGGCATTAGCATGTCAAATTTCCCTCCCAAAAGCAACACGCTCTTTCCACAGTTTTCAACATCAGTATTGATGTTTGAGATGGAAACGCTCAAACTGTGCGCATTTTCACAAATCTATCCACGTTATTGCTGAAACTCGTCAGGCTGTGTAATCACAGGGGTGTATATTAAGATATTTATACTTTTTTTTTTTTTTTTTTTTGATCTTTTCTTTCTGCCATCATTTTTTGTTCCTATGAACTCATCCTCTATCATTATAAAAATAAGCAATTAAATGTTATAAGATACTCTAGTGTAATATGAAATTTAATGAAACCCTTGTTTTATATACTGTGAAGTAGAGCCTATATCAATGAGATACCAAATGTACAGTTAATCCGGTACTGAGTTTTTTTTTTTCCAGGTCCTCAATGGGAGAGAGGTGTGTGTGTGTGTGTGTGTGTGTGTGTGTGTGTGTGTGTGTGTGTGTGTGTGTGTGTGTGTGTGTGTGTGTGTGTGTGCGTGCGTGCGCGCGCGTGCGTGCGCGTGCGTGCGCGTGTGTGTGTGTTTTAACTGAAGCCAAGACCAACTGTGTACCCATTTCAGAGGACTGAAGGAAAGCTTTGCTGTTTGCAGGCCTGTAGAGCAAAAGCTGCCTTTGTGACTGGGATATTCAAATCTAATAAAATTGGGACCTTTATTTTACTATACTTCTGAAAATCTTTATGGCAGAAATTTATCTTCTTTTTGCCATCTGTGTTTGTCATAAAGGGAATCGAAATGACTTTTTACCTGTTTCCTGTTTAATGTGGCGTCACTTTTCTTTGCTCAGGACTGTCACATGTTTTGTCCTACTTATGGTCCTTGTTATATGATAAACCATTACATTACTGTTCCTGAGGCGTTTCACACGTTAGGCTGCTTTATATCATCCTGCAAAATATGATTTTCTTAATCAGTATTTTTTTATGTTTTCCAGTATTAATATTGAAACGTTCTCAAGGTACATTTACTTGAGAAGCAAAATGACTTAAGATATTAAGCTTTTTTTTCTGAAAAAAAATAATAAAAATGGAGTGAGTTTATGCTTAAAACAAGAGAAACAAATCTGCCAGTGGGGGCAGAAAAATACACTTAATTCAAAGGAAAAACAAGACATTTTTTTTTATTGATTTAGGCATAAACTTGCCCTCGAAATGCATTAAAAAACTGTATATGCCTGATGCATTCCTCGGCCCATTTGGACCTGGTTATAAAACAGTCATAACTTCACATTTTTTAACTAAACCCATATTGTATCTGGTCAGTAACATGAGTGAATGTGCAAGCTTTTTAAAGTTCTGAATGTTACCATGTTTTTTATTATGCTATTACTGCATTTACCCCCTTTTTATTAATTAAAAATTGAGAAATTCTTTGAGATTTAAAATGTTACAAGAACTACAGCAAAGCCCAGTGTGATGCAAGAAAATATATATTTTTTTTTATCAATATTCATGAGAAATTTTTTTCGAATATATCATTAGATGTAATTTATATGAGCATATAATATGAGAATTACTAATATGAACTCCACTGATGTCAATGGATTTAATTAAATTCCTTTGAACTTCTAACTCATGACTGCTCAAAACAGTCTAATTTATGAAACTACTTTTTCTAACAAAACAACATCAGTATTACTCTGAAATGTTTTCAAACAAAATATATTGTTTTTACTTGCATAAACTTACTTTCAGATGAAAAAAATGATGATAAAAAGCTTGAATCTCCTTTTAGTGCTGCAATGGTTCATCAATAGGTGGCAGCAAAGTGAAATGTGGACTTCCCTGTTTCTTTTTAAATTTAGACTGTTTGGTCTATGAACTTTTGATCTAAAACATATATTAATTTTTTTATTTTATTTTAGTTTCAGAATTATTGTGTGTGTGTTCATCCAGTGGGACGGAAAAAATGTGTGTGAGTGTAGGATAGAGGATAAATGTATTTTATAGAAGTAATTTGAGATAATCTAATCAATAGATTAAAAAAAAAAAAAAAGTGTAAAGCCATATTTCACTTTTGGGTCAAAACAGACCCGAACGCAGAAGGTATAAAAATAAAAAAAAATTGTTTAAATGCTTATATCTCTTACATTTTTTTTATTTTTTTTATTTAAAAAAAATATGAAAAATAAAATAAATGTGTATTTTGAAAGTCTTAACATGTTTAATATTCGTACTAAACTAGGGATTTTTTACAAAAAAAAAATGTATGTACCTCTTCTGGGTCAAAACAGTCCTGAATGCTTTGGGAGGGTTAATATTGATCAATTTTTCAGGAAAAAAAAAAGCTTTCATTTTGGTTCTCAAGAAAATGTATTTTGATTTAAGAATGTTTAGATATTTGTACTGGAAAACAAGACAAAAATAATGAGTAAGAAAAAATTTTTGCAGTGCAACTTTACAAAACCCTAAAGGCATATAACAGTGTTATGTTTTCTCCCAAACATATGTTTTCTCTACAAACACAAGACGGGTTAAATGATTGTTCTGACGTTGTTAGTATGTGCTGCTCTTCTGTAGTTTGTGTTCAAAGAGTCTACATTAGTATTAAAAATGTAAATGTATTGATACCCCATATCTCTTCAATAATCCTTCTGTCACATTGTCTTTATCTGCTTAACACACAATCTCTGTACTAAAGCACATCAGCTAGTGTACGTCTTGTTCAAATGTGTTCAACCCATTGTCTTACTTTTTTTGGCACGTGGTTACATGTGTGTGCGTGTGCATTACAATGTGTTTAAAGAGGCTTGTGTGCACAGACTGATGTCTTTGCTGCTGTGTGGCAGTAGTAGACGGTGGTTCCAGGCCTGGGCTTTGCCGAGGATT
Source organism: Ctenopharyngodon idella (assembly GCF_019924925.1). Taxonomy (NCBI): domain Eukaryota; kingdom Metazoa; phylum Chordata; class Actinopteri; order Cypriniformes; family Xenocyprididae; genus Ctenopharyngodon; species Ctenopharyngodon idella. Next base: position 14,414,033 of record NC_067223.1, read on the forward strand.
TTTCGGGATGGTTTTCTAACCGAGTGGAGCGCATGGGATCAACACCAGCACCTCTTATGGAGAATGAGCGTTGACATAAAGAAGCTCAAACATCTGTATATTTATTGTTGTAAATCTTCACTACAAATAAGAAAGTCTTTAAATGATGAGTTGTCAACAATGTTAAATTATTGCAAGTGATGGTAGATGAGCAATAATCTGTAATCTTGAGGAACAAAAATAAAAATCACAAATGTTAATTTTTTTTTTTTTTGCAGGTATTACCGACTGCGGTATTTTTTGTTTTGCTTAAAATCAGATTATTACACTGAAAAAAAAAAAATATATATATATATATATATACACACACACACACACTAGTATTTTTGTCTTGGTTTCCAGTACAAATATAATCATTCTTAAAGCAAGATACATTTATTTGAGAGGCAGAAATAATAATCAAAATCGAGTTTTTGCTTAAAACAATAAAAATATCTGCCAAAGAAATATAATATATAATCTTGTTTTCCCTTTGAATTGAATATTTTTCTTACCCCACTGGCAGATTTTTTTAAAGCATAAACTCACTTAATTTGTCAGCCAATAAGACTTTACATCTTAAGCCAGTTGGCTTCCCAAGTAAATGTATCTTGATTTAAGAATATTTAGATCTTTGTACTGGAAAACAAGACAAAAATATTAAGAAAATCTTTTTTTCTGCAGTGTACTTGGTATCATGTGTGTTTGACTTTATTGTTCTAGATGGTTTTTTTTTTGTTTTTAAATACCAGAACTGATTCACAATAAAGAGCACAAATAATTCCCTATTTTGCATTGGGATGTTTAAAAGTCACACAAATGCTGAAAGTTGTAGGCATAAAGTATAACCCAGGAAATACTTTTGCACATATATTTTAGTTTTGATCTAATTCCTGGCTTATTATTGATTTTTTTTTTTTTTTTTTTTTTTATATGCTTATGATTAATTTCAGATGTATTATTTGATTATTGCACAGCTCTGAATTCCTTCCTGGTGTAAGCTTGACTCTATCCTGTATTTTCTGTGATGAGGAGACTGCTTGTTTAAAGACAGTGAATAAGCGTTCAGCTTCTGTTGCCTTTAATTTCCTGAAAGTGATGGGAGTACTGCTCTGTTTCAGGACTATCATTTAGGGGATTTTAAATGATGATGGGCTGTTATGATGCCTTTAGGAAAGTATCTCAAATTTTAACTTGGCTGATGCCTAAAAATAAGGTATTTTAAAGCTGTTGTTATTCTTGGTGCGCTTAGTCACTTTGTATATTCCTGGACACTGAGGTCATGGGTTGGAGTTATAATTGGACAAGTGTAAACAGTGGGCGTTTATTCTGGATACATAGAGGGTATGTATGTAAACGAGAACAGCTGCTGTTGTCACTCACACCTTCAGGCTACATGCACAAACACTGTAACTTGCAAATAGCTAAACAGCTGATTTAACGCATTGTTGGTATAAATCAATGCATTTAGGTGGATTCAGGGATGTTAAATAATGACTTTAAATTTGACGAACAAAACTGGCTAAATTATGTTACCATTTTAAGGTAGCCTATTTCTTTTGGTGCACAACACATTCAGAGGCTGCCGCTGTCGGTTATCTTCATTCTGACCTGTTACGTATGACAGAGCGGGCGCTTACACGACAACGATGTGCTAAAAACGGTAAAGTTTTTCCTTTGCGTTTTTCACGTACAAACAACAACGTTGTTAAAACGATCCCGTTCACACGGATCCGCGAAAACGACTAAAAACACTGTATGTTTCATGTCAGGCCAGTAGTTGGCGATGTCACTTTGTAAATAAAAACTACGCGCCTATCCACCTTATTTTTCAGGTAAGAGCGGGCGCGGCCATTTGTAATTTTAATGTGTTTGGCTTCCGGTGTCATTCACTTCCAGTTATTTTTAGCTGCACAAAACAGCTCTTTATGCTGCTTAATATTGCAAACTGGTATTTCTTATATTATTTTAATGTAGGCCTATTGTCTTAATTAGCTATAAACAGGCTGGTTTGTAGCAAATAGTTTTACAGTTTACTGCACTTTGATAATTAGGGCCCGAGCACCGATGGTGTGAGGACCCTAATTGCTAAGTCAATTATTCTTCCTGTCTGAAATGAATCGCATTTTTGAGGGCTTAAACATCCTCGAAAACTCATGAAACTTTGCACACGCGTCAGGAGTGGTGAAAATTTATGTCTGATATGGGCTTCAGAATTAGGTGTGGCAAAATGGCTCCATAGCACCAACTACAAAATTTCAATTAAGCGCCCTTCGCGCTACGTTTCACGTACAGGTATGAAATTCGGTACACACATCTAACACCCCAATACATACAAAAAAAGTCGCTGTGTGCAAAATCTGAAAACCCAACAGGAAGTGAGATATTTTGAATTTTCTCTGTAAAATATTTGCAGTTTTTACCATTTCCAGACATTGTATTTTAACAAACTCCTCTAGAGCTTTAATCAGATCAACATCATATTTGGTCAGTCTAATCTAAAGGCCTTTGCGACATTAAATTGCGAAGATCTAGATTTTTCGTTGAAGGGCGTGTCCGTGGTGGCCTGACAAAGTCTGATGTTTTGCCATGAAACAGGAAGCTGTAACTCAGTCAAACAATGTCCGATCTGCCTCAAACTTCACATGTTTGATGAGAGTCCTGGCCTGGAGACATCTACATGCCAATATTCAGTTAGTCATAGCGCCACATGCTGGCAACAGGAAATGGCATGCTTTACATTGTAATTCACTCATTTGAATCATGTTAAATCATGCAACATTTGGCTAAGTGTTAATGTTTGCGATTAACACCACAAAACAGGAAGTTGTTGTAACTCAGGCATACAATGTCCGATCTGCTCCAAACTTCACATGTTTGATTATAGTCCTGGCCTGAAAACATCTACATGGCAATATTCAGTTATAGTCATAGCGCCACCTGTTGGCAACTGGAAGTGTGGCACTTTGAAATGACTTTGCCACATTTCTCCTGTATTTACTCCCTTCCATGCATGTCGCCCACTATTCACAGTTTTCCTAAGGCCAGCGAGTGGTGGTGGCCCTGCGTGCGAGGGCCCTTTCATCGCTGCTTGCAGCCTTTAATCTTCTAGTTATTTCCCTAGTGGCTAATAAATCGTAAGTCTCGCACATTCACAGAAAACACCTTACTTCTGTGTTGAAAAATAAGGTGAATAGACTGAACACGTAATACGCATGCGCATGACTTCACCTGTTTCACAAATCAGCGTTTTTGTTGTTTATACGGAGATGATAACGGTACCGTTTTCAAAAACTTGCACTTTGTAACCCGCTTTCGAAAGTTTGTGTTTTCAGGCCTCCAAAAAGCAGTTTGCGTTTTTAAACGGTGTTGAAAACGGTGTTTATATTATATCTTAAACCTTCTGAGAAGAACCTTCTGAGAATGTTGCATCATTTGAACGAGATAAAGTGTGTGGCCTTTGTTGCAGAAATACATTTGACCTCACAGCCAGTCTTAACCTTTTCTGTCGAAGTCTGTCCAGTTTCTGGTGGGCGTCTTTCACACTTTCAAATTAAAATGTTGATTAAAGTGTCATTCCCATTTGGCTTGATTTGTATGTGTAGACACTGCCATGCCGAACGTGTCCCCTTCCTCTCAACGATCAATAATTCGTCAAATACGTCACAATGTGGCTCTTTATAGATGTAGAGAAGAAAACTCAGTGTTCTTTCTGTTCCTCAATGTGAATAATAGCACTTTGTTTGGTCGTATCACAACAGCACTCTCTAAAGGCCATTCATGTCTTGTTTTGATTGACTGGTTGTTTTATTTCTGTCTTTTATTTATGTATTCACATCTAACTAATAAGCTACACAAGATATATGCACAAGGGTGTTTAAAAGAAATTCTGTAGTGTTTTTTTGATTTTCAAATCAAAATTAACTCACGAGAAGCTGTATTATGGTGAGTCCACACTCCCAGATATTAAATAAAAAAGCAAGATATTAACATTCATTATAGCAGGTTTTAACTAATTTTAAAGCCAAAATAAACATTTATTAAAATTAGTACATTCTGAGAGAATTACGGTCAGGTTTTTCAATGGAAAAACGTTCATTATAATGTGCTCTCTATTTGTTTTGTTTTCTATTCATCACCAGAATATACACAAAATTCGTACAAACATATACAACTCACAACAAATATGAAAACACATAAATAAACAAAAACATATGGATCTATGTAGGAGAAAACAATTTATGCCAGGGGTAAAATTACAACGTTTAAGTAAAGAAATTTGAGTAACAAGTCTTTTTTGCTTTTAATATTGTTTAAAGTAGTGGCACATGATGTGCACTCGAATGCAATAGTAGCACCTGCATTTTCGTGGTCAAGTGCGGTGTGGGCGTGGCTCGCCGGCCGCAGGCGTTACGTCAGCAGCCAATCAGATCGGCGGGGCCGGATATAATTCTGAACGTGGAAACCAGCAGCGTCCGTTCCAGTGTGACAGTGTATTTCTGTGCGGCGAACAGATCCACAGACTGACAGATGCAGCAAACCGACGACATGGAGGTACCTTTACTTAATGATTCTAACAGTAACAGACAGAAGTCTCTGGCTCAAGAGAGAGATGGGTTCAGCCATCAGCAGAAGGATTCGGAGGTAATCCGAGCGCACTGACAGTTTGCAGGGGTAGAGGGGTGTGTATGTGTGTAAGGTGGCTTGTTGCTGGGGCTTTTAAATGACTCGAGTTGTTATTTTAGAAACATGCATGGTGCTAAAAATACCTTAGGAATTTGATCCGGTGTGCCTGGCTGATGGTTTTATAGGGGGTATACATGCGTTTCACGTGCATGCCTTTGAAGAGGAAATTTGAAGGGTGCATTTGTTTCTGTCTTTAATTCCCACTTCTTCCACTGTATGTATGGATATGTGCACATGCGCATATAAAATGCTGAGCATGTATTAATTTGGCTCTTCATCTACATGTGTATAAGTCACATTAACCCATCGCTGTCAGTGGGCACAAATTCCATTATGATATTTTATTCAAAACCAGTTCTTTCATAAGCTTGACTAATATTAGCTTATTATTATATAATATTTATTGTGATATTGGGCTTTAAGGGGGTCAATAGACTTTGGAGTTGAATTGATTTGTAATATACAATCTGCTGGTGAATTATTTATTTTCATTGCATTTATTTAAAAAGAGGAAGAGTTCTATTCATCCATCCATCCATCCATCCTGCTTCTCAATTTGTCCATCCATTCATCCATCCATCCAGAGGTCTAGCTTATCAATTTGTCCATCCATCCATTCATCCATCCATCCATTCATCCATCCATCCAGAGGTCTAGCTTATCAATTTGTCTATCCATCCATACATTCATCCATCCATCCATCCATCCATCCAGAGGTCTAGCTTATCAATTTGTCCATCCATCCATCCATCCATCCATCCAGAGGTCTAGCTTATAAATTTGTCCATCCATCCATCCATTCATCCATCCAACCATCCATCCTGCTTATCAATTTGTCTATCCATCCATCCATCCATCCATCCATCTTATCAATTTGTCCATCCATCCATCCATCCAGAGGTCTAGCTTATCAATTTGTCTATCTATCCATCCATTCATCCATCCACCCATCCATCCTGCTTATCAATTTGTCCATCCATCCATCCATCCATCCAGAGGTCTAGAGGTCTAGCTTTTCAATTTGTCTATCTATCCATTCATCCACCCATCCATCCTGCTTATCAATTTGTCCATCCATCCATCCATCCATCCATCCAGAGGTCTAGCTTATCCATCCATCCATCCATCCATCCATCCATCCATCCATAATAAAAGCAAGCAAATGCATATTTGAGTCTCTTTTTGGCACAGCGCATGGCATATTCAGTCTTCAAGGACAGTAACACATATTGTGCTGGAATATGTCCAGAATAGTGAAGTTATGGTAATGAATTCCTCGACCGTGATCTTTGAGCACATTGAATATTGTTGGGTTTGTTAGGGTTTTTTTTAGAGGAATTAGAGCGTGTTTTCCTCCTGCAGCAGAAATTTTCTAGGACAGTGGCGGGGAGGCGTATTGAATGTACACAAAAAGCCTTAAAATGATGTGCATGGCTGGAGCTTATGACAAGAAGTGAAACTCAAAAGTCAAATATGTGAGTGATCTGTTATTAAACCAGAATATACTGGATGTGAACCTCTGTACATGGTCTTATGGTATGTACACGCTAATATTAGTGATGAATTATTAGAATGAATCTGGCTGCATTAAATGAGTTATGAATAATAAATGATGAATACTGACTGGCATCTTTTGGTCTTAAGGTCCAGTAGGGTAATGCTGGCACAGGGAACCACATTATGCAGCCACGTTTTGAGATTTACAGATTATTCCAGTTTGTTTCGCGTACAACTCTTGTTCAGTTTCTCCTTGTTGTAGTTTGGTTGGGTTTTGATTCAGCTGCTCTTTGGGCTTTAGATTTGATGTTGAATTTGAAGTGGATATACTCAAAATATATATAAAATATAATTTTAACCCTGTAAAGCCTGACATATGAAATAAGTCAGAAAAATACTTTTTTAAATATAAAAAATGCTAACAAAAAAACTAAGATTATGTGGGGGTTTTTTACTATCATTTGATACATCAGGCTTTTATGGCTCATATGATATAGTGAGAATATGGAGCTCATATTTGAGGAGTAAACGCCTCAGTTTTATTTAGAGATATGCAATTTTCTGCATATGCTGATATTTATATGGCCAAAAAGTTAGATGAAATTCTGATAGCTGGTATTGTAAATCATTGAGATCTTTATAACAGTATAACTTGCACAAAATGCATATGAATATCACTTAATATTTGGCAATAATATGTCTCAGTAAGACGAAATTTAAATGCTTAGGTTTATGATGATTGAGAGATGAACAAATGTTCCTCAAAAGACTGATGTATCATATATGATACTCACGTGTCTGAGTAATCAGCGCCATGATTCACAACATAAATGTGTATTTTGTTTACAGGACGTTGTTCTAGTTTATAAGTATCCACAGTTTGCCTATGCGTCAGATGTTTTGGCCCTTGACCTGCCCTGTTTTCTCTGAAACCATCAGTGTCTGGCGTTGGTTTGAATCAGACGTGAGTGTTCTGCTTCTGGGAATATAACCTTTAGGGAAGGTGTCGGTAACGCTGTCAAAAGGAAAGCCCATCTCTCTCTCTCTCTCTCTCTCTCGCTCCCACACAGCTCTCAGTTAGAGCCTTTCACCATGAGTATCAATGCCATCTGCTCCTAAGGACCAAAATAAAATGCTCCTGACTGAGCCACACATGTCTATGACTTGGCAGAGAAAGAGAGAAGAGGGTAAACATGACAAATCTTTAGTTTTGTGTGCACAACTGCACATGAATTATGCATAATGTATGTGCATTATGATGATGATGTGCATTTATATTCTTCTCACATCCAATATACATTTTAGCCCATAATCCATTATACATTTAAAAGAAAATTACATTTTATTTCTAATCACGGTAACACTTTACAATAAGGTTCATTAGTTAACTTTAGTTAAAATGAACTAATAATGAACTGCACTTCTACCATTTATTAATCTTTGTTAGTTAATTTCAAAATTTACTAATACATTATTAAAATCAAGCGTTGTATTTGTTAACATTAGTTAATGCACTGTGAACTAACATGAACAAACAATGAACTGCTGTATTTTTATTAAATAACATTAACAAAGATTAACGAATACAGTAACAAATGTATTGCTCATGGTTAGTTCATGTTAGTTAATACATTAACTAATGTTAACAAACGAGCCTTATTGTAAAATGTTACCCTAATCACTAATTTACATAGATGAAAAACAATTGGCCTGATGCGGACCAGTGTTATTTTAGTTTTTATTTTAGTTTTATTATAGCTTTATTAATATTTTATTTTTATATTTTCATTTTTGTTACGAGCTTTTGTCATTTTATTCATTTTTTAAGATATTCCTATTTAAGTTTAATTTATTCATGCTAATTTAAGTTTAATTTTTAGTAATTTCGTTATGTGATTTTTGTCATTTTATTAGTGTTTTTTTTTTTTTTTTTTTAAATATTGCTATTTAGCTTTAATTTAGTCATGTTAATTTTGTTAAATTTTTTTTTTTAGTCATTTCATTATGTGGTTTTGTCATTTTATTCATTTTTTTAAAATATTGCTATTTAGGTGTAATTTATTCATGTTAATTTTAGTTTAATTGTAGTCATATCATTATGAGCTTTTGTAAAAAAAAATTTTTTTTTAAATTATTTTTTAAATTGCTTTTTAGGTTTAATTTATTTTTATTTCAGTTTTAGTTTCCGTTAGTTTGTAATTTTCAACCAATATTTTTTTTTTTTTTTTTTTTTATTATTTTAATTAACTGCAATGTTTTTAATAGTTTTAGTTAACAACAATAATAACCCTGATGGGGACTTATTTTAAGTTTCCTCGATTGGCCACTTCCTGTAAAGTCATTAATGTATTTTCCACTTATAGTTGTCAAAGGAAAGCATACTGTAAAAGTACTGTATGAGAAAGTAGAAAGAGGTCAAGGATCACTTTGAAAAAGGTACAGAGTTCAAGACCTGAGAACAGAGATCACCAAGATCAAGAGCTCTTTCAGTATCATTGTGAAGAGTGGTGCATAATGCTGGCGGGTACGGGTGGGTGGCAAAAGAGGCCTTTACTCAAAAGGAAGCATATGAAAGCAAATCTGAGGTTTGCTAAAAGCATTGTAGTGGGTGACCCAGTTGTGATGTTTTTTTGAGGTCAGATGCCTCTATAATAGAGTTTCAGAGTGGTAATTATGGGACAAGTCTAACATAAACATAACACCATGCAATGAAGAATAGGTGGTAAAAAAATACAGGGATGAATTATTGTATCTGGCTGCATTAAATGGTTATGAATATTAAATGATGAATATTGACTGGCATCTTTTTGTTTTTGGTCCAGTGGGTCAATGCTGTCACATTTTGAGATTTACAGATTATTTCAGTCTGTTTCAAGGGATAGAGGGGCGTGCAGCTCATTCAGTTGCTCCTTGTTATGGTTTAGTTGAGCTTTAGATTTGATGCAGGAGAATATGGAATTCATACTCAAGGAGGGGAAAAAAACCATCAGTATTATTCAAAAGTCCACTGCTACTGCAAGAAAACTGCATTCTAAAACACAAAGATTGGGAGAAAGAAATTCAGCAGAACAATGAGGCCAAATTAGCTGCAACAAGGTGAATGTCCCGCAGAAGCACATTATCTTTAAGTAGATAAGAATTAGCACTAGAGTAAGAGAAACTGATGTGGTCCTCTGGGGGAAAGAAGACACTTCATCTTCAACATTATGCTCCTTACGTTATTTATTATTCAACTGAGAGCAGAGAGTGTTCCCCAGATGTTAATTGGGCTGCAATTAAATCGAAATGCCTCGGAGGACCTGACACTTCTTCATTTGAGACAGACTGTGGTAGAAAATCCTGGAAATCCATGTTTGGCTCAAGATTTTAGAGTTTATTTAGTGACATTACCATTCAATAAATCAACACTGATAGGGTGTTTAATTTACTGGGCAGAATGAATGCTCTCTGGTAAACCATTAACACTGTTTGTGAGTGTGAATGTTCACAGTTTAGTAGCTCTCTGAGAGAGTTGCATTTACATTTAAAGGATTATTTCACTTTCATATAAAATTTTCCTGATAATTTACTCACCCCCATGTCATCCAAGATGTTTATGTCTTTCTTTCTTCAGTCGAAAAGAAATTAAGGTTTTTGATGAAAACATTCCAGGATTATTCTCCTTATAATGGACTTCAATGGCCTCCAAACGGTTGAAGGTCAAAATTACAGTTTCAATGCAGCTTCAAAGGGCTTTAAACGATACCAGACGAGGAATAAGGGTCTTATCTAGCGAAACGATTGGTCATTTTCGAAAAAAAATGTAAATGTGTATGCTTTATATAAACAAAAGATTGCCTTCCAAGTGCTTCCACCAAAACTGTACTTTCGTATTATGTATGTCCTACGCCTTCCCTATTCTACTTACGGAAAAAATGTAACTGGTGCTGCGTTCATTCCGTAAGTAGAATAGGGAAGGCGTAGGACATACAGCGTAAGCTTTTTGAAGAATACGAAAGTACGGTTTTGGCGGAAGCACTTGGAAGGCGATCATTTGTTTATTCCTCGTCTGGTATCGTTTAAAGCCCTTTGAAGCTGCACTGAAACTATAATTTTGAACTTCAACCATTTGGAGGCCATTGAAGTCCATTATAAGGAGAATAATCCTGGAATGTTTTCATCAAAAACCTTAATTTCTTTTCGACTGAAGAAAGAAAGACATGGACATCTTGGATGACATAGGGGTGAGTAAATTATCAGGAAAATTTTGTATGAAAGTGAACTAATCTTTTAATCATTTAGCAGACGCTTTTATCCAAAGCGACTTACAAATGAGGAGAACAATAGAAGCAAACAAACAAAAAGGGCAACAATATACAAGTGCTGTGACTTGTCTGTGAGAGGTACAGTCATCAGCATAGCAGTGATAAAAAAAGACATATATCTGAATGGAGGATCGCAGTGATATCATGTAGATGGAGAAGAGAAGTGGTCCAAACACTGAGCCCTGAGGTACCCCAGTAGCTAGATGTTAGACTTAGACACCTCACCCCTCCAAGACACCCTGAAAAACCTACCTGAGAGTTAAGACTTGAACCACTGGAGAGCAGTTCTTGAGATGCCCTTTGTCATGAGGGTCAAAAGCAGCAGACAGATCCAGCAAAATGAGGACTGATGATTTGGATGCTGTTCTTGCCAGTCTCAGAGTTTCAATAACCGAGAGCAGAGCAGTCTTGGTTGAGTGACTGCTTTAGAAGCTGCTTTTGCTGTCCAGGAGTTGGCTAAAAGACACATGACTACTTGAGCAAAAGTGCACTCTTGCTCAACAGTCAGCGGTCATTTATACAGGAAACATCCTTTTAGGTGGACACAAACTGGAAAACTCTGCAATCGTGCTTCGTTATCATGATGCACTATGTAGATTCATCCTAATTTGCAAATTTCTCTTTGCACTAAAAGTGTGTACATTGCTCATTATGGCAAAGTGTGTTTGAATATGAAGCAAGACAGCATTGGGACATTCTGCATGTCATGACATTCTTGATAACCTCTTAAAAACATAGTAAATCTATTGGGGAAAAAATAGTTGTTGCCAGAACTTTACCGTAAACAAAATATGGTAGCAACATTTTAGGTTTTATGGATTGAAATTAAATTTGCAGTGAAACCTGTATCATTAACTGATACAATGTTAATACCAACCTATTGAAGTACTAAAATCTGTTTTGTACCTTTTATAATACACTAGCTATGTTTCCATCCACCCATTTTTATTCGCATTTTGGGATGACACATAAAAAATGCTGGATGGAAACGTCAAGATGCGCATACATTCTAAAAGTGTGAATAAAAAAACATATGTGCTCAAATGAAGTGGATAATGTTTTTATGCAATAAGAAGACATGCACATAAACTACGATGGAAACACATTTACCGAATAAATCCATCGATGCACAACAAAAAACTCACGTGTCTTTTCCTCAACAGAGGATGTAATTGGATAACTGGACTAACCAGTGGACCAATCGCATTGGAAGCCTCTCAAATGTTGGTCATTCTGAAATGCCAGAGTCAAAGTCTGTCATCAAAATAATTAGGTTTAATTTCCTGCCAGAAGGGTCTCACATGATCGCATTCATAAACACCAGGCATCCGAACGCAAGATAACATGACAGTGTTTATTGCATATCATCCGTGCGCTTTGAAGCACAAGTAATTTATGATGTAGAGAACAGTTACAAACTCTTCCTCTCTCAGAGTTTTACACAGTGTTGTCCCAAAAAGCAAGTACAGATGCAAACTTAAAAAATCCACCAAAATAGTATGGCATCCTCTTTATAATTTGAGATGCATTAATCCTAATGTCACTTCTATTTTAGGATGTATAGTATGTGAATTGAGATGCAGCATGTGTAGCTTTAATTGTGACTTTTCACTTACTGTAGTATGCTGTGGTGCTTCTTCATTTTTAGATCTTTGTGGCTTCTGAGCACCTGTGTGGTACTGTGCAGATGGAAACGCTCACTGTCAGTGTGTATGTGTGAGCATGTGTACATTTCCTTGACATTTCCCACTCTGTAGTTGTTGAAGTACTAGAATAGTGTGTGTCCTGAGTGAATTTGCATAATTACAAGGAAAAGCACATGCTGATGAAATAGTGGACAGACCTGAAATGCAGTTGGTAAATGCTCCAGGATGTTAGACATGTTACACTTTCTGTTGTAGCAGTGCAATTATTGTTTGCTTCTGGTCCGCAGGGGTCCATGGAGTCCCCCAACCTGGAGTTTGAATATGGGGACACAGACGGCTTCACTGCTGAGCTCTCAGGTCAGACACAAATACAAACAATCACTGAATTTGGGTGATCTAACCTTTTAAAAGGATGTATTTAAATAACATGGAAGCAGCACAAGAACTGTTTTAGATCTTGCAAGAGTTCAAACATAGCTGTAACATTGAAATAGAATATAAATTCATTGAAGAACAGATGTACATTTTATATATATATATATATATAATACTGCTAAGTTTAACGTTGCAACTTTAAAAGTGACCATGTGCATGGTTCATGTGTTTCATGACATATTGGAGCTTATGCCTTTAATACTAAAAGTAGCAGTATATGAAGTATTAGGTTCATACGCTTTATTTCGATAGTCCATTTTAGACATTCTACTAACTTTAAGTAGCTTTGCAACTAGGTTAGGGTTTGGGTTAGTAGAATAAGTTGACATGTTGTTGACAAAGTTACTCATAGTTAGTAGAATGTCTGTTGGGGAGCAGCAAAATAAAGTGTTACTATGTATTATATTATACAATATTATGTTTTGTAGATGTTATTTGCTGTTGATGTTTGTTACTATAGTATTTAGGGACAGAGTAAGCCTCTTAATATGTCTGTCTCAAGACTCATTATACTGTGTTTTAATTGTAATGCGCAACATGCCAATTAATGTTTAATGAATCTATTTTACTATGAAAAGCCCATGTTATGTGCTTGTTTTCCTTTAATCATATGTCTTTTTTGTCTCTCGCACAGAGCTGTACAGCTATACAGAGGAACCAGAGTTCAGTCTAAACAGGGATTACTTTGAGGAAGACTTCAAGAATCATGGTAATGTAGCCAGTGTTATATTACAGCTAAAAGACTCGGTCATGTTTCTGTAGTGCACTGCAAAAAATTATTATTATTTTTTGCATTATTTCATGGCATAAATATCCAAACATTTTTAAAACAGAATGAATTTACTTAAGAAACAAATTGCATAACACTGTAAAATAGAAGCTTGTTTTTGCCATGGAATAAAACAGGTAATTTATCTAATTTGTTTCTTAAATAAATTCAATCAAATTACCTTTTTAGTTCCGAGTTTATATCTCACAATTCTGACATTTTTTTTTTTTCTTGCAATTCTGACTTTATTCTCTCAGAATTGCATGGTATATCTTGCAATTCAAACTTGCAATTCGTTTCTCAATTAAGTTCAATCAAATTACCTTTTTTAATCATGTTTTTTCTCACAATTCCAAGTGTATAACTTGCCGTGGGCAGAGCTAAAAGGTCACGAGTGTGCACAGCTTTTGCGTAGAGATCGTCTGCTAGCTGCGACATCATTATAAATAAAAAGGGAACAAAAACGTTTGTGTTGTTTACATTATATGCACTTGCGCGCCGATTGCCAACAAAACAGACATCTGATGCAGCTTTACTCACCGCCCGCGATCTGCAAATCCAGCGCCGAACTGGGACTTGTTTACAAAGTATTCATCACCAAACATACATGCACAACTCTGCTGCTGCCTCGGAAAAACAAACTTCATCCTCTGTTAAGGCCATACTCGGAAAAAACCCTCCGAAACCCATACCGAAACCAGAAGTAGTGTATTTGGCACAGAAATACTCCGTCATACGTCCAACTCGTGTTTTGAAACTTTGGCCATGTTTAGCATGAGAATGCAACTCTTTAACAGTGTAAATAAGTCCGAATACATGAAATAGCATTACACCCCCCCTTTAAGCATGATCAGATTTTTTTACTAGAAAAAAAGAGAAAAAAACACAGTTTAATAAACAGATCTTTATTTGCAGTGTGTCTTCCGCAATAACTCATAGTGTTTAAGATCTGTTGAGTTTTGTGCTCGAATTGCGTTGTTTAAGAGTGAGAAAGTGCTTCTCGGTGCCAGTTAAATAAACCACTAAGAGTAGTCCTACAAGTTAGACATCAATTTTTTTCTTTAACACTGTTTTAAAATCTGTTACATAAAAATGTAGATTGGCCTAATTTGATACTGAAAACTAAGACTGGGTCATACTAGATCTTAAGACACTGTCTTAACATAATGGCTATGTTTATGCAACTGTCCTGATGTCTTGCTGAAAAAAAGAGACGGCATAATATTTCCACCTGTGTCTGAGAGAGAACGGAAATAAAGCGTCAGCAAATTTCCACAGTTCTCTTTCTGTGAGAAAAGGAGAACTTTAATGAATGTTTATGTAGTGACGATATGTGTGTGTGTGTGTGTGTGTGTGTGTGTGTAGCCTCAGGCTTTACCCTGCCTGCTGTGTGCACAATCTCACCTCACCAGACCTCTCGCTCTCTGTCTCTCTCTCTGTGTTTGCCGTGGCACTGCAGTCTCTACTCAGTGGAGAAAAGCCAAGTTCCTGGATCACCCACATCACATTAGCTTTTGTGCGTTTGTGTGCGCTGCGCGTCTGTGTTGATTGTGAAGCAACTGCATGTCATGTGTTGATCGAGTTGTTTACAAGACACATTCATACAAATATCTCAACATTCTTAAAGGTATAGTTCACCCAAAAATTTATATGTGTATATGATTATCTTCTTTCAGACAAACACAATTGGAGATATACTTGATAATGGTATTGAAGGGGGCGTGAGATTTTGAAGCCCAAAAAAGAGCATCCATCCATCATAAAAGTAATCCATACGACTCCAGGGGGTTAATAAAGGCCTTCTAAAGCAAAGCGATGGGTTTTTGTAAGAAAATATCCATATTTAAAAATAATTGGCTGACTGTACGCATCGATTTACAGTGGATGAGTAACCATGACCTGACGCATGACACATTGATGACCGCAGAAGCACAGAGGATAGAGCAAAACAAAACAGCGGTCATGAATTAAAAGTCTAATTCAATTTTTCATTTTTCTTCTCAAGTAAATGTGTCTTGATTCAAGAATGTTTAGATATTTGCACTGATATTTTGCAGTGTGAGAAACGTATGCAAGCAAACATTTCCGTAATACTTTCCGTAATATATTCCCATCAGTAAATCTTGCAGTGTCAGATGAACGATCTCGACGAGTGAATTCATTTTACACATTCCTTCCCCTGAAGACTCTACAGCAGAAATCTGCTACACAAACTCTCTAATAAACATAAGGCAAATGTTTTACTAAGCGCATTTTTAAACCAGTAATTTGCAACAGTAATTTGCATTCATAAGTCACCCTCTCGTACAGTATATGTGGATGAATAACATTTATGACTGAAAGAGAAGAGAGGTCAGTGCCGCCCCTCTCACGGATGTTTGAGCAACACAAATCCTGACTAATCTTTCTCACATGTGAGAAATGAACCAGAATGGGAGGTGGTAGAAGAAAGACAGGAATGATCAACATGGATGTGATTGTTCTGTCCTCTGCTCTCAGTGAAGGGTCGGAGGTGGATGGAGTTGAGTTTGGAGGAGCAGAGGGCATATGTCATGAGACTGCTGGATGCTCTGGAGGTCACCGATCGGGACAAGAGGCTCAAAGTGGCCCGGGCCATCCTCTATTTGGCCCAAGGTATGAATATAGCACATGAAACCACAATGCAATGAGTGGAATAAAATAAAGGTTGATGCCATAGAAGAACCATTTTTGGTTCCACAAAGAACCTTTCAGTCAACATTTCTTAAAACAACCATTTTCTTAGTGTGAAGAACATCTTAATAATCTGAAGAACGTTTTCCATTTTAAAGAACTTTTTGTTCAGTGGAAAGGTTCTATGGATTTTAAAGGTTCTTTATGGAACCATAGATGCCAATATAGAACCTTTATTTTTAAGAGTGTAAGCTAAAATGATTTCTTTTTTTTTTCTTTGTTCTCTTCTGTGTGTATTAAGGTGTGTTTGACGAGTGTGACACAGAGACAGACGTCCTCTACTGGTCTCGACACAATGTCTTCCTTCTCTATGACATGGGCATCTTCACGGCTCTGCTGGAGCTCCTCAGCATGGAGATAGAGTGAGTGTCTTCATATCCCAAAATGCCTCAGTCTCTCGGTGGAGATCTGTGACTGAGGGCAGACCATCTGCTGCAGGCAGGGACAGACAGATAAGTGCTGAAATATTGAAAGAGACCGAGACAGGGAATGAAGTGTTTAACAGTGCTTCTATTTTTATTCTCTTTCTCATGAGGGAGCAGGTTAGAAATGGCCCAGTCATGACTGTGTGTGTGTGAATCAGTGTTTAAGGGGTTGTGTATTTCTGCAGATCTCCTGGGTGCTGTACTAATGAGCCGTACACCTTTTCCTTTTCTGTTTCTTAATGCCCACTGTGTACAGTAGCAGCTGCCCGGGCAGCACTGCGAGCCAGTTCTCTGTTTCTCTAATTACCCACATTAAGTAGACTTCCATGTTAATGGATCCTTCTATTCCATTCAGAGAGTGATGTCAGTGATATCAGATATCTCTCTTAGTATTGCACATACTGTACAACCACCCAGAACACCCTAAAGAAACAACCCAAAAATGAATGTGCAAAGAACACATTAGTAACCGAATAGCAACGGTCTGGCAACCATTCATACCTCAGTATTTTGGTGGCAACTTGTGCATAGATAAGCTGCATTAAAAAAATGTGAAAACCTATCATATTTTCTGGAAAATAAGTTGTACCTGATTAAAAAAATCGCATCAGGTCAAAATTGCATTGTTGAGAGAAAAAAAAAATTATAAACTGCAAACCTAAACAAATATATTTTTAGTGAAACTGAAACTATATGGGAAATTCATTATACAAATAAACTTGGGCTCTTGTACCTTTCTCATTTGGCACAAATCCAAGCGTGTGTGCTTTGTGTATGATTTAGAGGCTAATTAAAAAATGTCAATTAAATTTATATTCACATTGTTCATTTTTATTAAAAAAAATCTTCAGACATTAACATACACAAAACATTTTAGAAAACATTTTAAAATATAATATAATATAATCAGTGATGGTTTTGTTAACTAAAACTATTAAAAATATATATATGAAATAAAGCTAAATAAAATCTAAATATTAGATGTAAAATTCTAAAATTATAAATGTTGCCTTTGCAACTAACTTAAAATAAGCTTAAGTTAAAGTGCTGAAATGACAAAAAATGAAAAATAAAAAAATGAATTAAAAATTAATTAAAGCTAAATAAAAACCTAATACAAATGACAAAAGCACATAATAAAATTACTAAAACTTAAATTAAAAACTAAAAGCTATTAATAATTCAAAATATTAAAAGAATATACAAATAATACTAAAATAACACAAATTAATATATAACATAATATAATATAATATAATTAGTGCTGTCAAATCGATTAATCGCATCTAACATAAAAGTTTGTAAATGTGTATATATTTATGTTCAAACTTTTATGTTAGATGTACAGAGCCCCAGACATGACATGCAGGAAAAAAATAGTAGGCTAAATCGTGCACACAATTGACTATTTCGTTTCCTCGATTTATAAATCATGCACATGATTTGTAAATCGAGGGAATTAAATAGTCAATCGTGCGCACGTTTTAGTAAATCGAGGGAACGAATTAGTAAATCAAGGGAACGAATTAATAAATCGTGTGCACGATTAAATTTTTTTCTTGCATGTCATGTGCGGGGCTCCGTATAGATATGATTAATTAATTGATTTGACTGACAGCACTAAGTATAATATAATATAATATAATATAATATAATATAATTCAGTCCCTGGTGAGCGTAGCTTTTTTTTCGTAGCACATTTCAGCTGATAAACTGTGACTTGTAATGTTTCATATATTAAATGCTAACTACCATATGTTTCATTATATATTTCAGGTTCATCATATTCTTATGAAGTTAATATAAGCATCAAATCAAGATCAAAAAGGTGTATCTTTTGTGTATCCCTCTCATACCTGCTGTCATCTCTCGTCCTTATTTCCTGCACCACCGCCCTTTCTCTCCGTTTCCTCCCGCTCTCTTGTGTTCAGAGAGCCTCAGAGTGGTCCGTCTCTGATCTCGGCTTCAAAGACAGCCTGGCCACCATGCCTCTCCTCTTTCAAGCCCCTGCCTGGGGGATTTAATGTCTTTGTACCATTGTCCCATCAGCCCACACAGCAGAACTGCGCTCCGGGAGACCATACCGCTGCCTTTTCTGCAGTTTATGATGCCATAATTTGCACAATTAGCCCTCCAACATCTCTGAGCATTGATTCATATTTGGCCAAGCACAACATATTCAAATGATCAAGGTTGACAGCTTGTCAGGTGCAATAAGCTAGTGTTTGTGCTGCAGAATGAATGCAAGACATTAGACCGTATGCCCTGTTTGCCTCTCAAAAACTCATTTATATTGTATTTTGTGGCATAATAAAATGATCGGCTGCTTGTAATGAGTCTTTTGATGTTGATATTATGTAAGGATGTCTGTAGAGTGCTATTTTGATTTAGTATTACTCCCTTTTCCTCCAGTAATAACCAGGCGTGCAGCACCGCGGTAAGGAAACCAGCCATTTCGCTGGCAGACAGCACTGAACTCAGGTAAGATGTCCTCTGGGAATGAATCATTTTCTTCTTTCACAGACATTCATACGCTCTCTCACAACATGACTTCTCTTCCTCCAAACCACAATCCACTTCTCAGATTTACTTCAAAGTCTTTCTGACGGCAGCCTCATATGCCTTCATGTTTTTGAGTGCTATGCACCGATGCTCACTATATCTGCTCGCTCCAAGCAAACATAATTGAGACCTGAATGTTGTTTTCCTGTAAGGAGTAAAGCTGCTGCATTAGCTGATTATAGAAGGAAAATACTTACCTTTGGTCACAATAAACAAAGACTCTCTCTCACTAGTACACACAATCACTCAGATTGAAAGTAAAGGCGTTTGCATTATGTTCTGAAGGGTTCTTCTGAGCATCATGTATCTGATGGTTGAGACCATTCGTGTGGAAATGGATGGTGACAGTCCTGAGAGGAAGACAGCCAGACAGGCCTTCAAAACAGAGTTGGGTGAGAAAGACTGTCAGAGAACTATGTGTCCTTAAGTCTTACAGATATACAGAATACTGTGTGTGTGTGTGTGTGTGTGTGTGTGTGTGTGTGTGTGTGATCGCAGTGGTTGGCTGTTGACCTTCTCTATGGTGCAGTGATTAACCTCCCTCCTCTTCTCAGGTTCACCCCTTTATAACGGAGAGCCCTTTGCCCTCCTCCTCTTCACCATGGTAACCAAGTTCTGCAGCATGAATGCACCCCATTTCCCCATGAAGAAAGTGCTGCTCTTACTCTGGAAGACCATACTGGTCAGTCTCAATATACACAAAACAGAATTACTATAGAATATGTTCCAATTTAGATTAATACTTTGATTCTATTCTGTTCCACTATTCTATTCTATTCTATTCTATTCTATTCTATTCTATTCTATTCCTCACATAAATCACTGTTTATTCTATGCTATTCTGTTTTACTGTTACATTGTATTTTATTCCATTTCACTCATAGATTACTTCTACTGCTCTGCTCTATTCTATTGTGTTTTATTCCACACATAAATCACTGCTAATTCTATGCTATTCTTTTATTCTGTTACATTCCATTTTACTTATAGATTATTTCTATTCTATTCTATGCTATTCTGTTATGCTATGCTGTTACATTCTGTTTTATCCAATTTCACTCATAAATTACTTATTCTGTTCTATTCTGTTCTGTTCTATACTATTCTATTCCACACATTAATCAGTTCTTATTCTATGCTATTCTGCTATGCTGTTACATTCTATTCTATTCTATTCCACATATTAATCACTGCTTATTCTATGCTATTCTGTAATGCTATGCTGTTATATTCTGTTTTATCGAATTTTACTCATAGATTACTTATTCTATTCTATTCTATTCCACACATTAATCATTGCTTATTCTATGCTATTCCGTTATGCTGTTTCCCTTATAGATTATCTATTCTATTCTATTCTGTTCTGTTCTATTCTATTCCACATTAATCACTGCTTATTCTATGATATTCTGTTATGCTATGTTACATTCCACTTTATTCCATTTCACTTATAGATTACTTCTATTCTATTCTATTCTATTCTATTCTATTCTATACCACACATTAATCACTGGTTAATCTGTTATTCTGTTATACTAAGTTACGTTCTATTTTATTCCATTTCAGTTATAGATTAATTCCATTCTTTCTATTCTATTCCACACATTAATCACTGCTTATTCTATGATATTCTGTTATGCTGTTACGTTCCATTTTGTTACATTTTACTTACAGATTAATTCTATTCTTTCTATTGTGTTCCACACATTAAACACTGCTTATTCTAAGCTATTCTGTTATGCTGTTACATTCAATTTTATTCCATTTTACTCATAGATTACTTATTCTATTCAGATTTGCATCACAGGAATAAATGACATTTTAAAATATGTTCAAATAGAAAACAGCTTTTTTTTACTGTATTTTGGTCAAATAAATATTTTTGGTCAAATGCAGTCTTGGTGAGCACGAGAGACGTCTTTCAGAAATATAAAAACATTTTACTGACCCCAATCATTTGAATGGTAGTGTATATTCAATTTTATTCTGCATGGATTGATGGATGACTAAATTTTGTTCTATTTTATTTGGATTTTTCATAAAACAAACATTGTGTCTATCATGGACTCTTTCAAGTCTAAATCAAGTCAATAACGGACCTGCTTACATCACTATAGTGTTCTGTCCACTGATTTCTGTGTGTCTGTGTGTTGGCGTGCACCTCAGTTCACACTGGGAGGTTTCGAGGAGCTGCAGGAGATGAAGGTGAGAATGAGAGAGCAGTTGAAGCTGCCGCCGCTCCCCGAGGACAGCATTAAGGTGGTGCGAAACATGCGGGCCGCTTCCCCTCCAGCCTCAGCCATGGAGCTCATCGAGCAACAGCAGCAGCAGAAGAGAGGACGCAGGAGCCGCAGGGTACGAGAAGCACAAGACAAACACACAGCTCTCAGAGCAACTAGCAGAAATCATGTAAACAAAAAGTACATTCACTGTGCCAGCATGAGTTGAGCTCACTACACACAACCACTCATGCACATAAACCTATACAATCAGTATGTGAAATACAAAACACACACACACACACACACACACACACACACACAAAAAATCGGATCTAATACTAGTTTATACTAATATGATGGACCACCCAGCCTACAAAACTTACACAACTTTTAACATAAACACACTAAAGGGACTACATGCTTGTGTTTTACCACACTACTGCCCTTAAAGACACTCTAACATTGCAACAGTGATGTCACAATGAGAGTGAAATTAAGCAGTGCATCGATTGACTGGTCTGTCTGCAAAACATTATGGACCAATCACAGCAGGTTTCACTCTGCAAAAAATGATTTTCTTATTTTTCCAGTACAAACATCTAAGCATTCTTAAAGCAAGATACATTTACTCTAGAAACAAAACTACATTAAGATATTAAAGGGCTAGTTCACCCAAAAATGAAAATTATCCCATGATTTACTCACCCTCAAGCCATCCTAGGTGTATATGACTATCTTCTTTCAGATGAACACAATCGGAGTTATATTAAAAAATATTCTGGCTTTTCCAAGCTTTATAATGGGAGTGAATAGTAACCGAGATTTTGAAGCCCAAAAAGGCACATCCATCAATCATAAAAGTAATCCATACGGCTCCAGGGCATTAATAAAGGCCTTCTGAAGAGAAACGATGTGTTTTTGCAATAAAAATATCCATGTTTACAACTTAATAAACTAGAGCTAAACTTTATAAACTAGAGCCGTATGGATTACTTTTCTGATGGATGGATGTGCTTTTTTGGGCTTCAAAATCTCGGTTACCATTCACTCCCATTATAAAGCTTGGAAGAGCCAGGATATTTTTTAATATAACTCTGATTGTGATTGGCTGAAAGAAGAAAGTCATATACACCTAGGATGGTTTTAGAGTGAGTAAATTATGGGATAATTTTCATTTTTGGGTGAACTATCCCTTTAAGTCTTGTAATTATAAAAAATTCATGAGTTTTTGCTTAAAACAAGAAGAAAAAAAACTGTCAACAGAGTAAGAAAAATAATCTTGTTTTCCCTTTGAATTAAGTTTATTTTTCTGACCCCACTTGCAGATATTTTTAATTTTTCTTTTTCAAGTATAAACTCATTAAATTTTGATCAATTTTTCAGATCTGATGTCATTTTGCTTCACAAGTAAATGCATCTTTATTTAACAATGTTTAGATATTCATACTGAAAGACAAGACAAAAATACTAAGTAAGAAAACCTCTTTTTTGCAGTGCATAGTTTTTGCTTTTCCTCTGTCTCCCTCTCTACTCCTTTCTGCCCTTTTGTCTCTGGGTTTTGGTTTTCCTGTTGGCTCATTCCCGTCTCTTCCTTGTGTCCCTACAGAGTGCCTTTGTTGATAGCTTGGAAGGAGACAGTCCATATGCCAAGAAACAGGTCTTTACCCCAAAAACCCTTTTGTGCATTCTCTTTGTTGTGGGCTGGCCTTGCACTCTTCCACCTCTCTTTTCCTTCACAGCAATTTGTTTTTCCTTTTGAAACTTGATTTGGGGAAGGGAAGGGTTCTGAGAGATACAGCTGACCATGGCTACCGGACATTAGCAAGACTCTCTCTCCTCCTCCTATCTTTCCATTTGCACATCTTTCCACATATTCTCAGTCAATGAGATCCACATAGACACACTAGCTAGCAGAATGGCTTCTTCTCATAGGCAACCAATCACAGCTGAGTCACCTTTGCTCATGGCCTCAGCACCGCCCACAGACACACTCATACATTGACTGCACTGGAACAAAGGATGACGCTCCACTAATGCACCTCATGCCTGATGCTTGCTCTGAATCTTGCCATTCATCCGTTTGCACAACACTAGAGATGTAAAGAACTTGTTTTTTGTGCCTTTGTTGAACTAAATCTGCACAGGAATGTTGAAAAAGCAGTGTTGTATCTGGAATGTACGAGTCCCAAAAATTGCGTCAAGGATTCAAAGTTTTTATGATGCTTATCATTTGCAGGTTTATGGAACGGTAAGTTTCAGCAATAAGCAATGGATGGGGAATGTAATCTGAAGGATAATCAATGGAAAATTACCACAAGTAATTCTGGGTGACCCTGATGTGAGTCTCGTTCAGTGTAAACATTTGAAACGGGATGTTTCAGTTTGGACAGTTAAAGCATTTTAAAATTATAATTAATGGATTTAGGGCCATAACACACCAAGCAATGGTCGGCCGTTGGTGAGCGTCTGAGACGTTTGAGTGCAGCATTTTGGTCCAAACACAGCTGACGCAAGGCAACAACCCAGTCGCAAGTTTTTTGATGTCAACTTGGTGTGTTACGGCCTTTAAAATTTGGAAATGAGACTCAATATCAGGGTCCAGAGTAATATGCACATTTGCGAGTTGATATTAAACTGTTTCTTCATCTCTTGCAGCCCCTGGTCAAGCAGGACAGCCTAGACACGTACAACGAACGGGACCCTTTCAAGAATGATGATGCCCGGGATGAGGAAGATGACCCAGAGGATGTGGACAGTGGCATCGAGGGAGAGGTCGACCCTCTCGACAGAGACGTCATCATCCAACCGCCGCCACCACCACCACCGCTGCGGCCCCCGACTGAGAGGGTGTCCTTCCCCAAGGGCCTGCCCTGGGCCCCCAAAGTCAGGTAGCGTACAAGATCTTTTCTTCAAATGTGACTCTACGGGATGTCCAGAATGACCATGAACTCAGCTTTTGTCGCTGGTTTCAAAACACACACCCCACTCTGAATATTACCTGCCATTCATTTTCACAACGGCAAGATGCGCATACATTTTTAAAAAAAAAAGTGCATTAAAAACGAATGTGCTTAAATGAGGTGGATACCTTTTTTACCTAATAAAAAGAAATGAGCATAAACTGTGATGGAAACACATTTACTGAATAAATCCCTTGATGCGCAACAAAAAAACTTGTGACTTTGCCTTATCAGTGAATGTGATTGGATAAATGGACGAACCAGCGGACCAATCGCATCGCAAAGCCTCTCAAATTTTGGTTTGGTCATTTTGAAATGCCTGAGTCAAAGTCTGTCATTAAAATGATTTGGTTTAACTTCCTCCCAGAAGTGTCCCAAACATCAGGCATCCAAACGCAAGATAACATGACAGTTTCATCTGCGTGCTCTGAGGTGCAAGTCATTTATGATGGAGGAAAAAGAGCCACAGTTTCTTCTCCGACTGCAGCAACTTCATTTTTATTGCAGATATTTTGTGCCAATTTTCCAGGAAGTGACAGTTTTGTTCTCTTGAACACATGGAATAGAAAACACTGCTTTATTCGCAAATGTTTTTTTTATTTTTTTTTTATTGGAGGATAAATACATTACAGATAAACTTAATTGAAATCAAATCAGAAGTTCCTCTGAATTTCCATATGCAAAAAACAAAAAAACAAAAAAAAAACAACCAAGTTATAATTTCTTCTGCAGTTAACTATACATATTTGTACATACGTATATACACACACACGTGTAAACCAATAATCGTTCCTATACATGCACATACCATCTAAGTATACACTGTACATACCACATATGCACATATTCCAACATTCGCAAATGTTTTATGCGATATTCCAAATTCGCAACTTTGAATGGAAACATAGCTACTGTGAACAATAATATTCTGAAATATTTGTACAATTTAAAATAACTGTTCTGTATTTGAATATATTGTAAAATGTAATTTGTTCCTGTGATCAAAGCTGAATTTTCAGCATCCTTACTCCATTACTCCAGTGTCACATGATCCTTCAGAAATCATTCTGATATGCTCAAGAAATATTTCTTATTGTTACTGTTGAAAACAGTTGTGCTGCTTCATATTTTTGTGGAAACTGATACATTTTTTTTCAGGTTTCTTTGAATAGAACGTTAAAAAGCTCAGCATTTATTTGAAATGGAACTCTTATAAATGTCTTATAAAAACTGTCACTTTTGGTCAATTTAAAAAAAATCTTTCTGACACCAAACTTTTTGAACGATAGTGTATCTGATGCTCCATACTGTATCTGTAGTGACTCATCTGAACTGCTTAGAAAAATCTACTACAGCTCCTGTGCTAGAAACACAGGCTGCAGTATGTCTGGCATAAATAATGCAGATTTTTGGACGGAGACAGATGAACAGGGAGAAACACAGAGGAAGAAAAAGAGATGAATCAGCAGTGAAAGCTGTAACAGTCACAATTGATCATACCCTCTTGATTATTTGACGAGTCATGCGGTACAGTGTTTACCTGTGAATTGTAACGCTGTGCTGAGCTGCGCTGCCGCATGCAGATCAGAACGAGAGGGTGGCGGAGGGGGTGTTGCAGCAGTTTAAAGAGGTTAGCGAGCATAGAGACAATGACAGTCCTAAAGGGACGCCATTACGTTGCTGTGTTTGATAAGTTAAAGCAAGTAAACTGAGAAAAAGCTATCTGTTTATAGCCAAACCAACTCCTCATGTAGTCCATTCCCTTCTTCCTTCCACAGAGAGAAAGACATTGAGCACTTTCTAGAGACCAGCAGAAATAAATTTATCGGCTTCACCTTGGGAAGGTGAGTCTTTGATCAGTTCACTCGGGTTAAAGCATTGCCACTGTTATGAATCTATGATGAACGATAATAAAGGTCATTCATTGTCATTAAATCAATATACTCTGCCGTTTCTGGTTTAACCTTGTTCTTTCTGATGTTATTTTAGTGACATTGACACTCTGGTTGGGTTACCCCGGCCCATACATGAGAGTGTAAAGACTCTGAAACAGGTGAGCATGGAAACATTTTTGTTTTCTAGTATTCTTCTAGACAGCTGAGGATTAAAAGGGACCTATTATGACTTTTTAAAAAAAAAAAAAAATTGTGTAATGTTGCTGTTTGAGCATGAAAAAGGTCTGCAAAGTTACAAAGCACAAAGACCCTCCAGCGGGAGTTATTCTCTATATCAGTGTCACTGTTTCTGAACTCCCTGAAACGCTTCAATTGTAGACTTGAGTTTTCTTCCGTCACAATATTCCTCATTTAAATAATTCCCACCCAAGGCATATGCAAAATAAAGGGTGGGGCCTGGTTGAGTTAGTTAGTAGAGTGTTAAAACTCACTCTTATGGTAAGTGGCGGGACATTCCCCAGACATGCTCAAAGCGCTTGACCAATCACAACACACTGGTCCAGCCGACCAATCGGAGCACAATGTGCTTTTCAGAAGGAGGGGCTTCATAGAGACAGGAACTAAACAGAGCGTTACTGACAGTCTGGGAAGAGATGGAGAATATGGGAAAATAAGGTGTTTTTTGAAAAATCAAGCATGAAAAGACTTTTGAGAAAAGGTATAATAGGTTCTTTTTAACAAAAATGGTTTGAACATTACTATAAATATGCATGAAAACCAAATGCTTAAACATATTTTCTCTTGCTTCAAATGTTTGCCCTTTTATTGATACTTTATAAGTGGATTATATCTGTCGGGTTTACCAGCTGTTCTGCCGCAGATATGCATTGATGTGAATCCAGTGGTCTAATGCATGCTCTATTGGGGCTCTTTCAGCCAATCACTGTTTAGATATCCATCCTCGGTCACCATGGCAATTCTCTCTCACTGATCCCTTTCTCTCTCAAGCACAAGTATGTCTCCATAGCGGAGGTCCAGATCAAGAGAGAGGAGGAGCTGCAGCAGTGCCCCATGACTTTGGTAAGTGACTCAAGTTCATTGTTCTTTTGCATTTATTACTGGTCCATTAAGCTGTCAAACAGAATTGGCTCTTTTGATTGGATAGGGGGAGGAGGAGGTGGAAGAAACGCCTGCAGAGATTCTATATTTGGGAATGTTGCCCAGCCTCTCACAGTATGTTGTAAGTTTCCCATACACTTCATCTTTCTTACTGAATTTTACACACTCAGGTGCTTGTGAATATAGCTCATGCTTTCCAGTAGAATATGTGAGCGGAACGATAATATTTTACAGTTCTATCTCTCTTTAAGGGAGTTAAATTTGGGCAGACTAGTGGAAAGAAAACATCCAAAATACACTTTTAAATGTTTATTTTATTGCACTTTATCTATTTGCATCTATAGATTTCAATTACAATATATATCTTTTAACTCCACTGACTTCAATGGATTTAAATTAATTTGAAACTTCTAACTCGTGACTGCTCAAAACGGTCTAAATTTATGAAACCTACTTATTGTTTTTCTAACAAAACAACATCAGTATCACTCTGAAATGTTTTCTAACAAAATATATTCATTTTACTTGCATATGAAAAAATTATGATTATAAACGGCTTGAATCTTAAATGTATTTTACAGAAGTAATTTGAGACAAATTAGATGTAAAACAAACAAACAAAAAACAGTGTAATATCATGTGTAAAGCCACAGTTCACTTTCGGGTCAAAACGGACCTGAACGCAAAATTTAGTTTAAATGGATTTATCTCTTACATGTTTTGTTTAAAAAAAATCTGGAAAAAAATAATGATGTGTATTTTGACAGTCTTAACAAACTTGCAAAGCTTATTAAAAACTATGGACTTAAAAAAAAATAAAAATGTATGTGTCCCTTCCGCGACGGAGCCGAAGCAATATGAAGGTTAATTTTTACCATATTTACCTTAATTCTAAATGCTACAACTTTTAATACATTGCAAATTCATGCTGATATGAAATTGCATTTTTGGCTGTTAACATACATTTAATTCTTGTTATGAGCTGGTATCAGAAGGCTCTTGGAGCAAGAAAGAACACCAATGCTCCGATTGTCCAAAAACACATTCTACACTTCAGGCAAAATTGTTAAACTCTGCTCCCTGATTTGCTTCACAGTATAGGATTGTGCATTACATTTAGTAACTGTTCAGACAAACCAGGTAGGCGTGTTGCACTAATGTTAGTCTCTTTGTAGATTGCTCTTTTGAAGCTGCTACTGGCTGCAGCTCCAACCTCCAAAGCAAAGACCGATTCTATCAACATCCTAGCCGACGTTCTGCCGGAGGAGATGCCGTAAGTCTACACACAAATGCACGTACAGCGGAGACTCTGCGTTTGATCTGTGCATGTGTAAAATGGTGCATGAACAGATCAATGCGGTTTGTTTTAGACGCACAGCAAACATTTGCCGTGTTTGTGTTGGAAACAGAATCACCGTCCTCCAGAGCATGAAGCTGGGCATTGATGTGAACAGACACAAGGAGATTATCGTCAAAGCGATTTCAGCTCTCCTGCTACTGCTGCTCAAACACTTCAAACTCAACCACATATACCAGGTCAGACTCTTTCCCCTCTCTCTCTCTCTCTCTCTCTCTCTCTCTCTCTCTCTCTCTCTCTCTCTCTCTCTCTCTCTCTCTCTCTCTCTCTCTCTCTCTCTCTCTCTCTCTCTCTTTATGTGCCATTCTTTTCTCTGCTTGTGTCTTTCTGATGTCTTGTACTTGACTGACCCGGCATTCTGCAGATAGGCTCGCTGTCAAAGCACCATTCATCTCAATACAACAAAGAGACAAGCACTTAAACTAAAAAAGATACTCTAAATGCATCAGTAAGAAAGACAAATCTGTCATATTTCAAACTAAAGAGAGTGGGCTTGACCAATAAAACCCACTCGGATGCTGAGAAACCTGAGAATTTCTCTCCTCATACATCAGATGATTTTAAAATATTAGCAGGGTACAAGAACAAAGTGTCTTGCCAGCACAGTTCAGACTAATCCTGTATGATGAGCGTGACAAATTCTGAAAAATGAACGTGGGTGTTTTTTAAGTGTCGCCCTCTATTGGTGGAGAATGGAAGCGGTGATAAATAAATAGCACTGCAGTGAGAAGAGTTTTATAGCACACTTATTTTGTCATGTCAGTTTACCCTTTCTCACTCTCGACTTGAAGGATCACATCTTCATACAGCACTGAATTATCAGTTACTAATGGCATCTTCCTTCTTTTCCTTCTCAATCACTCATTTGCTCAGATTAAACAACAAGAACAACTGTCAGCTTTGCTGATCTGCTGACATATCCCGCTGCGCTGATGTACAGTTAATTCTGGGTAGCTCTTTGACAGAGTTTGCCCATTAACATGTAAAGCCCTGATAAACGAAGAACAACTGGAGACAAATCACTCTTCAATGTGCATCTCAGTCTCAGATGAATGTCTTACAAATGAAAGCCTAATGAAAGCTCCTGCTCAGTTGAGAATGAGGGACGTTGGCAGTAATTATAGATATTAAACAAACTGACTTCCTCTCTATGTAACATACTGGATTTAAATAGCTATTCCTCCTTATATTAAAATGTACTGTTGTTCATATGCTGAAGATTTTTATGAAGTACATTATTATGTACTGAATGTTTTTTTTCCCGTCCCGGACAGTTTGAATATGTGGCTCAGCATCTGGTGTTTGCCAACTGCATCCCCCTCATCCTCAAATTCTTCAACCAGAACATTATGTCTTACATCAGTGCCAAAAACAGGTAGACATTTAGATCTGTTCTCATTCAAACCAACTCCTGTGTCTGAATTTTTTTTTTTTACATATTGTGTTTTCTGATGCCAGCATTTGTGCCCTGGATTTCCCACATTGTGTGGTTCATGAAATGCCTGAACTCACAGCTGAAAGCCTGGTAATTATACAAAACACTGCTTTTTTTTTTTTTTTTTTTTTACTTAAACTCCAGATAATATTTTATAGGTGACTAAAAAGATAAAAATGTCATTTTTGAATGGTGTTAAGACGGTGAATGTGTGTCTGTGCGTGTAAACAGGAAGCTGGTGACAGTAATCAGTTTTGCTGGCGTAATCTCTTCTCCTGCATCAACCTACTGAGGATCCTAAACAAAATCACCAAGTGGAAACACTCGAGAACTATGGTGAAAGACAGAAAATATTCATTTTAAAGATTACAAGAGCATTCCCCCAGTTTCACAGACAAGGCTTAAGCTAGTCCTAGACTAAAATGCATGTTTGAGGTGTTTTAACTGAAAGCATCTTGCATTTTTCTAGTCAGCGTTTATAAAAGCTACTTAAATGCTCTAATTGAAATAAGTCCTATGCTCTCCTAATCCTGGTTTAGGCTAAGCCCTGTCTGTGAAAATGGGCATTAAAGTCTCATTTTCTAATACATATCTATGTTTTGTGTACAATTTACGTAAGTTTGTTCTGTGTCTTTCTTTTACAGATGCTCGTGGTGTTCAAATCTGCTCCCATCCTGAAGAGGGCGCTCAAGGTCAAACAGGCCATGATGCAGCTCTATGTTCTCAAACTCCTCAAGATCCAGACCAAGTATCTGGGGCGACAGTGGAGAAAGAGTAACATGAAAACCATGTCCGCCATCTACCAGAAAGTCAGACATCGGCTCAATGACGACTGGGCGTATGGGAACGGTAAAAACCAGTTTTTTTATTATGGGTGATGGAGCAGAGCAGGGCCACTGAGCAAGACACTTAACTTCAGGGAGGAAGACCCTATGGAAGGTGTACTGTAGGTTACTTTGAATAAACTTATCAGATTCCAATTTAAAATGTTTCATGTGTCCTGAAACATGAATCATAGTGAATCATGAGCCATTCATTGTATTTGAAATTCGAATACTTCCCTAAACTTCAGTATGCAAACAACAGTACACCAACAGAGTAGTATGTCCAAATACATAGCATTTAAAAAACATTTGGCGAAAAGTACTCGGATGACCTACTACTTCAAACAGAGATTCTGAAATGTGCATACAATGGACACTTTACTATCCCATGAGGCCACAGGAGAGGAACTGTGAATGGCGGTAGGTCTGTAGGTCACATGACCGTGACAACATGATGGATGTTGTATGTCCAAATTTCATTCATACTATATAGAATGTACTTTAATGGGTGCAAAGTAAGTTTCAAACCAAATGTAGTACCTACCTACTGTGTCCCAATTCAGAGGCTGCATCCTTCGAAGGCTGAATGCATTAGAGCGGCTTGACGAAGGCTGTCCCAATTTAAATGCTCTTTCGAATGCGGACTATAAATGCGTCCTTCATTTTTCCAGGGCCACAAAGGATAAAACCGATGGATCCTTCGCAGCCTAGCCAATCCCAAGCGCTCCGATGAGGACTGAATTTTATTGAGAAAATTCTGGATTACCCTTTTAGGGTTTCAACTTAAGCCAGGCTCAGACTATAGGAGTTTCAGGCCAATTCCCCTCCCGACATTCTGAGGAAAAAATTATGTCCAGGGCATCGGTTGGTTCCGATGTTCAGCCCAGATTATCTGGCAATGTGAGGCATTTACTAGTGTTGTCAAAAGTAGCGACTTGAAAGCAGATGTCTATCAGCGGATGCCTAATATATCGGCTGATAGAAGGATCCGCTGATAGATTCCTGCGTTCAAACGCTCCCATGATCATTGTAGCCAATCACAGACATATCTGTTGAGCGCGTGAACACAATGACCAATCAGAGGTGTTAAAGAATCCACTCAACAGCACTCAAAATGATAGTCTACAAGACAAGTCTACAAGGAGACGGAAGTGACAGAACTTTAGAAATGGCAACTGCGAAACAACAAGCAGCTGTATGGGTTTGGTGGACAATGGAGATGGAGGAATGGCTGGTCGAAATGTGGCAAAAGCGCAACTGCCTTTATAATGTCTCGTCATATAATGTCTACAGCAAGTTGCCGCAACACTGTATCCATTTTGTTTACATCTGCTTCCCTGTGAGATTACGTGAGGTGCTAAGTGTGGCATGATAATCTTAAGAATATCTTGTAGTGTGTATAAGTTTGAGGTTTGAAAGAAGAATTTTATAGATTGTCTATTTTTGCACATAATAAAGAGTATAAACTAAGGTCAGCATATTTAGACTGGTTGTGAACCCTGTTTTGTTTTCAGACAGTTGAATATAACTTTCAGTCGGCGCCGATAGCCTCGTGGGCAGCACGCCGATATATAAGCGACCCGAGTTCAAGTCCCAGCTTGTGGACCTGTCTCAATCCCATCCCCCCCTCTCTCTCCTATCCACTCTATACTATCCTATCATAATAAAAGGCAAAAATTGCCAAAAATAAATCTTAAAAAAAAAATATATATATAACTTTTTAAAAAAATCCAGTACAAGCGTTACTGCTGCTTGTCAACAGCGGCTGTCACAGCTGCTAAGCGACAAAAGTGGTCCCATTTAACAACACTCGGTTCACGGCCTTCGAAGGATGGAGCCTCTGAATGGGGTCACAGCTACAGTATGCAATTTCAGACACAGCGAAAGTGTTCCACATGACCTGTTCTCATATGTAATACATACTGTGTGTCATAGCTCTCAAATGCTCTTATATTTCTTTCTCTCCTGCCAGATATCGACGCTCGGCCGTGGGACTTCCAGGCGGAGGAGTGTGCACTGCGTGAGAGCATCGAGAAATTCAACACGCGACGTTACGATAAGAGTCAGAACAGCGAGTTTACACCAGTGGACAATTGCCTCCAAAGTGTTTTAGGTCAGCGTGTCGACCTGCCCGAAGACTTCCATTACAGCTACGAGATGTGGCTTGAAAGAGAGGTGTTCTCCCAACCTATTCAGTGGGAGGGTCTGCTACAGGCCCAGTGATCCTACTTTAATGATTATAGGACTTTTGTTTCCTATTAAACCGACACAATTACTGTGGACTCATGATCGACATATAAATACTCAAAGCTCTGAGGGTCAGCTGTTCTTGTTCTATATATATAATATATACAGTGGGTACGGAAAGTATTCAGACCCCCTTACATTTTTCACTCTTTGTTATATTGCAGCCATTTGCTAAAATCATTTAAGTTCATTTTTTCCCTCATTAATGTACACACAGCACCCCATATTGACAGAAAAACACAGAATTGTTGACATTTTTGCAGATTTATTAAAAAAGAAAAACTGAAATATCACATGGTCCTAAGTATTCAGACCCTTTGCTGTGACACTCATATATTTAACTCAGGTGCTGTCCATTTCTTCTGATCATCCTTGAGATGGTTCTACACCTTCATTTCCAGTCCAGCTGTGTTTGATTATACTGATTGGACTTGATTAGGAAAGCCACACACCTGTCTATGTAAGACCTTACAGCTCACAGTGCATGTCAGAGCAAATGAGAATCATGAGGTCAAAGGAACTGCCTGAAGAGCTCAGAGACAGAATTGTGGCAAGGCACAGATCTGGCCAAGGTTACAAAAAAATTTCTGCTGCACTTAAGGTTCCTAAGAGCACAGTGGCCTCCATAATCCTTAAATGGAAGACGTTTGGGACGACCAGAACCCTTCCTAGAGCTGGCCGTCCGGCCAAACTGAGCTATCGGGGGAGAAGAGCCTTGGTGAGAGAGGTAAAGAAGAACCCAAAGATCACTGTGGCTGAGCTCCAGAGATGCAGTCGGGAGATGGGAAAAAGTTGTAGAAAGTCAACCATCACTGCAGCCCTCCACCAGTCGGGGCTTTATGGCAGAGTGGCCCGACGGAAGCCTCTCCTCAGTGCAAGACACATGAAAGCCTGCATGGAGTTTGCTAAGATGGTGAGAAATAAGATTCTCTGGTCTGATGAGACCAAGATAGAACTTTTTGGCCTTAATTCTAAGCGGTATGTGTGGAGAAAACCAGGCACTGCTCATCACCTGTCCAATACAGTCCCAACAGTGAAGCATGGTGGTGGCAGCATCATGCTGTGGGGGTGTTTTTCAGCTGCAGGGACAGGACGACTGGTTGCAATCGAGGGAAAGATGAATGTGGCCAAGTACAGGGATATCCTGGACGAAAACCTTCTCCAGAGTGCTCAGGACCTCAGACTGGGCCGAAGGTTTACCTTCCAACAAGACAATGACCCTAAGCACACAGCTAAAATAACGAAGGAGTGGCTTCACAACAACTCCGTGACTGTTCTTGAATGGCCCAGCCAGAGCCCTGACTTAAACCCAATTGAGCATCTCTGGAGAGACCTAAAAATGGCTGTTCACCAACGTTTACCATCCAACCTGACAGAACTGGAGAGGATCTGCAAAGAGGAATGGCAGAGGATCCCCAAATCCAGGTGTGAAAAACTTGTTGCATCTTTCCCAAAAAGACTCATGGCTGTATTAGATCAAAAGGGTGCTTCTACTAAATACTGAGCAAAGGGTCTGAATACTTAGGACCATGTGATATTTCAGTTTTTCTTTTTTTAATAAATCTGCAAAAATGTCAACAATTCTGTGTTTTTCTGTCAATATGGGGTGCTGTGTGTATATTAATGAGGAAAAAAAATTAACTTAAATGATTTTAGCAAATGGCTGCAATATAACAAAGAGTGAAAAATTTAAGGGGGTCTGAATACTTTCCGTACCCACTGTATATATATATATATATATATATATATATATATATATATATATATATATATATATAATATATATATAAAATAATGTATATGTGTGGATATATGGAATAAAAGAATGGTATCTTCTCCAATAACTAAAGCACACTTTATGTATAATAACCGCACAACTACAGTATTCTAATGTATATATTATTCTGAAATGATCAAGATTTATTTATATGGTCTCTAACTGTGGAAATGTTTAATCTTTATGTAAATATGAGCACTTCATGAGTTTGTGAGGTACCAGCTGATCTTGAGGCAGGATCCCTCTTTTCAAAAGCGGCTGTATACTGTCATTCAGAGTTTGTGTGTTAAAACTCCACTGGTTGTTTCTTTATCTCTGTGGCATCATGTGTTAATCAGGAGGGCGTCTATGTTCTGGAGAAAGCAGTGAGTCACCTCTTTTTGTCCCCATGTAGCACTACTGCACATCACACAAAGACCCCTGAGCAGCACAATACACACATTCAAAGTGTCCTTGGTGACTTTATCGTCACCCACACTAGACATGTTACTCACTAAATGGTGCTGATTTTTAACGCTTTGTTTTATCTCCTTGTTAATTGTCAGATTCTCTTCTGACAAGATCTTGTGAAGCACTGTAAGAAACATTTGTGCTCTCTCCATCAAAACAATGTTATATATGGCACCTCACTGTTCATCATGTTTATTTTACAGGGTTTGTCTTGCATATCATTTCTTAATTTTTATATTCTCATTGTTTTGTACTAAATTAAGGTGCTGTGTAAATGAAACTACCTATGATGATCCATGCCAAATACAGCTCTACCACATTTTTTATATGTACACTGATTTGTTGTACTTGTACAGACTGCACTGTAGGTGAATGTGGCAAATCGATGTAAGAGTCTTTAATAAATTATAAAGAGAGTTAATAATCATTACCTTGAGTAACATCTCATTGTGGGCATTTATTTTTTTGTTTTTTGTGTGATAAAATTAGATTAATAAAAACTGTACTGACTTTGAGGGAGAGAGTATGAACATATTAAACAACCATGACCTATGATACCAAGACATATAAAATATAAATTTGTGTCCTCTAACCAACAACTGCGAGTACCAGTTCAGTGTTTCTTGTATAATACTGCTGTCTGATACACTTGTTGACCACAAGAGGGAGCCAGTTATCACCCGTTTTTCATAGACAGACATTGGCTGTAATGATGGTCATCTGCTTATGGAGAGGTAATGTATATAATGTTTTACTGTGCTGAACATGTAGGTTCCCATCATTTTCTTTTTGAAGGCCCTCCTTTTTTCTGTTGCGTCCAAAAGCATAACCACTGTTGGTGATTGCACCGGAAGCTCCGGGGGGAGACTGCACTGGTATCCCCCTCACATCACATTCACATTTAAAGCAGTTAAAGTGAGATTTGAACCCATGTCTTCATCACAGTCTCATCCTCAGAGAACACTCACCCATCATGGATTTCACAGCAACAGTTGGTTTTTGGGACGCTTTGTCTAATGAGAACAATTGAAAGTAATAGTGGGATTTGAACTCAGGACACCATGATGGAAACACAACACTTTATCTCCTGAGCCACTGAGTGTTTTGAATGGGTTTATCAAGAGCTTTGTGTTAAATGATGAATAACTTTAACAATTGTGGGATTTGAACCAGGACTTTCATGTTTGAAAGGGAAACAATGATCTACTGAGCCACAAAGCCTGTGATGCACTGATGCTGTTTTAGATTTAAAGATTATCTTAACGTGTGTTTGAGCTGGGTAAAAGATGGTCATTATTGATTGATAACTCATTGACTGTCCAGAAATAAACACACAAAATCTGCCAAAGTTTTTCTTTAGATTTATTATTGAATTATGAGAAAACCAGAGCTACTCTTGTAGAAATGTTTTTATTTCTGTAAGAGTCATGTGTGAAAGCTGTTTGACAGCCTATTGAAATATGGAAACTGATAGAAAAAATATGCTTTAATAAATTTTATCATTTAAGTTATTCTTTGTATTAACTGTATAAGTATCTGTGAGTGATTTTGTTGTGTACTATCTCCTTTTTAAATAAATATATGCAAAAAAGTCAGATCTAATATGAGATTTTTGTGAATTACACCACTGCAAATTAAGACTAATTAACTTTTTGCCCTCCTGTGGTGATTTTTGTGAATTACACCACTGCAAATCAAGTCTAATTAACTTAAGAGTTTCGCCCTCCTGTGGTGATTTTTGTGAATTACACCACTGCAAATTAAGTCTAATTAACTTTTTGCCCTCCTGTGGTGATTTTTGTGAATTACACCACTGCAAATCAAGTCTAATTAACTTTTTGCCCTCCTGTGGTGATTTTTGTGAATTACACTACTGCAAATCAAGTCTAATTAACTTAAGTTTCGCCCTCCTGTGGTGATTTTTGTGAATTACACCGCTGCAAATCAAGCCTAATTAACTTAAGAGTATCGCCCTCCTGTGGTGTTTTTTGTGAATTACACCGCTGCAAATTGAGTCTAATTAACTTTTTGCCCTCCTGTGGTGATTTTTGTGAATTACACCACTGCAAATCAAGTCTAATTAACTTTTTGCCCTCCTGTGGTGATTTTTGTGAATTACACTACTGCAAATCAAGTCTAATTAACTTAAGTTTCGCCCTCCTGTGGTGATTTTTGTGAATTACACCACTGCAAATTAAGTCTAATTAAATTTTTGCCCTCCTGTGGTGATTTTGTGAATTACACCACTGCAAATTAAGACTAATTAACTTTTTGCCCTCCTGTGGTGATTTTTGTGAATTACACCCCTACAAATTAAGTCTAATTAAATGTTTGCCCTCCTGTGGTAATTTTTGTGAATTACACCTCTGCAAATTAAGTCTAATTAACTTTTTGCCCTCCTGTGGTGATTTTTGTGAATTACACTACTGCAAATCAAGTCTAATTAACTTAAGTTTCGCCCTCCTGTGGTGATTTTTGTGAATTACACCACTGCAAATTAAGACTAATTAACTTTTTGCCCTCCTGTGGTGATTTTTGTGAATTACACCACTACAAATTAAGTCTAATTAAATGTTTGCCCTCCTGTGGTAATTTTTGTGAATTACACCACTGCAAATTAAGTCTAATTAAATGTTTGCCCTCCTGTGGTAATTTTTGTGAATTACACCTCTGCAAATTAAGTCTAATTAACTTAAGAGTATCGCCCTCCTGTGGTAATTTTTGTGAATTACATCACTCCAAATTACATCTAATTTTTGTGAATTACACCACTGCAAATCAAGCCTAATTAACTTAAGAGTTTCGCCCTCCTGTGGTGATTTTGTGAATTACACCACTGCAAATTAAGACTAATTAACTTTTTGCCCTCCTGTGGTGATTTTTGTGTATTACACCACTGCAAATCAAGTCTAATTAACTTAAGAGTTTCGCCCTCCTGTGGTGATTTTGTGAATTACACCACTGCAAATTAAGACTAATTAACTTTTTGCCCTCCTGTGGTGATTTTTGTGTATTACACCACTGCAAATTAATACTAATTAACTTTTTGCCCTCCTGAGGTGATTTTTGTGAATTACACCACTGCAAATCAAATTAACTTAAGAGTTTCGCCCTCCTGTGGTGATTTTTGTGAATTAAACCACTGCAAATTAAGTCTCACTAACTTTTTGCCCTCCTGTGGTGATTTTTGTGAATTACACCGCTGCAAATTAAGACTAATTAACTTTTTGCCCTCCTGTGGTGATTTTTGTGAATTACACCACTGCAAATTAAGTCTAATTAACTTTTTGTCCTCCTGTGGTGATTTTTGTGAATTACACCACTGCAAATCAAGTCTAATTAACTTAAGAGTTTCGCCCTCCTGTGGTGATTTTGTGAATTACACCACTGCAAATTAAGACTAATTAACTTTTTGCCCTCCTGTGGTGATTTTTGTGTATTACACCACTGCAAATCAAGTCTAATTAACTTAAGAGTTTCGCCCTCCTGTGGTGATTTTGTGAATTACACCACTGCAAATTAAGACTAATTAACTTTTTGCCCTCCTGTGGTGATTTTTGTGTATTACACCACTGCAAATTAATACTAATTAACTTTTTGCCCTCCTGAGGTGATTTTTGTGAATTACACCACTGCAAATCAAATTAACTTAAGAGTTTCGCCCTCCTGTGGTGATTTTTGTGAATTAAACCACTGCAAATTAAGTCTCACTAACTTTTTGCCCTCCTGTGGTGATTTTTGTGAATTACACCGCTGCAAATTAAGACTAATTAACTTTTTGCCCTCCTGTGGTGATTTTTGTGAATTACACCACTGCAAATTAAGTCTAATTAACTTTTTGTCCTCCTGTGGTGATTTTTGTGAATTACACCACTGCAAATCAAGCCTAATTAACTTAAGAGTTTCGCCCTCCTGTGGTGATTTTTGTGAATTACACCACTGCAAATTAAGTCTAATTAACTTTTTGCCCTCCTGTGGTGATTTTTGTGAATTACACCACTGCAAATCAAGTCTAATTAACTTAAGACTTTTGTCCTCCTATGGTGTTTTTGTGAATTACACCACTGCAAATTAAGTCTAATTAACTTTTTGCCCTCCTGTGGTGATTTTTGTGAATTACACCACTGCAAATCAAGTCTAATTAACTTAAGACTTTTGTCCTCCTATGGTGTTTTTTGTGAATTACACCACTGCAAATTAAGTCTAATTAACTTTTTGCCCTCCTGTGGTGATTTTTGTGAATTACACCACTGCAAATCAAGTCTAATTAACTTTTTGCCCTCCTGTGGTGATTTTTGTGAATTACACCCCTACAAATTAAGTCTAATTAAATGTTTGCCCTCCTGTGGTAATTTTTGTGAATTACACCTCTGCAAATTAAGTCTAATTAACTTTTTGCCCTCCTGTGGTGATTTTTGTGAATTACACTACTGCAAATCAAGTCTAATTAACTTAAGTTTCGCCCTCCTGTGGTGATTTTTGTGAATTACACCACTGCAAATTAAGTCTAATTAAATTTTTGCCCTCCTGTGGTGATTTTGTGAATTACACCACTGCAAATTAAGACTAATTAACTTTTTGCCCTCCTGTGGTGATTTTTGTGAATTACACCACTACAAATTAAGTCTAATTAAATGTTTGCCCTCCTGTGGTAATTTTTGTGAATTAAACCACTGCAAATTAAGTCTAATTAAATGTTTGCCCTCCTGTGGTAATTTTTGTGAATTACACCTCTGCAAATTAAGTCTAATTAACTTAAGAGTATCGCCCTCCTGTGGTAATTTTTGTGAATTACATCACTCCAAATTACATCTAATTTTTGTGAATTACACCACTGCAAATCAAGCCTAATTAACTTAAGAGTTTCGCCCTCCTGTGGTGATTTTGTGAATTACACCACTGCAAATTAAGACTAATTAACTTTTTGCCCTCCTGTGGTGATTTTTGTGTATTACACCACTGCAAATCAAGTCTAATTAACTTAAGAGTTTCGCCCTCCTGTGGTGATTTTTGTGAATTACACCACTGCAAATCAAGTCTAATTAACTTAAGAGTTTCGCCCTCCTGTGGTGATTTTGTGAATTACACCACTGCAAATTAAGACTAATTAACTTTTTGCCCTCCTGTGGTGATTTTTGTGTATTACACCACTGCAAATTAATACTAATTAACTTTTTGCCCTCCTGAGGTGATTTTTGTGAATTACACCACTGCAAATCAAATTAACTTAAGAGTTTCGCCCTCCTGTGGTGATTTTTGTGAATTAAACCACTGCAAATTAAGTCTCACTAACTTTTTGCCCTCCTGTGGTGATTTTTGTGAATTACACCGCTGCAAATTAAGACTAATTAACTTTTTGCCCTCCTGTGGTGATTTTTGTGAATTACACCACTGCAAATTAAGTCTAATTAACTTTTTGTCCTCCTGTGGTGATTTTTGTGAATTACACCACTGCAAATCAAGTCTAATTAACTTAAGAGTTTCGCCCTCCTGTGGTGATTTTGTGAATTACACCACTGCAAATTAAGACTAATTAACTTTTTGCCCTCCTGTGGTGATTTTTGTGTATTACACCACTGCAAATCAAGTCTAATTAACTTAAGAGTTTCGCCCTCCTGTGGTGATTTTGTGAATTACACCACTGCAAATTAAGACTAATTAACTTTTTGCCCTCCTGTGGTGATTTTTGTGTATTACACCACTGCAAATTAATACTAATTAACTTTTTGCCCTCCTGAGGTGATTTTTGTGAATTACACCACTGCAAATCAAATTAACTTAAGAGTTTCGCCCTCCTGTGGTGATTTTTGTGAATTAAACCACTGCAAATTAAGTCTCACTAACTTTTTGCCCTCCTGTGGTGATTTTTGTGAATTACACCGCTGCAAATTAAGACTAATTAACTTTTTGCCCTCCTGTGGTGATTTTTGTGAATTACACCACTGCAAATTAAGTCTAATTAACTTTTTGTCCTCCTGTGGTGATTTTTGTGAATTACACCACTGCAAATCAAGCCTAATTAACTTAAGAGTTTCGCCCTCCTGTGGTGATTTTTGTGAATTACACCACTGCAAATTAAGTCTAATTAACTTTTTGCCCTCCTGTGGTGATTTTTGTGAATTACACCACTGCAAATCAAGTCTAATTAACTTAAGACTTTTGTCCTCCTATGGTGTTTTTGTGAATTACACCACTGCAAATTAAGTCTAATTAACTTTTTGCCCTCCTGTGGTGATTTTTGTGAATTACACCACTGCAAATCAAGTCTAATTAACTTAAGACTTTTGTCCTCCTATGGTGTTTTTTGTGAATTACACCACTGCAAATTAAGTCTAATTAACTTTTTGCCCTCCTGTGGTGATTTTTGTGAATTACACCACTGCAAATCAAGTCTAATTAACTTAAGTTTCGCCCTCCTGTGGTGATTTTTGTGAATTACACCACTGCAAATCAAGTCTAATTAAATTTTTGCCCTCCTGTGGTGATTTTTGTGAATTACACCGCTGCAAATCAAGTCTAATTAACTTAAGTTTCGCCCTCCTGTGGTGATTTTTGTGAATTACACCACTGCAAATTAAGTCTAATTAAATTTTTGCCCTCCTGTGGTGATTTTTGTGAATTACACCACTGCAAATCAAGCCTAATTAACTCAAGAGTTTCGCCCTCCTGTGGTGATTTCGTGAATTACACCACTGCAAATTAAGACTAATTAACTTTTTGCCCTCCTGTGGTAATTTTTGTGAATTACACCGCTGCAAATTAAGTCTAATTAACTAAAGAGTTTCGCCCTCCTGTGGTGATTTTTGTGAATTACACCACTGCAAATTAAGTCTAATTAACTTAAGAGTTTCGCCCTCCTGTGGTGATTTTTGTGAATTACACCACTGCAAATTAAGTCTAATTAACTTGTTGCCCTCTTGTGGTGACTTTTGTGAATTACACCACTGCAAATTAAGACTAATTATCTTTTTGCCCTCCTGTGATGATTTTTGTGAATTACACCACTGCAAATTAAGTCTAATTAACTTTTTGCCCTCCTGTGGTGATTTTTGTGAATTACACCGCTGCAAATTAAGTCTAATTAACTAAAGAGTTTCGCCCTCCTGTGGTGATTTTTGTGAATTACACCACTGCAAATTAAGTCTAATTAACTTAAGAGTTTCGCCCTCCTGTGGTGATTTTTGTGAATTACACCACTGCAAATTAAGTCTAATTAACTTGTTGCCCTCTTGTGGTGACTTTTGTGAATTACACCACTGCAAATTGAGTCTAATTAATTTTTTGCCCTCCTGTGGTGATTTTTGTGAATTACACCACTGCAAATCAAGCCTAATTAACTTAAGAGTATCGCCCTCCTGTGGTGTTTTTTTGTGAATTACACCGCTGCAAATTGAGTCTAATTAACTTTTTGCCCTCCTGTGGTGATTTTTGTGAATTACACCGCTGCAAATCAAGCCTAATTAACTTAAGAGTATCGCCCTCCTGTGGTGGTTTTTGTGAATTACACCACTGCAAATTAAGTCTAATTAACTTTTTGCCCTCCTGTGGTGATTTTTGTGAATTACACTACTGCAAATCAAGTCTAATTAACTTAAGTTTCGCCCTCCTGTGGTGAT
This sequence comes from Ctenopharyngodon idella, assembly GCF_019924925.1. Classification (NCBI taxonomy): domain Eukaryota; kingdom Metazoa; phylum Chordata; class Actinopteri; order Cypriniformes; family Xenocyprididae; genus Ctenopharyngodon; species Ctenopharyngodon idella. Next base: position 14,456,989 of record NC_067223.1, read on the forward strand.
TTTTGTGAATTACACCACTGCAAATTAAGTCTAATTAAATTTTTGCCCTCCTGTGGTGATTTTGTGAATTACACCACTGCAAATTAAGACTAATTAACTTTTTGCCCTCCTGTGGTGATTTTTGTGAATTACACCACTGCAAATCAAGTCTAATTAACTTACGAGTTTCGCCCTCCTGTGGTGATTTTTGTGAATTACACCACTGCAAATTAAGTCTAATTAACTTTTTGCCCTCCTGTGGTGATTTTTGTGAATTACACCGCTGCAAATCAAGCCTAATTAACTTAAGAGTATCGCCCTCCTGTGGTGGTTTTTGTGAATTACACCACTGCAAATTAAGTCTAATTAAATTTTTGCCCTCCTGTGGTGATTTTGTGAATTACACCACTGCAAATTAAGACTAATTAACTTTTTGCCCTCCTGTGGTGATTTTTGTGAATTACACCACTACAAATTAAGTCTAATTAAATGTTTGCCCTCCTGTGGTAATTTTTGTGAATTACACCTCTGCAAATTAAGTCTAATTAACTTTTTGCCCTCCTGTGGTGATTTTTGTGAATTACACTACTGCAAATCAAGTCTAATTAACTTAAGTTTCGCCCTCCTGTGGTGATTTTTGTGAATTACACCACTGCAAATTAAGTCTAATTAACTTAAGTTTCGCCCTCCTGTGGTAATTTTTGTGAATTACACCACTGCAAATTAAGTCTAATTAAATGTTTGCCCTCCTGTGATGATTTTTGTGAATTACACCACTGCAAATTAAGACTAATTATCTTTTTGCCCTCCTGTAGTGATTTTTGTGAATTACACCACTGCAAATTAAGTCTAATTAACTTAAGAGTTTCGCCCTCCTGTGGTGATTTTTGTGAATTACACCACTGCAAATTAAGTCTAATTAAATTTTTGCCCTCCTGTGGTGATTTTTGTGAATTACACCACTGCAAATCAAGCCTAATTAACCTAAAAGTTTTGTCCTCCTGTGGTGATTTTGTGAATTACACCACTGCAAATTAAGACTAATTAACTTTTTGCCCTCCTGTGGTGATTTTTGTGAATTACACCACTGCAAATCAAGCCTAATTAACTTAAAAGTTTCGTCCTCCTGTGGTGATTTTGTGAATTACACCGCTGCAAATTAAGTCTAATTACATTTTTGCCCTCCTGTAACAAGCCCTAATTAACTTAAAAGTTTCGTCCTCCTGTGGTGATTTTGTGAATTACACCGCTGCAAATTAAGTCTAATTACATTTTTGCCCTCCTGTGGTGATTTTTGTGAATTACACCACTGCAAATCAAGCCTAATTAACTTAAAAGTTTCGTCCTCCTGTGGTGATTTTGTGAATTACACCGCTGCAAATTAAGTCTAATTACATTTTTGCCCTCCTGTGGTGATTTTTGTGAATTACACCACTGCAAATCAAGCCTAATTAACTTAAAAGTTTCGTCCTCCTGTGGTGATTTTTGTGAATTACACCACTCCAAATTACATCTAATTTTTGTGAATTACACCTCTGCAAATTAAGTCTAACTTCTTGCCCTCCTGTGGTGATTTTTGTGAATTACACCGCTGCAAATTAAGTCTAACTTTTTGCCCTCCTTTGATGATTTTTGTGAATTACACCACTGCAAATTAAGTCTAATTAACTTAAGAGTTTCGCCCTCCTGTGGTGATTTTTGTGAATTACACCACTGCAAATCGAGTCTAATGAACATAAGTGTTTAGTGAACATTAAATAGCATTTTTCTTCTCTCCTCTCTTTTGTTCTGTTAAAATACATTTATATACAAAAGACCAGACTTTCATGTTCAAAGGCAAACAATTCTCTTCTGTGCCTGAAATCTTCTTAAAATGTTATACATGAGGACCCCTGATCATTCAGAGGTGAGCAATTAGTGGAAAATTGTCTCAAACACAATGAAGTGGGAAAATATTGTGATCCGTTTATTAAGAAGCCACAATTTCAGTCATTTGTTTAAGTCATAAATTTTATTAATTCTTGACATATTATAACATCAATTGCTCATCATTCATCAGCCTAGGCTGGTTGGCTGGTCTTAGCTGGTTTCCCAGGCTGGCCAAGCTTGTGTTCAGCTGGTTTTTTGGCTGGTCTCCCAGCTTGACCAGCTAAGACTAGCCTGGCCAGCTAAAACAAGTGAGCCATTTTGATACAGACTTTAATAATCATTAGACTATTAGACCATCGGTTCTTTGTTCCTATAATAATAACCAATAAAGCTTTAATCTCAAAACTGTATGAATCTGCAAACACTGGCACAACACAAAATCAATGTTTTAACTGTGAACAGAAAATGATAAAAAAAAAAACTAAATAAAAAATGTTTACACTTGAACAAACCGCCCAAAGGGGGTGTTTTAGAAGATCTTTTATCCCATATTGTGTTTGAGTGTCGTCAGATCAACACATCGGCCATTTTAATGTCTCTTACCCCAGTTCAGTTGAGAGCTGGTTTGAATCAATTAGGCCTACATGTAGATTTGCTTATCTCCGTTTATCTACTGCTTTAGATGCTGACAAAATCCCATATTTGTTTTAAAATATATAAAATACACATTTGTGTCCTCCCCCCATTGACTGACACTTTGAATTTGGCGTTTCTTGTATTAATGCTGCTGATAAACTTGTTGTCCACAAGAGGGAGCCGGTCACCATCTGTCTCACATTAAACGTATAAATTCTGAGCTTTGTTATGAGTATGAAAATGTTAAAGTAAACTAGACGTCTAAGAACTCAGTCAGTTACCCAGCTTGAAGACATTTTCAGTCTGATGGTGGTGAAACACGACTCGTCTGGTAGAAACTGTGCAGTTTATCATCCGCTCCTCTAGGGGCGCAAGCGGCTTCACGTTCATAACATCTTCGGATCCTTGTCAACAACACCTGATGTCAACTTGACAGTCGCCGCACCACGTTCTGATCGTTTTACAGTCATAAAAGTGCAGATCCTGCAGATGACAGCTCAGTGACAGACTCATAAAGTCACTCAACGGCACATATTCCAGCCCATCAGAAAAATCAACTGACACACATTGTGATAATGAGGGGGCATCGACAGTGTCACGAGACTCACCTGTGAGTAACTTAAAGTGCGTTTCTCTTGTAAAGTCACTATCACGGATTATATAACAGTCCTCATTTGTATTTAAGTTGTCGATTAAGATTGTATTGATGTATGTCTTGTGATGTCAAAGCAGTTTGCTGGAGTCACTGGTTGATGCTGCTCTATTTCTGAACTCCCTTGTTAGAGCTTTAAAAGAACAAATGAATCAGCTGCTGTTGCTTTACTTTTATAATGTGAATCTAATGAGGCGATTCCTATAAAGCTTATAAAGTAGAATAAGCAATAGGGCGTTTATATGCTAATGTTGTGATACATAATTGTTAATAGAGTTAGTTGGAGTTGCTGAAAACATGCAGTTACTAAACCCCCCCACCCCAAAAAAACAAAAAAAAAAAACCAAGTCATTAGTTCTACATAAGCAAAAAAAAAAAAAAAAAAAAAAAAGTTTGGCTTAAAATGTGAAAATGAAGATTCTTATTCTGTTGTAATGAAAGTTTGAATATGCAATATTGAGAAATGTCTTTGTTTATTAATGTTTTTCCCTGCAGAATAAGGCATGTGTTGGGACTGATATACTCAGACAAAAGAAGCATGTGGACAGACATTCACAATAATGATTGACATCTGCTCACGCACAGGTAATGATTATGTCTGTTTGTCTATTATAATATTCTCTTTGTCATTGATGAAAAAGAAAGCTTGAGGACCAAATGAATGTGCTTCGTAAGGTATTAAATACCTAAAGTTAGGCTACAAATAATAATTCTGTCATTGTGACTTACTTTATTCTGTGGAACATGAAGATACTATGAGAAATGTGTGAATTACATGTGCACCAAAAATGTAACCATTTCCAAAAATCAGAATAAGGACTTAATCGCAGTTAGATGTTTACATGACACAAGCAAACCAATTCAGTCCCGTTTACATGCAGTTTTTATAATTCTGATTATTCACTAAGAATTGTGGTTATTTTTAATGTAATTATTCACATGCACAGCACAAATGATGAACTCACATGCAGTAGGTCTGTTACTGGCCACTGTTTTAATCTACTTACATCAAATCAAAACACATTTCTATGATATATGGATTTTTTCAGTGATATGCATAAAATGTTTTAATTTCAGTGTTTTTGACCAACATTGCATTATATTCAATCATTTTCTTAAGAGTCCCAAAAATGTGATGTAGTCTTTACAACATCATCCGTGTCCATCACTTGCACTCTTTGGAGTAGATGTGATTGAAGTGTTTACATGCATACGCCACATATTTTACTATGATTATTGTTACTACAATTATGACCTTAATTGTATTAATTTGATCAAAGTATTGTGTTTACATGAGGTAAAGTTTAATTGCAATATTGTTTAAATCTCATTATAACTGCATTATGAGGGTGCCTGTAAATGTAGTCAATGTTTTATTTTCTCCATATAATAGAAGTCAGTGATCACAAAAATCCATTGTTCTTCAAATATCTTCTTTTGTTTTCCACGTCATACAGATTTGTGACCACATGAGGGTGAGCAAATGATGACAGAATTTTCATTTTCATTTTCACTATCCCTTTCGGTCATTGATGTACCCAAGTTTTATTTACTAGTTTTAGAAACTCATACACCTATTAGGATGTTTCTATGAACCGAACTGATGCAGTTAATAGAATCATCCTGTGATCAAATTTACTTGAATTACTTTTCTTTTTCTTTTCTTTTTTTGTAGTATGTGCACTGCTGATGATTGTATTTATGTCAACTGATATTTATTAAGTTTTAGACACTTTTAAATTCTGATTTAATTTTTTTTTTTAATTATTATTATTATTATTATTTTTTTTTTTCAAAATGTCTGCAATTTCTTTTTCCTTAAAGTATACAAACGAACATATCTTTGTGTGAAAAGCTGTTGGTCCAGTGGTCAGAGCTCATGGTGTGAGAGCTAAACCTGATGTGGGAGACCAGGGTTCAAATCCCCAGTCTGCTGCAGCTCTAAATGAGTGTGAAGGTTTTTTAGAAAAAGTTGTTTTTTTATTTATTTATTTATTTATTTTTAAAAAACCTCCTCCTCCTTTCTCAGTCCAGCCTTCATCTCTCCACTCTGTTTTACTGCCCCAAGTATCCATCTTTGTCATCACACCCTTTGTTTGGTGTACCATCCCAGGCACTTTGCTGTCACCACAGCTTTCTTTTTGTGAGGGCAATCCCCACATACTGAAGTGGGATTTGAACCCATGCAACTATCGCTGCCTTGTCCGCATCCAGTGTGTGTTTAAACACTAGTGCCATCATGGCTTTCACACTGAGAGATGATGTTTGGGGCAGTTTGTTGGATTTAATGACAACAAGTTAACCTAAGCAATAGTGGGACTCGAACCCAGGACTCCAAGATTAAAACACCACGTTTTAGCTCCTGAACCACTGAGTGGCAATGGGTGTTTTAGATGGACTTTTATGGAGATCTTTGTGTTATATAAAAGAAAAAGCTTTGCAGTTGTTGTGTTTGAACCCATATCCTCATGGTAGCATTATCTGTTGTTAACATGTGCTTAACCACTGGCCCATTGTGGCTTTCACATTCAGTGAAGGTGTTTGAAGCCTCTTGTTGGTTGCATACAATTTAACATATGTAAAAGGGGATTTGAACTTGTTAAATAAAAACAATTGAAAGTAAGCAATAGTGGAATTTGAACTCAGGATGCCATGATTGAAACACAATGCTTTATCTCCTGAACCACTGAGACTGCAGAGATTAGGAGTGTTTTCAACGGGTTTTATCGAGAACTAAAACTTTGTTCCTTTTTTTTATTATTTTTTAATGATAAATGGTTGTATCTTATCACCATTGTGAATAAATACTCAATTACTATCCTTGATTTTCATGTGAAACTTTTAATTTTATTAAAGTTATTAATTTTATATTCAAGCTTGTTATTGCACTATTTTGTGGTGGTTTTGTGAATTACACCACTGCAAATTGAGCCTAAGGAGCTTAAATGCACTACACTTCTGTAAGAGGGTGAGGGCAGAAAAACATGTTTTACATTGCAACATGAACAGACAGAAAGAGCTATTTACACTATCTTTTTTCTGTCAAAATATATTTGCAAATAAATCAGCTGGTGTGTGTTGAGCGCACTGACGCCATTGTACTGTGGCTGCCGTCGCATCATCCAAGTGGATGCTGCACACTGGTGGTGGATGAGGAGAGACCCCTGATATGATTGTGGGTGTACCGTAGTACATATGAAAGAGCTATATAAATGTCTCATTCATTCATGGGTTGCACACTCCTGCAATGATTTTTGTGAATTTCACCAAAAAAATCAAATCTAATGAACTTAAAAATTTTGCTCCCTCCTGTGGTTGTTTTTGCAAATTACACCAACACAAATCGAGTCTAATGAACTTAAATGTACTATACTTTTGCAAGAGGGTGAGAGCAGAAGAGTGTTCTCATAACGCTACGCAACATGAACAGCCAATCAGATCTGTTTATACTACCGATGTTCTGTGCTCACTTCTGTTAAATTGATTTGCAAAAAGTTACACCGCTGCATTTTGAGTTTAATGAACATAAAAGAGTTTCGCCCTCCTGTGGTGGTTTTTGTGAATTACAGCACTGCAAATCGAGTCTAATGAACTTTCAATAGGGTTTTTCATCTGTCCACTCTGTTCTTTTGTTAAAATATATTTATATACACGAAAGACCAGATTTCCTCGTTCACAGAGCTTGTATCCAGTGTATATGTATGAAGTAACTTAGGCTCAGGCTTTGTAAAAGATGGTCACTGCATCTGTGGGATGTTTCTGTTGCTGCTTCATGATTAAAAGTCTCAAATGTGATCTCGCCACTATAACAATTAGAATGGTAGAAGGTAAAGTGCAGTTTTCCATCCGCTCCACTAGGTGGCAGAAGCAGGTTTCAGCTTCAGTCTGACACTTCGGCTGCTTGACAACATGACGCTTGATGTTCCTGCAGATGAGATGACAGCTCTTAATGTCACTTTAACAGCAAATATTCCAGCTTAACTGCAAATAAAACCGACATACAGACGGAAAAAATGCGGGAACCAAGTGTCACGAGACTCGCCTGTAAGTAACTATTTCGCTTAAAGTCAATTTCTCTTGTCAGATGAATTGCTTGCACTGTATAGCAAACCAGTCGCTAGTTGTAGCCTTACCTTTTTAGTCTTTGAATGAATCTCTCTCTGATCTTCACACTATAAAGTGGAATAAGAAGGATATTGCAGTGGTTTCTGAATCATGTTAGAGTCAGCAGGAGTTGTGTGAAGCTCTGATGTTCTTCTGTTGCTTCATGCTTTTCTACTTCCTGTTATGACTGGTATATCAGAGGAAAACACAGCCTTTAAAATGGTATTTTAATTTAAAATTGTATATCACTACAAGTGACTATAGTCTGCATAAAAAAAAACCTACAGTGCTAAAACCTGCATTGGCTGGTTGTCTTGCTCTTTTTTTTGGAAATCAGATTGTGAATCTCACCTCTTCATGCTGATTAATTGAACTTCTTAGTGAAGCTCTAGCATATGTGCATTTGGTCTTTCTGTGGTGTTTTTGCTGTCTGCAAGCATCTTTACATTTAAACGATGTCCATCTAAAGGTAACGGTAAAGTACTTCTGTTTGTCACAGAAACGTTTAGTTGACTTGATTGACCTCACGTGGTCATACAGATCTGTTGTAATTTGAAACGGATATCATTAAACTGCTAGTTTTCTCCACAAAGTTGCTCATTTAATTTATTTTTACTTCAGCAGCATATTATATATTGTTGTTTGCTCCCTGTGAATAGATTTAGGACTGATTATGATTTTAAGAAGTTTATTTTGCTTAATTCCAGATTGTTTCGTCAGCAGTGGGCGGGACTTACAAGCAGTAATCCAATTGGCTGAAAATGTGATTAATATCTGACAGCCTGTTACCAATTTGCAATCCACCTGAGGACCAGCGTGAGCACAAGGAGAAGTCTTCTTTGAATATTGTAAGTTATTATTTTAAATTTAAAAAAAGATTTAAGTAACCTTTAGATGCTCTTACTTTTGGACTCTGTTTTCACATAAACACTGTATGACACGTTCTGTTTAACAACATAAAAATGCAGTTTTGTTTATATGTGGTTGTAACAGTGTTTTATGAAAAATACTTGACTTGAGTTTCTTAAACAATCAGTAGTTATGCTTTCAAATTGAATCCCATTTTTAAAGTATATCCATTTGATATGTATTATACCTTACAGCTCCTTCTATCACTTGAAATGTATAAATTGCAGCAGTGTTTCTGATTGTTTCACTGTGTGTTTGTAGAGGATCTCTGGGTCAGAACTGCTGGAGGTCATGAGGAGGTGGCAGGAGAAGCAGTCTCTTGAACTGCTGAACCCTTATTCCACTGACCTTTTTTCTGGAGTCATTGGAGCGCACTCCGTTTGCTGCCATAATGTGCCTTCGACAAGAACTCTTGGACGTGTCTGATAACGGTACCAGCTCATACCCTTTCTCTGGGATAAAGGTTATGACAGGCCATTTCTGTTTGAATGCATGTTTGAAAATGGAGTTAATTACAAACTGGAGTGATCAGTTTGTGTGCACAATAAAAGGCTACATGTGACGTTTGTGTGCTGTTCATGATTTCCAGCTGATCTCAGCTCTCCAAACATCAAGACATGCTGTTACATACAATCGATAGTTCAAATGAGGTGTGGGCTCATCTGTCATTCACTGGCCCACATCTTTAGTAGGTTTTTTTTTTTTTTTTTTTGGACAAGCTGTGAGTGATTTGTAAGTTCATGATTGCCAAGCTAGAATCAATTAAGTTTTCCTCAATAGAAATCCAGCTTATTAGCAGAGTTCACATATGAATGCCTGTAATGTGATGCAGCTGTAGTCTGAATTTTTCAACATGGATCATCTCAAGGGAAACACCCTTTAAATGCTGGTTTGAGGGTGTGTTTCCCACAGAGGAAGGCAGGCAGCATCTGAGATTTCCATTGGATGATATCAGGGGTGTGGCTGGAAACAGGATTGCTTGATTGAATCCTGGTGTGGTGCTGGATTTAAGGGGAGTGGCCAAAAAAAGCCCCACCCAAACTATCGACTTAGCCTGTGTCTGGAAATTTTTATAAGTCGATTTTGAAAATTTTGACTTCTGCTCCATAACCGCTGCTGGATATTGTCTCAGAAGTCCCAGGGGGAGCGGTCTGGATCTTAACTCCCCCCTTTGTGTCTAGCCTTCTCTCGTCCTTCCAGTCATGATCTGATCCGCTCATTTTCGCAGCTTGTCACAGCTCACGACCGGACAACCGTCACGCAACCGTGCTTCGGTGACCAGGCTGGGGCTTGAACCCAGGTCCTTCCGTTCAGGGAGGACATGCTCAGACCATTGAGCTACTGGCACGTTCACATTAAGTACTCTTTTTTTTGGATTCTTGTCTTTTTTTTTTCATTGAAAAACCAGTGAAACTAAACTAATTTTCTACCTCCAGAGAGGGATTTGAACCAGGACTTTCCACGTTGAAGGCTAACCTTCAGACCGCTGCACCACTGGTCCGTTCTCAGACTCTGCTTTTTTTTTTGGATTCTTGTCTTTTTTTTTTCATTGAAAAACCAGTGAAACTAAACATTTTTTCTACCTCCAGAGAGGGGATTTGAACCAGGACTTCCCACATCAAGGGCTGAGATTCAGACCACTGCACCACTGGTCTGTTCTCGCTCCCTGCGAGTTTTTGGATTTTAGTCCTTTTGTCATTGAAAAACCAGTGATACTAAACAATTTTTCCTCCTTCAGAGAGGGATTCGAACCAGGATTTCCCACTTTAATGGCTGACGTCCAGACCACTGCACCACTGGTCCGTTCTCGCTCCCTGCGAGTTTTTGGATTTTAGTCATTGAAAAACCAGTGAAACCAAACATTTAGAGAGGGATTCGAACCAGGACTTCCCACATCAAGGGCTGAGATTCAGACCACTGCACCACTGGTCCATTCTCGCTCCAAGTTCTTTGTTTTGGGGGGCTTCTTGCCTTTTTTTTTTTTTCGTTGAAAAACCAGTGAAACTAAACAATTTTTCCACCTTCAGAAAGGGATTAGAACCAGGATTTCTCATGTCAAGGGCTGACGTTCAGACCACTGGTCTGTTTTTGCTCTCTGCTCTTTTTTGGATTTAAGTCCTTTTTTCATTGAAAAAAGCAGAGAACTACACAATTTTTCCATCTCAAAAGAGGGACTCAAACCATGATTGTCTACATCAAAGACTGACATTCAGACCACTGCACCACTGACCTTTTCACACATTTTTAGTTTTTTTGAGTTCAGTCAAAAAACAATGAAAGTAAGCTTTCCAAATCTTAAGGGAAATTGTGTGTGTGTGGTGGTTTTGTGAATTACATCACTGAGCCTAATGAGCTTAAATGCACTGCAGTTTAGTTTTGTGAATTACACCAATACAAATCGAGTCTAATGAACTTAAATGTACTATACTTCTGCAAGAGGGTGAGAGCAGAAGAGTGTTCTCATAATGCTATGCAACATGAACAGCCAATCAGATCTGTTTACACTATCGATGTTCTGTGCTCACTTCTGTTAAAATAAATTGATTTGCAAAAAGTCAAAAGATCTAATCAAAAGATCTGTGGTAATTTCCATGAATTACACCTCAGCAAATCGAGTCTAATGAACATAAAAGTGTTTCGTCCTCCTGTGATTTTCATAAATTACACTGCTGCAAATCAAGTCTAATGAACATAAAAGATTTTCGCCCCCCTGTTGTGATTTTTGTGAATTACACCGTGTCCTAACCAGGCGCGATGCGATGAGATTCCAGTGATGAGCAAATTAACTTTCCACACTAGACACGACGTGACATTGAGAAGCGATAAAAATCAATCAAAAACCACAGTCAATCAGAAGAGAGTGTGGGCAGGCTCTCTCGGCAAGAGCACAGCAGACACAATGAAATTGGCAAGTACATAGTAAAATTCATAAATATTACACCATTTAAACATTATTTAAAATACATACGGAGAAATAGAAACCGTTTCTAAAATAGAATCGCCGCTAGTCGCCGTCCTGGCTGGTTAGGACAAAAACTCCAATTAACATGGAAAAGATACCTTTTATCGCGTGTCGCGGCATCGCGTCTGGTTAGGACATGGTGTTACACCATTGTAAATAGAGTCTAATGAACATAAAAGAGTTTTGCCCTCCTGTGGAGATTTGTGTGAATTACACCGTTGAAGATCGAGTCTAATGAACATAAAAGAGTTTTGCCCTCCTGTGGAGATTTGTGTGAATTACACCGTTGAAGATCGAGTCTAATGAACATAAAAGAGTTTTGCCCTCCTGTGGTGATTTTTGTGAATTACACCGTTGAAGATCGAGTCTAATGAACATAAAAGAGTTTTGCCCTCCTGTGGAGATTTGTGTGAATTACACCGTTGAAGATCGAGTCTAATGAACATAAAAGAGTTTTGCCCTCCTGTGGTGATTTTTGTGAATTACACCGTTGAAGATCGAGTCTAATGAACATAAAAGAGTTTTGCCCTCCTGTGGTGATTTTTGTGAATTACACCGCAGTAAATCAAGTCTAATTAACATAAAAGTGTTTCGCCCTCCTGTGGTGATTTGTGTGAATTACACCATTGCAAATCAAGTCTAATAGTGAACATAAAAGAGTTTTGCCCTCCTGTGGAGATTTGTGTGACGAAAGCAGACTGTGGGGTTGGCTCACATCAGCAGCGTCTGTGTCCAAAGTTGCCCTGACACACCAAACCAACGCTAGACAGCCGACGGCCAAGTAGCACGTCAGTTCTGCGCCTGCGTGAGATGAAATGCCTTTCCGAACAAGCAGGTGGCAGTATCTGAACAGCCAATCAGAATGATCAGATGGCCCGACAGACCGACGAGCTCCGACGCCGATTCAACATTTCGAATCGGCCGACAAAAAGGTGACGAGGACCAACTTCAGCCGACGGTGCGGAACACACTGAGAAAACTTAGTCGGCCGACGGACAAAAACGGCCAGGCGGCTGACCGTCGGCTTGGTGTGTTCCTGCCTTTATAATGAACATAAAAGAGTTTTGCCCTCCTGTGGTGATTTTTGTGAATTACACTGCAGTAAATCAAGTATAATTAACATAAAAGTGTTTCGCCCTCCTGTGGAGATTTGTGTGAATTACACCATTGCAAATCGAGTCTAATAAAGAACATAAAAGAGTTTTGCCCTCCTGTGGAGATTTGTGTGAATTACACCATTGCAAATTGAGTCTAATAAAGAACATAAAAGAGTTTTGCCCTCCTGTGGAGATTTGTGTGAATTACATAGCTGTAAATCGAGTCTTAATAAACTCGAAAGAGTTTCGGACCACTGGTCCTTTCACGCTCCCAGTTCTTTTTTTGGATTTTAGTCCTTTTTTCATTGAAAAACCAGTGAAACTACAAAATTTTTCTAAATCAAGAGGGGGATTTGAACCGGGATTTCCCACTTCAAGGACTGCTGTTGATCCTTTCACCCTTACTGTTCAGTTTTTTGAAGTTTTGTCATTTTTATTCTGTAAAAAACAGTGAAAGTAAATTTTCCAAATCTTGAGGGAAATTGTGTGTGTGTGGTGATTTTGTGAATTATATCACTGCAAATCGAGCCTAATGAGCTTAAAAGCACTGCACTTCTGTAAGAGGGTGAGGGCAAAAAAACATTTCACACTGCAACATGAATAGCCAATAAAAAATATTTACACTATCTATGAAGCAGCCTGTTAAAACATATTTGCAAATAAATCATAAGAGCTAAATGGGTTGCACACTTCTGCAATGATTTTTGTGGACTTCACCAAAACAAACCAATTCTAATAAACTTAAATGTTTTGCACCCTCCTGTGGTTATTTTTGTGAATTATACCAATGTAGATCGAGTCTAATGAACTTAAATGTACTATACTTCTGCAAGAGGGTGAGAGCAGAAGAGTATACTCATAATGCTACGCAACATGAACAGCCAATCAGATCTGTTTACATTACCGATGTTCTGTGCTCACTTCTGTTAAAATAAATTGATTTGCAAGAAGTCAAAGACCTAAAATGCTGTGAGCCCTCTTGTGGTAATTTCCATGAAGTACATTGATGCAAATCGAGTCTAATGAACATAAAAGTGTTTCGCCCTCCTGTGGTGATTTTTGTGAATTACACCGTTGCAAATTGAGTCTAATAATGAACATAAAAGTGTTTCGCCCTCCTGTGGTGATTTTTGTGAATTACACCGTTGCAAATTGAGTCTAATAATGAACATAAAAGTGTTTCGCCCTCCTGTGGTGATTTTTGTGAGTTACACCATTGCAAATCGAGTCTAATAATGAACATAAAAGAGTTTCGCCCTCCTGTGGTGATTTGTGTGAATTACACCGTTGCAAATCGAGTCTAATGAACTTTACCACCACCACCAGTGGTACTGCACCACCAGTCCTTTCAAAGCTCCTGTTCAGTTTTTTGGAGTTTTGTCTTTTTTATTAAGTCAAAAAACAGTGAAACTGAACTTATTCCATCTTGAGAGAGATTTGAACCAGGGTTTCACACATCAAGGGCTGACATCCAGACCACTGCACCACTGGCCCTTTCGCACTTACTACTCTCTCTTTTTTTTTTCTTTTTTTTTTTCATTGAAAAACCAGTGAAACTAAACTTTTCCACCTCAAGAGAGGAATTCGAACCAGGATTTTGAAAGCGATTTGAACTAGGATTTATATGATAGGAAAATGTTTGCAATTGTGGGACTTGATCCAAGAACCCCACCTATAAAAGGCAAGTGATTAGCCACTGAGCCATAGACTTTGTGACATTTGTGTTGGTTCAATTTCATTTTAAGTTTATCTACATCATTAAAAATAAATAATAGAATGTAAGCATCAAATTCAGAACTCTATTGTTAAAGTTTAATGCTTTATCGTTTGGGCCACTGAATCTGACCAGGTAATGTATGTGACTCAGTAATTTCCTACACATTATCAGTGTTCATTTATATAATGATTGTCTCATCTGTATGGAATTAATGTTAAGATGATTTTAAAAATGTCTGTTCAATGTCTGGATCGAATCTGCATCTGAATTATATGTACAAAATGGTTTATCCCACATAAACTGATGTGGCAAAAAAAGAAAAGGGAAAAAGAATATTTTAAACCATTTATTAAACCAAGTTGTATCAAATGTACAAACAACCACAAAAATGGTCATTAAGAACTTTATTATCAAACTCAAACTGTTAACACATACATAACCTGTAAATAACTTATTTGGTTTTCTTTATATATATATATATATATATATATATGAATTGTGTCACATTTTATGCAAAACAAAACAGTCCAACACACCAGCCTGGAAGTTTTCTGGTAATCCTGGAGACCTTGATTAGCTGCTTCAGCTGTTTTTAATCAGGATTGGAGCTAAACTTAGGAAAGTGGCTCAGCCTGTCCCAGTGTCTCGAGTCGAAGGCAGAGAAACACCCTGGACAAATGGCCAGTCCATCCCAGGGCAATTAATCAGTAAAAAGCTGCAATTAGACACAATTTAAATGGTTAGCTGTTTTATCAGTCATTAGTTGACTAATGACTGATCAGACTTTACTATAAATGTGTTAAGGCCAATTCACACTGCACAGACAAAACGGCTGGATCAGCTTGTTACCCCTGTCGGTGTCCGTTGGCGTTGGTTGGGGTTTGTTTTCACCCGAGTGAACATGTTCAGTCAGTGTTTGTGGCTGTCTGTTGGGGCAGTGTGAACATGACAGTTATTTTTAAATTCTAAATCCAATGGCCAGCTTGTTTGTTGTCATTTGTCTGTGCAGTCTGAATTGGCCTTCAAAGGGATAGTTTCCTCTAAAATGAAAATTAAGTCATTCACTCTCCTTGTTGTTGTTCTAATGCAGTATGCCATTCTGTAGAGTATATTATACTTATTATACTGCAGTATGCATGTCACTTTTTTATTAAACTTGATTTATTGAACTGCTGCACTAACAGATTCTCACGAATGCATAGTCGTGCACAGAAGACCAACAGCCAAGGCCAGGATTTACATTAAATAGTTAATACATTACATTTCGGTTTGTTTTTCACCAAACCATATCGCACACTCCCAGAACACTTGGAATATACTAACACGTGTCGCATGGGATCTTTCTGTGATACTTTTTCACCTTTTTTTAAAGACTGATGCTGATCGCTATTCACTGCCATTGGTATTTGTGGTCTGAAAAAGAATTGCATAAGGTATTAGAACAACAACAGGGTGAGTAAATGGTGACTTAATTTTCATTTTACGGGGAACTATCCTTTATCAATTATCCGTGATCAATCTCTCCCACAAACCCATTTGGCTTTGGTTTAATCGCTATCAAAACTGATTTTTGTCTTTTTAAATCTGTAAAAGCCAGAGTCTTACTCCTCTATCCATAACCTCATGAACCATCCAGAGCTCCAGACAGAGACTCACAAGCTCCTCATCAGTGACGCAGAAATACATCTTCTGCTTGAATCTGCAAACACAAACAACACAAAGTCATTGTATAATTGTGAACAAACATGAGAAATAAAATCAAATAAACATCTACTTCAAGCTAAAAGAATTTCCCATATTTTATGTGTTTACACTGTGAGTTTGTCATTGAGTTCAACAACAACATTTTATCTATCTTTCCACATTTATTAATGCGGATAAATTTATTGACCACAAGAGGGAGCTGATGACCAGCTGTTTGTCACCTGCCTTGTGCACATTTAACCAAATAAAATTGACTTTAAAAATTGCTTTAGTATGAAAATGTTAAAGTATGTGTGATGTTTTGGAAAATAGTCAATCTGAATCTGCAACTTTAATTCTCTGCTGGCACTAAAATATGACTCGAAGAGACAAAACTGAAGTCCAGTTTCCCCATCTGCTCAACTAGGCAGCGTAATCAGACGTAATTGTCCTCAAAACATTCTGCAGATGACAGCTCAGAGACAGACTCATAATGTCGCTTAACAGCACATATTCCAGCCCATAAACAAACAAAACATACAAATGTTGTGATAAAGTGCAAGAATCAAATATGTCCCACAAAATTCACCTGTAAGTCTCCTTCACTTACATTGTATTTATCTTGTAAAAATATTAGCATCTAGAAGTCCTTAATTACTGTATATTACTGTATTTCAGTCATTATTTAGGTGTGTATTGCTTCTGAGTTTTGATACAGAGCTTTTGATACATGGTTTCTGTGTCTGTTGTTGTTGTAGTGTTACTGTAGGTAATCTACTGGATTGATGTTAATAGAGTCAGTTGGAGTGTGAGAGCTGAAGTGCTTTTAATGAAAACCATCATATATACAGTCCAAGACGTTTAGGATTACTGTTGTTTATTTTGAAGGAAATTCTCAATTTTAATTGAACCAAAAGATTATTATTGATACTACATTACTGAAGTATAATACGCTCTGCCATATATATATATATATTGCAGTGTCTTTACCTACAGAATAAGGAATGAGTTTGTACATCCAGTCAACAGAAGCAGAGACACTGCTGGACGTCACACTGTTAAAAACTCTAATAGCAGTAAAGAAGTGTCATTTTCTAAGATTTCATGGATGTTAAAGGTTCTTCATGGAATCATCAATGCCTTTATTTTAAGAGTGTATATGATTGTGTGTTTGTGTTTTCTGTTGTAAGGTGGAGTGAATGTACATGATGGAAATATCTGTGACGTTCCTCCTCACTGGATGTCTGATACAAGGTCTCGTTCTTATAGATTATTCCTCCGCTGAATTAATATTCTGAAAGCATTTTCATGTGAGCTTTGTAAGATTCAAGAGCAAAAAGAGCTGCAGTTTATTCTGCATGTGAACTCTGTGCGATCAGTTCCTCTTGTCTGTGTGTGTTTTAGGAGTTTTTTGTGGTTTTAAAATCAATCTGCTAAAGAGAGTAGAAGCTCTAGAAGGATCC
Organism: Ctenopharyngodon idella; assembly: GCF_019924925.1. Lineage (NCBI taxonomy): Eukaryota > Metazoa > Chordata > Actinopteri > Cypriniformes > Xenocyprididae > Ctenopharyngodon > Ctenopharyngodon idella. The sequence goes on from NC_067223.1 coordinate 14,474,060, forward strand.
TGTGTTTTCATACCCTGCACATTTGTTATTGATCAACAATATGAACAATATCTCACTGATGCGAAGAGAATATGGTATAAAGACAAAAACATAGTGTTTGACTCCAGTAGCCCCGACACTGGATTGTTAAGAGGAGAAATATTTGGCACTCCTACAGAAAAAAACTGCACCACCCGCTTCAATAATGTTGAGCAGAAAGATATTGGGTCATATTCCTTCAGACTTGAAGGCAAAGTTGGATTGAAACATACCTACACAAACACTGTTGAAATTGTCCTCATAGGTGAGTGTCATATTGTTCATGCTGCTTCTATCTTAATGTAAGTGCAGCACAAGTAGTTTTACCATTTACTGCACTGTTGCTCTTCTAGTTATTTACATATAGACCTTATGTAGCCCCGCCCCTTTTCAGTGCTGCACTCGTTTGTATTTCCACAGCATGAAGATCTTATGGATTTATGAACAAACCGCTTGTTTTAAAATCTTCCCGGTCTACTGGGATTTGTTATGACATCTGCTTCAAACATTACAATGCTCGTGATAACTGTCGTTAACTCTACAATTAATAAATCCACTTCACCAGCTAATTACTCTTCGACAGCGATGCCATAGAAATATACAGAGCTACTGCAAAAACGGAAGATCAAACACAAAATCCTAAAGATGGCTGCACGCTTGTTTCTCTGGTGCATAAGGTCTATAGGAGCTAATGAATCAGAGGTCTCACACATTCACAGAAAATAGCTTACGTCCCCACTGCAAAATTAATCGGATTTTGTGACTGGACATAAATGAAAAATAAATCTACTACTGTACAATACTGTATGATATGATGATGTGATACTGTAATGTTTGTCTGTATCTCTATGTGTTGTAGAGTCTCCACCCAAACCCAGTGAGTCTGTTGAAGGATCAGCAGGAGGTGATGGAGGTGACGGAGGGAAGCTCTGTGAATCTGCGCTGCTCGACTAAGATCTTCTGTTCCTCTCATCCAGCAGTTCTCACGTGGAGCTCGTCTCCTGAACACCTCCTCAACAAGAGCGTCACACAACAGCAGCGTCAGGAGGAGACTGATCTGATCTCTGATCTGATCTTCACTGTAACTCACCGTCATCATTCAGCCACTTTCACCTGCACTGTAACACACCAGCTTCAGCAGAAGATTAAAAAAAACAAAATCACAAAACGAGTCCCGTACGCTACGTGTTCAGTGTAAGACAGGGATTATTTCAATCAATACTGTCTGATCATCTAGAATTAGTGCTGTAAATCATAACAACCGCCTGAATGTTTTTCTCCTTCATTAGATGCTCCTAAAAACACATCTGCGCATGTAAATCCATCTGGTTTTGTTCTGGAGGGTCGTTCAGTGACTCTGAGCTGCAGCAGTGATGCAAACCCACCGGTGCTCAACTACACCTGGTACAGAGACACTGAAGAACCCCTGAAACCAGTGCAGACCGGACAGAACCTGACCATCAACAACACCAACCCGACACACAGCGGATACGTCTGTACAGCTCAGAACACAATCATTAGTATACTGGACTTGAGTATTTACACCACAATATATATTCATATGGTGAAAATGTTTGATGGAGAATCGTTTTTTAAAGAGTGGTAATGGAAGTGTTATAATAGATATTGTAATTGATTCATTTATTAGTTTTGCTTAATTCCTATTTTATGCTCTCAAAATAATAATTTGCTTCTCACACGCTCACATAAAAATACTCTTCACGTGATTCAATAGGTCTAAGATTTAGTGATTAATATGAGAATACTGTCAGGCAGTGGGGTCAGCTGAGCTCCTGACAGCATCTGTAGCAATTTGAACACGTCTCAGTTTGTGAAAAAGAAGCGAAACGTTTACAGCATTACACTTACGATGGAACTGGCCCAGTAGAAGTTAATCAAGTGAGAATCTCGTAATGCAGACTCTAGTGAGTGTGAGAAAAAGGCTGAAGTGTGAAACGTTCACTTTTGTGTTGTTACTTTGCTTGCTTACTTATAACCTACACATGCAACGCTGATTACTGCAATTAATTAATTAATTAATTAACAATGTTCTGCTTCAAAATGTCATGGGAAGTGTAACTTCATTTAACATTTTCTTCTATTAAAATGCCTATTTCAAATTCAATTTTCGAATTCTCACTTTTTAGCAGATATTGTTTTCATTCATCAGGCTCTCAATCGATTTATGAATAAGACTGGGAAATACCGCTCCATTTCACATTGTCCAATGAAATTTCAGCTTGTTGTACCACATTACGATTGGTTGGTTTATTATACATGACAAACGGGCTTCGATGAATTATGTAATCAAATATTTAATTGAAATGACACATTAGCTTTGATTAATGATGAAAAAGGTTTAAAAATCGTGATTGTTTGGCTTGTTTTTTCCTGCCGTCGAGCCTCAGGCATTCACAGAAAGAGCCGTAATGCTCGCGAGATCCGACCTCTGTTGTAAGAAGACGGTTTGATCACAATTATGAATATGGGGTTACTGATATAAACTTATTGTATTTTATTTTTACAATGAGCAGAATAATTTCAAAAAAAAAAAAAAAAAAAAAAAAAAATGTCAGAATGAGAATCTGTCAGTCAAGTCCGAAGCAAGACACACGCCACCCATAGCAACGATCATGGCAACGTCTTGGACCGACAGATACGTAAAAATAAAGAGGACTTTTCCGACTTTCGAACGCTTTGTTACAGTTTTGTACACATTGTCATATTAATTATAATTCAAATGAATTCTGTTTTATTGACCACAATATTATTGATGATAACTGTTGAGAGGGGCACTTTTGATTCATTTTGAAAAAGTGCAGAGGCTCAAGCCCTCAAAGCCCTCCCCTCTGCACATCCTGAGGGGGCCACAAGAGGGCGCAAATAAGCAAAATATTAAGGACTGCTTATTCCGCTCTCTTGTGGCCTCAGAAGGACTAAATCGTGGTTAAAGATACAGGAAAGAAGATATTTGTTTAAATTTGATTTTGTTTTTGACTGTTAGAAAAGAATATTTGTTGTTTTCCTTAATAAATTGGGTCAATAAAACAGTGATTAAATTCAAAACTTTTTTCTATGGTCTTTGATTAAAAGAGGTTAGGCCTCTGAAAATGTTCAATAATGATCCATACCAAATGATATTAAACATTATACCATGATACATTTTTTTAGCTGTATAGTCCAGCCCTGGGCTAAAACCAGGGTAGAAAATGGCCCTTTATTTCTAAATGATGACAATTTTTGATGAAAAAAAAAAATCATACTAACATTATAAGTGCAACTCAGGAAAAAATATAAAATAATTGACAAATGCAGTTAATGACCCCTTTAAAAGTTATTTTATTTTTTAGGTTTTTAATGACTTTATTTTTAATTAAAAAGTGACACAGAGAGTAAAAAACAGGAAAATCATCAGGAAATCCTTGGTGGCGCTGTGCTGGTGCTATGAACATTTCTGACGGGGTTTTTGTCCCAGCAATCCCTGGCCTAGCAGCACCACTGCTTGCAACAGAGTTATAAAGTCTGAATTATGAGATATAAAATTGCAATTGCGAGGGAAAAGTCAGAATTGTGAGATAAAAAGTCACAATTAACTTTTTATTCCGTGGCAGAAACAAGCTTTCCTGCATTTTATCATCGGTGTCACGATTAGAGACACAAACAGGATACAAACAGCATTATTTTGCAGAAATCTGTTCTGCTTTCAGTTTCTTGGGTAAGAAAGAATCTACCAGCTATTTAGTACTGAACTTCCTATGTTTTTTACTGTAATACTATATATCTTGATATATAATAGCCAACCTTAAAAAGTAAGAAACGCAAAGAAATAAAATGATAATGTTTTATTAACTGCTGTATAGTGTTTTAGGACTGTGGATTTTAAATGTGATTCAACACTTATTCCTGAATAATCTGAGAATTATTATTTCTACACTGGATCTCACAAGACGTTTCAAGTAAATATAAAGAAATGTTTTTTTGAATATTATCCAGTAAGCTTCATATTGATTTGGATATATTACCCAGACTGGCTGTTATTTTGTTCTAACTGAAATGGGAAGTGGTATAAACTCTAATAGCAGTAAAGACGTGTCGTTTTCACACACAGCTCTCTCTCTATCCAGTGTAAAAGCGTCACAGTCGAGCGCTGCAGCTCTTTCACTCATCTCTGGTAAGTCATTTACACACTAAAACTTCTGTCCTTTTGAGATTTTCAGTGTTTTGACGCTCTGAGGTTGTAAACATGTTCAAGATGAGCAGGTCCTGTTTTTAATCTTTCTAAAAAGATTTGATTTAGTAGCCTGTATTTTTTCTCATGACATTAGAAATAATATGAGTTTACACCAACAGCTAAAAATGTATACAAAAGTTAAAAAAGGAAATAACTGTAAAAAGTTTATACACTTAAAAATAAAGGTTCCAAAAGGGGTTTTTTTTTTTTTTTTCCACAGCGATTTCATAGAACAATTCATGGTTCCCTGAAGAACTTTTCACTGAACACTTCTTAAAAGAACCATTTTTTCGTAATATGAAGAATAATCTAAAGAACATTTTCTAATATAAAGAACTTTTGTGGAATGGAAAGATTTCATGGATGTTAAAGGTTCTTCATGGAATCATCAATGCCAATAAGAGTCTTTATTTTAAGAGTGTATATGATTGTGTGTTTGTGTTTTCTGTTGTAAGGTGGAGTGAATGTACATGATGGAAATATCTGTGACGTTCCTCCTCACTGGATGTCTGATACAAGGTCTCATTCTTATAGATTATTCCTCCGCTGAATTAATATTCTGAAAGCATTTTCATGTGAGCTTTGTAAGATTAAAGAGCAATAAGAGCTGCAGTTTATTCTGCATGTGAACTCTGTGTGATCAGTTCCTCTTGTCTGTGTGTGTTTTAGGAGTTTTTTGTGGCTTCAGTATCAGTCTGCCGAAGAGAGTAGAAGCTCTACAAGGAGCCTGTGTTTTCATACCCTGCACATTTAATATTGAACAACAATATGAACAATATCTCACTGATGCAAAGAGAAAATGGTATAAAGACAAAAACATAGTGTTTGACTCCAGTAGCCCCGACACTGGATTGTTAAGAGGAGAAATATTTGGCACTCCTACAGAGAAAAACTGCACCACTCGCTTCGATAATGTTAAGCAGAAAGATAATGGGTCATATTCCTTCAGACTTGAAGCCAGTGATAAATTAAAACATACCTACAAAACTGTTAAAATTGTCATCATAGGTGAGTGTCATATTGTTCATGCTGCTTCTATCTTAATGTAAGTGCAGCGCAAGTAGTTTTACCATTTACTGCACTGTTGTTCTTCTAGTTATTTATCTATAGACCTTATGTAGCCCCGCCCCTTTTCAGTGCTGCACTCCTTTGTATTTCCACAGCATGAAGATCTAATGGATTTATGTTTTAAAATCTTCCCGGTCAGCTGGAATTTGTTATGACATCCGCTTCAAACATTACAATGCTCATGATAACTGTCGTTAACTCTACAATTAATAAATCCACTTCACCAGCTAATTACTCTTCGACAGCGATGCCATAGAAATATACAGAGCTACTGCAAAAACGGAAGATCAAACACAAAATCCTAAAGATGGCTGCACGCTTGTTTCTCTGGTGCATAAGGTCTATAGCAGCTAATGAATCAGAGGTCTCACACATTTACAGAAAATAGCTTACGTCCCTAATGCAAAATGAGTTGGATAGTGTGACTGCACATAAAGGGAAAATAAATCTACTACTGTACAATACTGTATGATATGATGATCCATGTGATACTGTAATGTTTGACTGTATCTCTGTGTTGTAGAGTCTCCACCCAAACCCACAGTGAGTCTGTTGAAGGATCAGCGGAAGGTGACGAAGGTGATGGAGGGAAGCTCTGTGAATCTGCGCTGCTCGACTAAGATCTTCTGTTCCTCTCATCCAGCAGTTCTCACATGGAGCTCGTCTCCTGAACACCTCCTCAAGGAGAACGTCACACAACAGCAGCGTCAGGAGGAAACTAAGCTGATCTCTGATCTGATCTTCACTGTAACTCACCGTCATCATTCAGCCACTTTCACCTGCACTGTAACACACCAGCTGCAGCAGAAGATCACAAAATCACAAAACGAGTCCCGTACGCTACGTGTTCAGTGTAAGACAGGGATTATTTCAATCAATACTGTCTGATCATCTAAAATGTAAATCATAACTGTAAGCTGTAAATCATAACAACCGCCTGAATGTTTTTCTCCTCCATTAGATGCTCCTAAAAACACATCTGCGCATGTAAATCCATCTGGTTTTGTTCTGGAGGGTCGTTCAGTGACTCTGAGCTGCAGCAGTGATGCAAACCCACCGGAGCTCAACTACACGTGGTACAGAGACACTGAAGAACCCCTGAAACCAGTGCAGACCGGACAGAACCTGACCATCAACAACACCAACACGACACACAGCGGACGATACGTCTGTACAGCTCAGAACAAACACGGCGCTCAGAACGCATCAGTGCAGCTGGACGTCCAGTGTGAGTATCAAGAGTCTGTTCTGATTTACTCACTTATGATAAACATGGTCGGCATCATTTCTAGTAGGCTACAACGTAATTGCTCTTCAAAACGGTCTGTTTTCCCCTGCCATCGTTAGTTGAAGCTGTGTGTCAACAAGGCACGGCTGCAGAGTGTGAGTTGCTCCGTCTCACACGCAGCCTCAGAGGGAGAGAAATTCTCCAGTAGAGAATAGAGTTTATAGTAGAGTTTATCTATACAACGCAGGCTTGTATAATAATTTAGCTGCTGGGCTCGATACCAGGTTTTGGTACCTGCGCATACCTTAACTTAGCCTAAACTACAGCTGGTTAAAGGCTTGCACACCCCGTCCATGTGCAGGACGATCCGCGTGTACAACAGGGCATGTGTGAGTGACTTGAGAGCTTCAAAACAGCAGTCCACTAAATCCGTTTTTCCGCGCTCACGCACAAAGGAGTATACTTTGAAAAGCTTGCGTGCTCAACTGTGCGCAAGATGCAGCGGAACGCGGAAAATGAAGTATAACTGGTCATTTATGCCGGTGGAATGGCAATCGCGCCTGCCTATTAATTGGCCTAAATTGCAGCACAATCGACCGATGCCAATTAATTAAAAAATGCCAAAAATTGGCCCGATATATCGGCCGGCCGATCAATCGGTCGACCTCTAATCACTAGTTTATGTTCAAGTTTCGTCAAGTCAAGCCAAGCCAAGCCAAGCCATGCCAAGTCTTTATGTTGTATCTTTTCATGTCGGGATTTTCAATAAATTGCACATGGGTTCAAATCAACTTGCCTTTAGTGGACTTTCTGTTAAAAATATAAACATTATAGCATATTTAAGCTGAAATGACATACTGCATGACATGGAGGCGCTGGCGCGATCACTTGCATTTTTTCCCTAATAACAGCAGAAACAACTTAAAATACTCTGTCATTTTTGGTCATACAGATAAGAGTAATTCATTCGAAAGAGTCTACTTTTATTTGTATAATCTCACAATAACAAGAAAACATTGTGCCTTTGTAAAATAAAGAAAAAAATAAAATAAAGATGCGCTTTCTGCTGTCTCGTTCTCTGTGAACTGGAGCGCGTCAAAAAAAATAACCAAAACTCAGTGTATACTTGCCTCACAGACATGAGAAATATATCTATAGAAAGCTTGAAAAATGTCAAGCGATTGTCAACTATTTCAAGTGGAAAACAAATATTCTCAGATTATGCAATCCATATGAAACGTGCATATAGGCGTGTCCACTACTGCGGAGATGACACAACCGATCTCTGCAGCTGAAAACACAGAAAACATTATCAATAAATTATTAAAATTGCTGTTTTTTCACAACACATTCATAATCATTACTTTTGCCAGTGCGCTGTGGCAAGCTTGTGCGCTTGAGTGTTGATTAGGCTGTGTATTATATATAGGCAATTAAAGGCTCATTATTGGGATTTATGACTTTATATATTATATTTTATACTTTATATATTTATATAACATGTGTGATTAGTCGACTAATCACTTAAATAAATGACTACTAGTTGACAAGAAAAATCTTTAGTTGAGGGCAGCCTTAATATACAATAAACATTACTTTGTTAATCTATAATTTGTAGTCTTTTAAACTGCTGACCCTTTTTACATGGAATAAAAAAAATGAGGGAAGGAGCTCACATTATTGTGAATTCCTACAGAATTTTTTTTTAAAACTAATTTCTTACCATACTTACGTTAGTGTTTTTTCATAGCATTTAAAGACTTTACTATTATTCAAAAAATGTGATGGCCTAAATGCTTTTCTCCTTCATTAGATGCTCCTAAAAACACATCTGCGCATGTAAATCCATCTGGTTTTGTTCTGGAGGGTCGTTCAGTGACTCTGAGCTGCAGCAGTGATGCAAACCCACCGGAGCTCAACTACACCTGGTACAGAGACACTGAAGAACCCCTGAAACCAGTGCAGACCGGACAGAACCTGACCATCAACAACACCAACCCGACACACAGCGGACGATACGTCTGTACAGCTCAGAACAAACACGGCGCTCAGAACGCATCAGTGGAGCTGGACGTCCAGTGTGAGTATCAAGAGTCTGATCTGATTTACTCACAATCACTAGTTTATTAGACTGGAGATTAGGGCTGCATGCAACAAACGATTATTTTGATAATCAATTAATCTAACGATTATTGGAGCGATTAATCGACTAATCGTCGATTATTCACTGGATAATCAGTAGGCTTTGATCCATTGTTCTACTTTTGCAATTAGTTAAAATATTGAGTTATACCCATTTTAAGTAATAAATAAAACAAAGAAATCACTTCAGCTTTTGAAAAAGTATTTTAATGAATTTTGAGCCAAATGAATGGACCAATCTCCTTCAGGTTCTTTCCTCCTCAGAAGTCATCAATAGTCCAACTATTACAATGAGTTGCACTGTGTTTTTATTAAGTCTGGGAATTGTAATAATAACTTTTTAATAAGAGTAAAAATATTAATTTGTAATATTGTGCATATTTTTTGAAAAATGTTCCTCTCTAAAGTTCTTTTTTTTAACAAACTATCGAGTTTATGGTCATTGAATGGATTTCTTTAGGTAAATGCAATGTTTTGTGACATATTGTTTGCAAGCTGTTTTATGTAAGCAATAAGGTACTCGAGGCTGTGCTGTATCGTGAATAAGTCACGGCTGAAGGGCGTTGTTAGGCACGATGCGAAGCGATACAGCACTAGCCTCGAGTACCTTATTGCTTTTTTAAAACGGTTACCACACAATACAAATATTAAAGCCAAAAATATGTATCAATGCAACTTTCATTAAGTAAACTTTCACTAAAGCCTTCCTTCCGCCAGAAAAAATAGTCTCTGACCGTGAACAGCAACAGAAGTTACATTACTACGCCATTAGATGGCAGCAAAGGCTGTCTTTATGAGTGTGTCAGTCAGTAGCGAAGACTTTTACATTGAAAAGACTGAATTGTTGTGAACACGGAACAAGACGCAACTGACAAATGCTTTGACTAGCGCTGTCAGTCAAAGGAAAACATTTTAACTGTTAAAAAGACAGGATAATACATCGGACATTTAAACAGATTTTTTATTATGAACATAGGACTGACCTGAAGGAAAATGCTAAATCTGAATGTAGGTAATAAACTCGCTCACTTAATCTTTTTCTCACAATACTCTTCTACATAATACAGTAAGCTTCAATGAACAATATCAATTGAGAATATACAGTTTATGTTGCTAAGAGTGGTTGCTAAGTGTGGTATATACTGTTTCACACAGACACAACTGGACTTTCAGCACTGAAAAGACACTATTAAGGTGTTGCAAAAACCACAAAAGCAAGTTTAAATGATGTAAACTTGATGTATAACTTAAGTTGAAGACCATTTTATTATATAAACTACAGAGCATTCTATATGGTTTAATATCTTATATGAAGGGTGCATACAGGCAGTCTTAAACAAAAATTTCAGTATAAAAGATTTCAGTATAAAACCTTTGTGAAACTGCACTGATGCCAGTGAAATTGCAAGAAGCTGTCAATAGCCCTTTTCATTATTCTAATGCAATGTGATTAAATGCTGGGGTACGAGACAAGATGATTTTCTGTGGTAACCGACATCTCAAATTCTCTAAAATTCCTTGAACATCACAGAGTCAGTTGCTGTTCGGTAAAAAGTCATGGGAAAATATGATTAGATGAGTAATATAAGACTGAATGTGGAGGGAAAAAATATTCACATTTGCACATCTCTAAAATTGTACTTGTGTTAAAAGATGTGTAAAAAAAAAAAAAAAAGTGTCAGAACCACAATACATTTTATTACATGCAAATATTAAAGACTAAAAGCAGAATATGTGATGGTTCACACAGAAATGAAAATTCAGTCAATTCTCATTTGTCTACATGTCGTTCTAAACCGGTATGACACTTTCTTTTTGAGAAAGATATTGTCTCACTTTTTTTTTTTTTTTTCAGTGGGGTTCCTAACGTTCTTTAATGTATACTATACATTGACTATACATCGTGGCCATATCTGTGGACTTTCATTCTGTTCACAAAACAGAACACAGAGTATACAAAGACATGTCCTATTTCAGGTTTATCTTTAATAGTAAGCATTTTATGTTCTTATATTTAGTCTTTTCACTCCAAAATGTCTGTTTTTAGTGGTAAGAAAACTGATTGGGTGTCTACAACATGGAATAACATCTGTGAATCTCAGTAACAAACATTCCTAAGCAACCAGTAGTGGAAACACCCACTAGCAGACGCTACACTCTGGAGCAGGATTAGTGCTGCTTTTGGCATCATTAACCCTGCATTTCGGTGCCACTTGTGCATTGTGAAATGATGTATGTTAGAATGTTACGGCTTGATGCTTAGCAACCAACAGCCAATCCGCATGGCTCAAATTCACATGCTTTGGACAGTCACAGGCGTTGTATAAACAGTAGTTTAGCGTTTGAAGTGAAATTGTCAAATGGTGACAAAAAGAAGAGACCATTTAATTCTTACCTTTATAGTCCGAAAAGCCAATTCAGGATAAACTTGATAGTTCCATCAACAATATATGATATGAGGATATGCAATGTGACAACATAAATATGCAAATAAGAATGTTTAGGGTTTAGGAAGGTACAGTGTTTATAAATACCCAGGATTAAATGTTAACCCCAATGTGAAACGTGAAGCAAGATAACCCAAGATTCTGTTAACCCATGTTTTTAGTATGACCCAGGGTTGTGAAAAAAAAAAAAAAAAAAAAAAAAAAAAGTAAAAACGTAAATTATTTCATAATTTACTCATTCTCAAGCCATCCTAGGTGTATATGACTTCTTTCATCTGAACACAATTGGAGTTATATTAAATAACTCCAGGGTTAAAGGTCACCCTTCCACCAAAAACTCAACTCTGTCATGAACGTGCAAACGGCCATTGCCGGAAGCCAGGGATTATAGTTTACAAAGTTTTAAATATGGAACAATTTTCTTACAAAAGCCCATCGCTTTGCTTGAGAAGGCCTTTATTAACCCCCTGGAGCTGTATGGATTACTTTTATGATGGATAGATGCGCTTTTTGGAGCAAAAACTCAGGCGTTATTCAATGCCACTACAAAGCTGGGAAGAGCCAGGATATTATTTAATGGGATGTCTTGAGGGTGAGTAAATTATGGGTTAATTTTTATTTTTGGTTGAGTTATTCCTTTAAGTGCTAGGAAAAACCTACAGGTCCTCAAGCTGTTTTATTTTGCTCAGATCCTACACAGAAGCCACAGTTTATGATCATATTTTCTCTTTCAGTTGCACCCAAAATCTCCAGCTCTTGTAACCAAAGCAGGGAAATCACATGTGTCTGTGAGGCTCATGGGAATCCTTCGCCTACACTAGAGTGGCGTCTATCTGGAAATGTTCTCGCTAACTCTAGAAACACGTCCATCAGCAACGAAACTCCAGGAAACACAAGCTTGAAGAGTGTCCTAATCCACTATCCGCCCCTCACAAACACGGCCGTCCTGCAGTGTTTCAGTGCAAACACTCATGGCACTGCCAGCATCAGCCAAAAGTTTCATCCCGTCACAACAACAACGCCAAAGACAGAGACAGAGACACGTGAGATTCGCTTCTCTGACACGCACAACAACAGCTTTATCTGATCAACACAATGAAATCTCTAGAATAATTTAACCCTTCTGAAAAAGAAGTACACTTAATTTGCATTGAATGTGAGCTTTAAGTACACTACAAAAATCTTAAAAGTTCATCACACTTTTGTATTATTATTTATTATTTTAAAATTATTTTTATTTAAATAATTTTTTATATAATTCTCAGCTTTTCATTACAAACTCACTGCAGTTCCTTCACGAACCCCAGTCTGAGAAACCCTGAAGTAATCTAATGTTTAATGCACTTCATGTTATTGATAACAAAGAATGGAATATATATTCTTTCTTTATTTTTATGTCAATATGGTACAGTATGTGATTTAATGTGATAAACCAGTTAGGTCACAAGTCACTTTCATGCACACAAAAAGTAATCAAATGTAATCTAAAAGTAATCAAAAAGTAGTCGGATTATATTACCTAAAATGTGTAATGTAATGGATTACATTACTAACTACATTTTTGTCATGTAATTTGGAATCAGTTACTAACGGACTACAATTTGTAAGTAATCTACCCAGCACTGATTAAGAGTGGTGAACTACAAAAGACCAAACTCTGAGCAATAAAACACTGCTTTCCAGGTTTCCATCATCCATCTATGCTGCTCGGAGCTGCTGTCGGCGCATTAGCGATGATGATCTTATGCATTATGAAGATCTGCTATGAACGGTGGGTACACCAGACAAATGTGATTTGAGGAAAGTCATTATGATGATTTTTTTCAGAAAACTAGACTTCCATATGCTATTTTGCTTCTCAAGTAAATCTATCTTAATTTAAGAACGTTCAAATATTTGTACTGGAAAAAAAAGACAAAAATAAAGAAAAACATAATTTTTTGCAGTGTAAAGCCAAATAAAGTCAGATCACACATTGATTTGATGATATTTTACTTTACTAGCCTCATCACAAGGAGAATGTGATTCTGATTGACATATATACACTGTAAAACCGAACAGTGAAATTAATAAAATGAAATGAGTTTGTTTCACTCAAATAATAATGAAAGTTCATAGTACTCAGAATTTCATTGTAGTAAGCTGAACTTAATATGATTGAGTTGAGTTGCAGCAGATTTCTAATTCCCAGCATGCTTTGCGTCAGACTGTGTAAATAAATGTTGAAATTAAGTGTTATTTTATGTGCTTTTGCACAAGATTAACATAGGGAGACTTAAGTTTATGTTTAATGTTGTGTTATGTTGGGATTTACGCCCGTTTCACACTGCAAGCTTAAGCGGCGTGTGAGCAGTGCGTGAGCGTAACATCGTTACTGCAGCTGCAGAGACGCGCGAGTATTCACACTGGAAGTGTTTGTACAGCGTCACAGCAGCGGCTCCAAGCTACATATAAAGTGAGCATTTCTTTACAAAGACAGCTATAAATTTGTTTTTTTTAAGTTGGTCATTTATAAACTTGATAGTCTTGAAAGTTTGTTAAAGGAACACTCCACTTTTTTTGAAAATAGGCTCATTTTCCAACTCCCCTAGAGTTAAACAGTTGAGTTTTACCGTTTCCGAATTCATTCAGCCGATCTCCGGGTCTGGCGGTAGCACTTTTAACATAGCTTAGCAAAGATCATTGAATCTGATTAGACCGTTAGCATCTCGCTCAAAAATGGCCAATGAGTTTCGATATTTCTCCTATTTAAAACTTGACTCTTCTGTAGTTACATTGTGTACTAAGACCGACGGAAAATGAAAAGTTGCAATGAAAAACAGGCGCTGCAAAGTTCCTTGATTATTACGCAACTTTAATTTTTCCGTCGGTCTTAGTACACGATGTAACTACAGAAGAGTCAAGTTTTAAATAGGAAAAATATCAAAACTCTTTGATCATTTTTGAGCAAGATGCTAGCGGTCTCATCAGATTCAATGAACTATGCTAAGCTATGCTAAAAGTGGTACCGCCAGACCCGGAGATTGGCTGAATGGATTCGAAAACGGTAAAACTCGACTGTTTAACTCTAGGGGAGTTGGAAAATGAGCTTATTATCAAAAAAAGTGGAGTGTTCCTTTAACATGGGGAGGTGTACAACATTCACATATAAACATAAATAAATAAATAAATAAAAATAAATAAATAAAAGCCTTGTGTCATCCATTGCTGCACATGAATGAGGTAAGCTTTGTGTTTTACATCATCTGCCGCGTGCACGTTTACAAGACAGCGAACTCTGCGAAAAAAGCCAGCAAACTCGGGTTTGCTTTAGGAATGCTGCAGCCTATATATCTCTCTGTGTAATAACTAAAATAATGTTTATATATCATATTTTCTGGCTAGTTTACTTTAGTTTTTTATAATATACCATACTTTGGTGTATTATAAAACTGAATAAACTGAATAATTAAAAACAAAAATAGACTCGGCGCCGAAACCCCCGCTTCACTGCTGCTCACGCGACGCTCCTGCTGCCGGTGTGAATGCACTCATTGATTAACATGCACGGCGAAAAAAAATGCGCACTGCTCACGCGCTGCTTACGCTTGCAGTGTGAAACTGGCGTTACAGGGGGTTCTGTTATGATAGTTTTGAAGGTTTATCACTGTGGTGAAGAGTAGAGCCTGTGGTTAGGTTGCGAATGGGCTGCAAAAGACTGCATATACTGTATGTTGTTTGTCATTATATACTTGCATGTATATAATCAGTCTCTTTGATAATTATATTAGCATGTTTTAAGGCCAGGGTATACTTCACTTTCCGCGCCCGGATGCGTTTCGTGCGCAGTCATGTCCGCGCATCTTTCAAAGTATATTAAACCACGGATGCACGCGGATGATCGAGTTCGACACATGCGCAGTACAATTTTTTTCTATACTCTTACCAGACATCATGTTATCAACGGGACATTCGCTGGGCAGGATCGGAGAAGAAAAATAGTGCATCCACCATTGCAACATAGTTCAAAAGATACACCAAGACAACAGGAATCAAAAACGATGAAGAAAGTTATGCTTCTGAGTTTACTCGTCTTGTTTTTGAATCACTCTTTACACATACTTCTTCGACGACTGCACATTGTGCTCAGTACTGTGCCACTTAATGGACTCTTCTGTCCTGCTTGCGCTTGCGCTGTTGCAAGCGGACAGGGTGTGCAGCCATCCGCGAGCCCTCCGGATGACGAAAATTACGTCATGCGGAAGGTGCACGAACGCGGACGGCCGAACTATACTTTGGGCTTAATTTGCTATGTAACATTTAACCAAGATCTGTGTGATGTTTATGTAAATGAACTGTATGTAATTAACATTATGATGAGAATTGTGGGAGCGAATGTTTGTGGGAATTGTGGGATGCCGGTGACATGATTCTTAATGAGAGACACCTGTGCCGCACACTAGCCCTGCTCCGTTTCCACAGCTCTCAGCCACGCCCCACTTGTAAACAAAAATGTTACGTTCTACTAACTTAAAATGAGTTAGTTTTCTTAAATGTTTTGAGGTAGTAAGTTTCCTGAAATGTTTTGAGTATTCTGAACTTATTGAGTTTTACAGTGTAAAAATCAATTTTTTGATGGCCTCAAAAATGTTTTTTTCAGAAGAAGGAATCCCAAAGCTTCAGGAACCAAACAAGATGACAGATCTGGTTTCATTCTGACTCAAATAGTGAGTTCAACACACTCACACTATTAATTCTCAAAGACATCACAAACAGCACTGATTCAGCTGTGTTTCTGCTCCATCAGGCCACTACTTCCGATGGTGATGATGAGTGTGTTTACGCCGTTACACATAAACCACCAGAATCTCCTCATTATTCCTCCATCGACTTCACGAACGCAGAGCCGCCGTCAGGAGAGATCAGGGGCGTCTCCTCACTGACCGATGAATATGCTGTGGTCCGTCATCGTTCTGCAAGAGACCCAGCATCTGTGACGGACCCCAAGAAAGACCAAAGCCCACCAGATAGCAGGGCGAAGATCACGGATGTGTCATCAGAAGACGCGATTTATGAAAACATGACCCGTCGCTTAGTTGTTTAAAGACAGGAAGAGTTGCGCTGCATCCAAAATCAAATACTTCCCTTCCCTGCTATATAATATGCAAAAAACAGTATGCCAAAAGATACAACTTTGTCATTGCAAACCAGAAGTGCAAATAGTAGCATTGTGCAAATAGACAAAAGTGCAATTATAAAATATGTATCTGAAATAATAAATAAAATGTTTAATAATAAATATATACCTAAAAAAGAGAAAGATAAAAAAAATATATATATATATATATATATATATAGCTCCAATTAGTAGTATAAACCTAGCGGTGTAACGTAGAGTTCAACAGAGTGATGGTTGACAGGAAGAAGCTGGCCCTAAGCCTGCTAGTTCTAGTGCGGATGCTCATGTATCTCTTCCCAGACGGGAGCAATTTAAACAGTTTATGGCTGGGATGAGAGGATTCTCTTATGATTTTATGAGCTCTGCGCAAACACCTTCTGTGGTGAAGATGTTCAATTCCTGTTAATTGAGTGCCAGTCATTAGTTGGGCAGTATTCACTACCTTTTGCAGAGCTTTTCTTTCACTCACGTTGCAGCTGCCATACAACTCTGTAAGGGGATTAGTCAGAATACTTTCAATAACACAACGATAAAAGTTTGTGAGAATCTGTGGGGATAGATGGGCTTTCTTGAAGCTCTTAGAAAATACAGACGCTGATGCACTTTCCCAACCAGGAATGAAGTGTTCTTCCGCCACGACAGATCTTCAGATATATGGAAACCTAGGAACTTAAAGTTGGAAACCCGTTCTATTTCAGTCCATTGATGTAGGTAGGACAGTGTCTACTACATTTCGATGTCTGAAAGTCCACAATCAGCTCTTTGGTTTTCACAGCATTAAGACTGAGGTTGTTGGTGGAACACCATGCTGCCAGGTTTTGGATCTCCTCCCTCCTCATCGTTGTTACTGATCCAACCCAACACTGTGGTATCATCTGCATACATGATGAAGATGTTAGAGTTATATAGAGGCACACAGTCATGGGTAAACAGAGAGTAGAGTACTGGACTCAACACACAACTCTGTGGGACACCGGTGTTCAGGATGAGAGTTGAGGACATGTGACTGCTCAACCTCACAGACCGAGGTCGATTGGTAAGAAAATTCAGAATCCATCTGCATATGGAGGTGCAAATACAGAGGTCCTTGAGCTTAATGATCAGTTTAGTGGGAATGTGTGTTCAGTTTTAAATGCGGAACTAAAATCAATGAACAGCATCCATAAGTATGTATTATTATTATTATTATTATTACCTAGGTGTGTGAGGGCTGAATGAAGAGCAGTAGAAATGGCATCCTCTGTCGACCTATTCGAGCGATAAGCAAACTGGTATGGGTCCAGTGTAGATGGTAAGCCTGATATGAAGTGACTCAGAACCAGTTTCTCAAAGCACTTCATAATAATGGGCTTAAGTGCAACAGGGCGGAAATCATTCAGGCACGCTGCCATAGAGTGCTTAGGCACAGGTATAATGATAGTTGCCTTCAGACATGTAGGAACAGTAGCCTGGACCAGTGACTGATTGAAGATGTCATTAAAGACCTGTGTCAGTTGTTCAGCACAGGCTCTAAGCACATGCCCAGGTATACCGCCAGGACCAACTGCCTTACGTGCATCCACTCTGCTTAGTGCGGAGTACAGATCTGTTGTAGATAGTGAGAAGGGATGGTCAGCAGTGATCAGCGGAGCAGTGACTTTCAATAACAGTCGAGTTTGTGCACCAAGATTTATTAACATACATCTCACAAAAGTGAGTACACCCCTCACATTTGTTGTTCTCAAGGGACAATACTATAGAAATGAAAATTGGATATACTTTAGAGTAGACAATGTGCAGCTTGTATAACAGTATAGATTTACTGTCCTCTAAAAATAACTCAACATACAGCCATTATTGTCTAAATAACTGGAAACAAAAGTGAGTACACCCTAAGTGAACATGTCAAAACTGTGTCCAAAGTTGTTATTTAGCACTGCCTTAATCCTCCTGGGCATGGAATTCACCAGAGCTGCACAGGTTGTTGCTGGGATCCTCTTCCACTCCTCCATAATGACATCACGGAGCTGCTGGATGTTAGACACATGGCGCTTCTCTACCTTCCGCTTGAGGATGCCCCACAGGTGCTCAATAGGGTTCAGGTCTGGAGACATACTTGGCCACTCCATCACTTTCACCTTCCCCTTCCTCAGCAAGGCAGTTGTCGTCTTGGCGGTGTGTTTGGGGTCATTATCATGTTGGAAAACTGCCATTCGGCCCAGTTTCTGAAGGGATGGCATCATGTTCTGCTTCAGAATGTCATAGTACATGTTGGAATCCATGTTTCCCTCAATGAAGCGCAGCTCCCCAGTCCCAGCAGCACTCATGCAGCCCCAGACCATGATGCTACCACCACCACCATGCTTGATTGTAGGCAAGACACAGTTTTCTTGGTACTCCTCACCAGGGCGTCGCCACACATGCTGGACACCATCTGAGTCAAACAAGTTTATCTTAGTCTCATCAGACCACAGGACATGGTTCCAGTAATTCATGCTCTTGGACAGGTTGTCTTCAGCAAACTGTTTGCGGGCTTTCTTGTGAGCCAGCTTCAGAAGAGGCTTCCTTCTGGGATGATGGTCATGCAAACCGACTTCTTGCAGTGTGTGGCGTATGGTCTGAGCACTGACAAGCTGACCTCCTGCTTCTGCGACCTCTAAAGCAATGCTGGCAGCACTCATGCATCTGTTTTTGAAGCCAGCTTCTGCACCTGACGCACAGCACGAGGACTCAACATCTTTGGCCTTTTCCGAGTGGAACCCGGCCACTGTACGACCCTGGCCACTGTGCTGTAACTCAGTTTCATGGTGTTATCGATCTTCTTATAGCCTAGGCCATCTTTGTGGAGAGCAACAATTCTAATTCTCAAATCCTCAGAGAGTTCTTTGCCATGAGGTGCCATGTTGAACATCCAGTGATCAGTATGAGAGAATTGTACTCAAAGCACCAAATTTTAACTGCTCTAAAACAAGATACACACATTTGTATGGTCCTGTCAAGCAGACAAACACATGAACATAATGAATAGGACATGTGGCTTTGCATGGTTAAACGACATACAGCTGTTATCACTTAGGGTGTACTCACTTTTGTTGCCAGCTATTTTGACAATAATGGCTGTATGTTAAGTTATTTTCAGAGGAAAATAAATCTATACTGCTATACAAGCAGCACATTGACTACTCTAAAATATATCTAAGTTTCATTTCTCTAGTATTGTCCCTTGAGAAGATACTAAAATGGTTGCTGAAATGTGAGGGGTGTACTCACTTTTGTGAGATACTGTAAGTGCACAGACCTCCTCCTTGGCTCTTACCAGAGTTCATTGTAGTTCTGTATGCCCGGAAAACATTGCAACCCTCCAGCTCAATTGCGCTGCGTATGTTATTATTGAGCCATGTTTCCGTGAAGATCATGATATTACAGTCCGTAATCCATTTGTGTGTTGCCATCCACAGTCGTAGTTCGTCCATTTTATTCATCAGAGATCTTACGTTTGAAAAAAGGATGCTCGGGAGAGATGGTTGATGCGGGTTAAGCTTTAGCCTCGCTCTAAGGCCACCCCATTCCCCAGCCTTTGGTTACGGTCGCAACGGCGATGCTGAGTCCTGTCTGCCGGGTGATCCGCAGTCCACGGTGTCCTTGCAATTATCCGAGGAAGTTTAATGTTATGTAATGCTGCATCTGTGCAACTATGACCAATGTCTATTAATGCCTGTGGACTGCATGAAATATGCGCAAGGCTATTTTGAATGAATAAACTTGCGACAAGTACAAAAATAACTACTACAACACGAAATCTGGAGACACGCTGGGCCTCGTGCTGTACACGTGCCGCCATCTTGCCGTATGGCTAAATAAAGCAGTATGTCAGAAAATACAAAGTACTCAAAAAACAAGTACCCGGATGACCAACTACTTCTGAAGTGCACATTCGATGAACACTTTACTATCACATGACACGGCAGAGGCAGTGAAGCGATGCAACTGAGGCTGTAGGTCACATGACAGTGACAACAAGTCACATGATAGTACCTACTCAGATAGTGTGCGATTTCGGACACACCGTTGGTCAGTGCAGGTGTCAGTCTCAGTGCAGGTGTTGTTGAACAGTAAAGGCCTGTTCACATTAACACTGTTTCTACACCGGACGTGACCATTTTCATTTGTGTTGCAACAGCTAAAAGCCGTCTACACTGGACGTCCACACCACAACTATAATGTTGTAAATGCCCTTTTTTGAGTGGAAGGAAAAACATGCCGTTTTCATGCATGTTTCTTTAAATGCAAATGAGCTGCTGCTCCCCACCCTGCTTTTCAGAAGAGGGCGGAGCCTGTACAACTCAGATGATCTGCCAAAAATTAACATAAGAGTAGGGGGAAATTTGAAACCACTCGTTTGGAGAGACTGTTTATGATTTATGGGGATTTTTACCATTATAGGCTGGTTGTTGTTCAAACACCTTATAAAAGTGAATTTTGCATAATAGGTCCCCTCTAAAGAGCTCAAACATTTTAAGTGGTAGACAACAAAACTGCAGAGCACACATACAGTATAATAAACAGAACAATATCGTTATAGTTATCGTTCTTGGTGTGAACGGACCTTAAGACTGAACCAAAACCTTCAAATCTTTATGCACGTCACACACCACAGAAGGATTTTTAGAGCGATTTAAAGGATATAATATAATATTAACAAAGTATTGTTCATTGTTTGTTCATGTTTACTAATGTTAACAAGTGAAAACTTACTGAAAAGTGTTACCAAAATAAGATGTTAAGCTTGTGGCCTTTGGTCAGAGATTTTACAGAAAATATAGGAGTCAAAAGTTCATTTCAGTAAAATAACATGAGTTTGAACTTTTCTTACCAGATCAGCAGTGGGAAACGTACTTGACCTCAACGTGTTGTTTATGTTGCACATTATTTGTGATTGTGAATATCGTCAGCTTCTTCTCGTGTCACGCTTTCAGAAACACCTTTAAAAATAAGAGCTCCTTCTGGAAGGACAAAACATTTCTTTTTAAAACATTATTTTTATAATTATACACAAATGTCTTTATTTTCTATTCAAAATATATTTGTATTACTATTGTTTTAAAAGGATCATAGATGTATATATCAATATGAAAATAAATGGTGCCTTTGTGTTCAAAACTTCTAAGTGATCATCTTTATCCATGTCAATATATTGCTCTTTCAAAACTAATGGCAGGTAAAATTGCAGGCCATTTTGTAGCATGTCTCATGAATCAGCACTCAAAATATACGCAGCTCTATAATCACGTCAACAATCATGCACTACTTTAATGTGAGCAATTCATAGGCTAAAACCCATCGACAGCAATGAAGGGGAAGTGAAACACACTTACAAACAAGGACAAGTGCAAAATGGGAAACAAATTAATGTGGGTTCAAACCACTTACCTCACGTGACCACATTGAGAAGTGCGCGCCCGCAGCAGTATGCATGCTGTTCAGTTATGTTAAACACAGGTATGTTTCGCCCTCCTGTGGTGATTTTTGTGAATTACACCGTTGCAAAACGATTCTAATTAACTAAAGAGTTTCGCCCTCCCGTGTTGATTTTCATTCAACACAAGAGGGCGACATTAAATGGGATTTTTCTTCTGTCCTCCTGTTAAAATACATTTATATACACAAAAGACCAGACTTCCACATTCAAAGGCAAACAATTCTCTTCTGAGCCACAGAGCTTGTATCCAATGTATGTGTATGAAGTAACTTAGGCTCAGGCTTTGTAAAAGATGGTCACTGCATCTGTGGGATTTAAACATGTTTCTGGTGCTGCTCATCTCTACTTGAGCATCTCATTCTGAGCCCTGTGATCAGTGTGTTTGTCATTTTACAGGTCAAGACACTGATATCACCTGGGGCCTGAAGTATAAACATATGTCTGCACAAAATGGGCATAGAAATGTGCGTACGAACACTCTTAGGATGAAATCTACTTAACATTTTATACACGAGGCCCCTGATCATTCAGTGAGCAATTAGTGGAATATTGTCCCAAATATAATGATGTGGGAAAATATTGTGATCCGTTTATTAAGAAGCCACAATTTCAGTAATTTGTTTAAGTCATAAATGTATTTAATTCTTGACATTCTTTCTCGTCATTCATCAGCCTAGACTGGTTGGCTGGTCTTAGCTGGTTTAAACTGGAATTAGCTGGTTTCCCAGGCTGGTGTTCAGTTGTTTTTTTTTCTGGTCTCCCAGCTTCACCAGCTAAAACCAGTGAGCCTTTTTGATACAGACTTTAATAATCATTAGACTATTAGAACATCGATCCTCTGTTCCTATAATAATAACCAATAAAGCTTTAATCTCGAAGCTGTATGAATCTGCAAACACTGGCACAACAACACAGAGTGATTGTTTTAACTATGAACAGAAAATGATAAAGAACTCATTAAAAACATCTTTACACTTGAACAAACTACCCAAAGGGGGTGTTTTAGAAGATCTTTTATCCCATATTGTACTTGTATTTGTGTGTCGTGCATGTGACTCACATCAACACATCGGCCATTTTAATGTCTCTTACCCCAGTTCAGTTGAGAGCTGGTTTGTATCAATTAGGCCTACATGTAGATTCGCTTATCTCCGTTTATCTACTGCTTTAGATGCTGACAAAATCCCAGAATTGTTTTAAAATATATAAAATACACATTTGTGTCCTCCCCCCATTGACTGACACTTTGAATTTGGCGTTTCTTGTATTAATGCTGCTGATAAACTTGTCCACAAGAGGGAGCCGGTCACCATCTGTCTCACATTTAACGTATAAATTCTGAGCTTTGTTATGAGTATGAAAATGTTAAAGTAAACTAGACGTCTAAGAACTAAGTCAGTTACCCAGCTTGAAGACATTTTCAGTCTGATTGTGGTGAAACGCGACTCGTCTGGTAGAAACTGTGCAGTTTATCATCCGCTCCTCTAGGGGCGCAAGCGGCTTCACGTTCATAACAACTTCGGATCCTTGTCAACAACACCTGATGTCAACTTGACAGTCGCCGCACCACGTTCTGATCGTTTTACAGTCATAAAAGTGCAGATCCTGCAGATGACAGCTCAGTGACAGACTCATAAAGTCACTCAACGGCACATATTCCAGCCCATCAGAAAAATCAGCTGACACACATTGTGATAATGAGGGAGCATCGACAGTGTCACGCGACTCACCTGTGAGTAACTTAAAGTGCGTTTCTCTTGTAAAGTCACTATCACGGATTATATAACAGTCCGCATTTGTATTTAAGTTGTCGAATAAGTTTGTATTGATGTATGTCTTGTGATGTCAAAGCAGTTTGCTGGAGTCACTGGTTGATGCTGCTCTATTTCTGAACTCCCTTGTTAGAGCTTTAAAAGAACAAATGAATCAGTTGCTGTTGCTTTACTTTTATAATGTGAATCTAATGAGGCGATTCCTATAAAGCTTATAAAGTAGAATAAGCAATAGGGCGTTTATATGCTAATATTGTGATACATATTTGTTAATAGAGTTAGTTCAAGTTACTGAAAACATGTAGTTACTAAAAAAAAGTAATTAGTTCTACATAAGTTATTTAATTTTTTATTAATACAAATAAATTTTAAAGAAGTTTTTTTGTGCTTAAAATGTGTAAATAATGATTCTTACTTCTGTTTTACTGAAAGTTTGAATATGCAATATTGAGAAATGTCTTTGTTTATTAATGTTTTTCCCTGCAGAATAAGGCATGTGTTTGGACTGATATACTCAGACAAAAGAAGCATGTGGACAGACATTCACAATAATGATTGACGTCTGCTCACGCACAGGTAATGATTATGTCTGTTTGTCTATTATAATATTCTCTTTGTCATTGATGAAAAAGAAAGCTTGAGGACCGAATGAATGTGCTTCGTAAGGTAGTAAATACCCAAGTGAAAGTTAGGCTAAAAATAATAATTCTGTCATCGTGACTTACTTTATTCTGTGGAACATAAAAGAAGATACTGTGAGAAATGTGTGACTTACATGTGCACCAAAAATTTGACCATTTCCAAAAATCAGAGTAAGGACTTAATCGCATTAAGATGTTTGCATGATGCGAGCAAACCTCTTCACTCCCGTTTACATGCAGTTTTTATAATTCTGATTATTCACTAAGAATTGTTTATTTTTAAGTTATTTTTAATGTCATTATTCACATGCACAGCACAAATGATGAACTCAAATACAGTAGGTCTGTTACTGGCCACTGTTTTAATCTACTCACGTCAAATGCAATCGTCTGTGTTTAATTGCAATATTGTTTAAATCTCATTATAACTGCATTATGAGGCTGCCTGTAAATGTAGTCATTGTTTTATTTTCTCCATACAATAGAAGTCAGTGATCACAAAAATCCATTGTTTACCAGCATTCTTCAAAGTATCTTCTTTTGTTTTCCACGTCATACAGATTTGTGACCACATGAGGGTGAGCAAATGATGACAGAATTTTCATTTTCATTTTCACTGTCCCTTTCTCTGTCTGTCATTGATGTACCCAAGTTTTATTTACTACAGTACAACGCACATTCATCCTGTCCTCAACAGTATTGGTGTAGAGACTGTAAAACATATTTTTTGTGTCCCCAGAATCACAGAGTCAGATTGAAGGCCATAACCTCGACTTCAACAGCATGTGAGTCACACAGCATTCATTCAGCAATGAAAGATGATGAACATAGTTAAGGCATTAGGCAATGCGGTTTGAAAAAAGCACACACTGAAATGGGAGTGTTTTTGTTTCTATTCAGTGTTCTTGTAGTTTGTGGCCTGTAACACATTAATGTAATTAATAGCATCATCACAAAATTGGGAAGAAGGTTAGATCAAGCCAAAAATGATTATTATTGAGCATTACTAAAGTATAATATACTCTTCTGTATTTGTTTTACATTGTAGTTTTAGAAACATATACACCTATTAGGATGTTTCTATGAACCGAACTGATGCAGTTAATAGAATCATCCTGTGATCAAATTTACTTGAATTATTTTTTATTTTTTTTCGTAGTATGTGCACTGCTGATGATTGTATTTATGTCAACTGGCATTTATTAAGTTTTAGACACTTTTAAATTCGTTTTTTTTTTTTTTTTTTCTCCCCAAAATGTCTGCTATTGCTTTTTCCTTAAAGTATACAAACGAACATATCTTTGTCTGAGAAGCTGGTGGTCAGAGCTCATGGTGTGAGAGTTAAACCTGATGTGGGAGACCAGGGTTCAAATCCCCAGTCTGCTGTGGCTCTAAATGAGTGTGAAGTTTTTTTCAAAAAGGGAAAAAAAAAAGTGATTTTAAAAGCTTTCCCCCCCCCTTCTTTGCTCTTCTTCCGCCTCTCTCAGTCTGGCCTTCATCTCTCTGCTCTTTTTTACCGGCCCAGGTATCCATCTTTGACATCACACCCCTTGTTTGGTACCGCCCCAGGCACTTTGCTGTCACCACAACTTTCTTTCTGTGGGTTGAACACGTGCCTCTATCGCAGCCTTGTCTGCAACCGACGTGTGTTTAGCCACTAGTGCCATTGTGGCCTTCACGCTGAGAGATGATGTTTGGGGCAATTTGTTGGACAACAAGTTAACCTAAGCAATAGTGGGACTCAAAGATGAAAGCACCATAGTTTATCTCCTGAGCCACAGGTGTTGGGTTTAAACCCATGTCTTTATTGTAGTATTACCTGTTGTTAATGTGTGCACCATTGTGGCTTTCACATTTGGTAAAGGTGTTTGAAGCCTCTTGTTGGTTGCATACAATTTAACATATGTAAAAGGGGATTTGAACTTGTGACTTCAAGATTAAAACTCAACGCTTTATCTACTGAGCAACTGAACCTGACATACTGATGGTTGTGTTGGGCTGAGTTTTATTGAGGGCTTTGTTTTCTATAATGAAAAATATTAGTAATGACAGGATTTGAACCAAGAACTCTTTGTATGATATGCAAGTGTTTTATCACTGAGACACAGACTTTGTGGTGTAATACGGTTGATTTTCAGTTTAGCTACAGCATTAATTAAAAAAACAATGTAATGTAAGCAATAGAGGGAATTGAACTCAGGACTCTATGGTTAAAGTGCAACACTTTACCACTTGAGCCACTGAATCTAACAAGGAAATGGATGTTTTGGATGGATTTTTCTTGAGAGAGTTGTGTTATATGATGGATTTTTTTTTTTTTTAGTAAATCTGGGATTTAAACCAAGAAACCCACATATGAAAGGCAAGTGATTGGCCACTGAGCCACAGACTTTGTGAAAGTCTAATAAGCATAAGTGTTTTGCCCTCCTGTGGTGATTTGTGTGAATTACACCGTTGCAAATCGAGTCTAATGAACATAAGTGTTTAGTGAACATTAAATAGCGTTTTTCTTCTCTCCTCTCTTTTCTTTTGTTAAAATACAATTATATACAAAAGACCAGACTTTCACGTTCAAAGGCAAACAGTTCTCTTCTGTGCCTGAAATCTACCTAAAATTTTATTCATGAGGCCCCTGATCATTCAGAGGTGAGCAATTAGTGGAAAATATAATATACACATTTGTGTCCTCCCCCCAATGACTGACACTTTGAATTTGGCGTTTCTTGTATTAATGCTGCTGATAAACTTGTTGTCCACAAGAGAGAGCCGGTCACCATCTGTCTCACATTTAACGTATAAATTCTGAGCTTTGTTATGAGTATGAAAATGTTAAAGTAAACTAGACGTCTAAGAGCTGAGTCAGTAGCGCAAGTCATTTTCAGTCTGATGGTGCTGAAACACGACTCGTCTGGTAGAAACTGTGCAGTTTGTCATCCGCTCCTCTAGGGGCGCAAGCGGCTTCACGTTCATAACAACTTCGGATCCTTGTCAACAACACCTGATGTCAACTTGACTACGCCGCACCACGTTCTGATCGTTTTACAGTCATAAAAGTGCAGATCCTGCAGATGACAGCTCAGTGACAGACTCATAAAGTCACTCAACGGCACATATTCCAGCCCATCAGAAAAATCAGCTGACACACATTGTGATAATGAGGGGGCATCGACAGTGTCACGATACTCACTGTGAGTAACTTAAAGTGCGTTTCTCTTGTAAAGTCACTATCACGGATTATATAACAGTCCTCATTTGTATTTAAGTTGTCGAATAAGTTTGTATTGATGTATGTCTTGTGATGTCAAAGCAGTTTGCTGGAGTCACTGGTTGATGCTGCTCTATTTCTGAACTCTCTTGTTAGAGCTTTAAAAGAACAAATGAATCAGTTGCTGTTGCTTTACTTTTACAATGTGAATCTAATGAGGCGATTCCTATAAAGCTTATAAAGTAGAATAAGCAATAAGGCGTTTAAATGCTAATATTGTGATACATATTTGTTAATAGTTAGTTGGAGTTACCGAAAACATGCAGTTACTAAAAAAAATTACGCCCCCACCCCCTTTCTGCAGTTCTAGGCTACACGTTATTTATTTTTTTTATTAACTAAATTAATTAATTTAATTAAATAAAAACGTTTTTGTGCTTAATGTGTAAATGAATGATGTCCTGCATCATTTTCCATACAAGAGCAAACTATTTTCTTCCAGTTTTACAGTATATGTCTGCAAATTACAGGCAGAGCAGGACCATCTGATCCACAGCTGTATATAAGGCAATTGTCCACAAGGTACATGCAATGAAAGTAGTCCAAGAGCATAGTGTGGAAGTAGACAGACCGTATAGTGTTGCAGTTTAGTAGATTAAAGGATTAGTTCACTTTAAAATGAAAATTTCCCCAAGATTTTGTCACCCTCAAGCCTTTCTAGGTGTATATGAATTTTTTCTTTCAGATGAACACAATCGGACGAGTTTAGTTGACTGGATTAACCTCACGTGGTCATAAAGATCTGTTGTAATTTGAAACGGATATCATTAAACTGCTAGTTTTCTCCACAAAGTTGCTCATTTAATTTATTTTTATTTCAGCAGCATATTATATATTGTTGTTTGCTCCCTGTGAATAGATTTATGACTGAATATGATCTTAAGAAGTTTATTTTGCTTAATTTCAGATTGTTCCTTCAGCAGTGGGCGGGACTTACAAGCAGTAATCCAATTGGCTGAAAATGTGATTAATATCTGACAGCCTGTTGCCAATTTGCAATCCACCTGAGGACCAGCGTGAGCACAAGGAGAAGTCTTCTTTGAATATTGTAAGTTATTATTTTAAATTTAAAAAAAGATTTAAGCAACCTTTAGATGCTCTTACTTTTGGATTTCATTTTTAAGTCTGTTTTCACATAAACACTGTATGACATGTTCTGTTTAATAACATAAAATGCAGTTGTTTATATGTATGTGGTTGCAACAGTGTTTTAAGTTATTTTATAAAAAAATACTTGACTTGTGTTTTTTTAAACAATCCTGTTACTGTGTTTTTTTTGTTTTTTTGTTTTTTTTGTTTTTTTTTAAATACTGTTTTACAGTGTAAAATTATTCTAACATTTAATCATGCTTGTTAATTTCTGAGACTTCCTACAGGAAGAGGTTATTATTGAAATGTGAAGTGTTTCTGATTGTTTCACTGTGTGTTTGTAGAGGATCTCTGGGTCAGAACTGTTGGAGGTCATGAGGAGGTGGCAGGAGAAGCAGCCACAGCAGTCTCTTGAACTGCTGAACCCTTATTCCACTGACCTTTTTTCTGGAGTCATAATGTGCCTTCAACAAGAACTCTTGGACGTGTCTGATAACGGTACCAGCTCATACCCTTTCTCTGGGATAAAGGTTATGACAGGCCATTTCTGTTTGAATGCATGTCTGAAAATGGAGTTAATTACAAACTGGAGTGATCAGTTTGTGTGCACAATAAAAGGCTACATGTGACGTTTGTGTGCTGTTCATGATTTCCAGCTGATCTCAGCTCTCCAAACATCAAGACATGCTGTTACATACAATCGATAGTTCAAATGAGGTGTGGGCTCATCTGTCATTCACTGGCCCACATCTTTAGTAGGTTTTTTTTTTTGGACAAGCTGTGAGTGATTTGTAAGTTCATGATTGCCAAGCTAGAATCAATTAAGTTTTCCTCAATAGAAATCCAGCTTATTAGCAGAGTTCACATATGAATGCCTGTAATGTGATGCAGTTGTAGTCTGAATTTTTCAGCATGGATCATCTCAAGGGAAACACCCTTTAAATGCTGGTTTGAGGGTGTGTTTCCCCCAGAGGAAGGCAGGCAGCATCTGAGATGATTCCATTGGATGATATCAGGGGTGTGACTGGAAACAGGAGTGCTTGATTGAATCCTGGTGTGGTGCTGGATTTAAGGGGAGTGGCCAAAAAAGCCCCACCCAAACTATCGACTTAGCCTGTGTCTGGAAATTTTTTATAAGTCGATTTTGAAAATTTTAACTTCTGCTCCATAACCGCTGCTGGATATTGTCTCAGAAGTCCCAGGGGGAGCGGTCTGGATCTTAACTCCCCCCTTTGTGTCTAGCCTTCTCTCGTCTTTCCAGTCGTGATCTGATCCGCTCATTTTCGCAGCTTGTCACAGCTCACGACCGGACAACTGTCACACAACCGTGCTTCAGTGACCAGGCTGGGGCTTGAACCCAGGTCCTTCCGTTCAGGGAGGACATGCTCAGACCATTGAGCTACTGGCACATTCACATTACCTACTCTTTTTTTTGGATTCTTGTCTTTTTTTTTTCATTGAAAAACCAGTGAAACTAAACTAATTTTCTACCTCCAGAGAGGGATTTGAACCAGGACTTTCCACGTTGAAGGCTAACCTTCAGACCGCTGCACCACTGGTCCGTTCTCAGACTCTGCTTTTTTTTTTGGATTCTTGTCTTTTTTTTTCATTGAAAAACCAGTGAAACTAAACAATTTTTACACCACAAGGGAGGGATTTGAACCAGGATTTCCCACATCTAAGGCTAACTTTCAGACCGCTGCAACACTGGTCCTTTCACGCTTATGCCTCTTTTTTTTTGGATTCTTGTCTTTTTTTTTGTTGAAAACCCAGTGAAAGTAAATAATTTTTTCCACCTCAAGAAAGGGATTCAAACCAGGATTTTCCACGTCAAAGGCTGACGTTCAGACCGCTGCACCACTGGCCCGTTCTCCCTCAGAGCTCTTTTTTTGGGGGGGATTCTTGTCTTTTTTTCATTGAAAAACCAGTGAAACTAAACAACTCTTCCACCTTCAGAGAGGGATTCAAACCAGTATTTTCCACGTCAAGGGCTGACGCTCAGACCGCTGCGCCACTGGTCTGTTTTTGCTCCCTGCTCTATTTTGGATTTAAGTCCTTCTTTCATTGAAAAACCAGTGAAACTACACAATTTTTCCATCTCAAAAGAGGGACTCAAACCATGATTTCCCACATCAAAGACTGACATTCAGACCACTGCACCACTGACCTTTTCACACATTTCATTTAGTTTTTTGGAGTCATTCGGTCAAAAAACAGTGAAACTGAACCTTGAAGGAGATTTGAACCAGGATTGCCCACTTCAAGAGCTACTGTCCAGACCACTGAACCACTGATCCTTTCATCCTTACTGTTCAGTTTTTTGAAGTTTTGTCATTTTCATTCTGTAAAAAACAGTGATAGTAAGCTTTCCAAATCTTGAGGGAAATTGTGTGTGTGGTGGTTTTATGAATTACATCACTGCAAATCGAGCCTAATGAGCCTAAATGCACTGCACTTCTGTAAGACGGTGAGAGCAGAAAAACATATTTCACACTGCAGCATGAACAGCCAATAAGAAATATTTACACTATCTATGAAACATCCTGTTTTCTGTTAAAATATATTTGCAAATAAATCAAAAGAGCTAAATGGGTTGCACACTTCTGCAATGATTTTTCTTAATTTCATCAAAACAAATCAATTCCAAGAAACTTAAATATTTTTCACCCTCCTGTGGTCATTTTCATGAACTACACCAACACAAATCGAGTCTAATGAACTTAAATGTACTATACTTCTGCAAGAGGGTGAGAGCAGAAGAGTATACTCATAACGCTATGCAACATGAACAGCCAATCAGATCTGTTTACACTATCGATGTTCTGTGCTCACTTCTGTTAAAATAAATTGATTTGCAAAAAGTCAAAAGACCTAAAATGCTGTGAGCGCTCCTGTGTTAATTTCCATTAGGTACATTGATGCAAATCGAGTCTAATGAACATAAAAGTGTTTCGCCCTCCTGTGGTGATTTTTGTGAATTACATCGTTGCAAATCGAGTCTAATATAGTGTTGTCACTATACCAAAATTTTGACTTCGATACGATACCCAACTTAAATATCACGATACCGATACTTAAACGATACTATGGCAAAAACTTAAAACAGCAGGAAAGGTAAATAAACATATGACAGAACACTTTGTTGTTATTGTTTTTATTAATAAACAAAAAGCTTCCTCTAATTTTGCTGTCTGCTGAGACAGAGAGGGAATGTGAACTGTTTAAACTAAAAATAAAAATATAAATTAATTTGTCAGCTGCTGAACTACGTTTTAATGATAATTCTGGATTTGAACTTCATTGCCATTTCGCCCTCCTGTGGTGATTTTTGTGAATTACACCGTTGCAAATCGAGTCTAATAATGAACATAAAAGAGTTTCGCCCTCCTGTGGTGATTTGTGTGAATTACACCGTTGCAAATCGAGTCTAATAAACTTTACCACCACCACCAGTGGTACTGCACCACCAGTCCTTTCAAAGCTTCTGTTTAGTTTTTTGGAGTTTTGTCTATTTTATTCAATCAAAAAACAGTGAAACTGAACTTATTCCATCTTGAGAGAGATTTGAACCAGGATTTCACACATTAAGGGCTGACGTCCAGACCACGGCACCACCGGCCCTTTCACGCTTGCTGATCTTTTTTGGGGATTTTTGTACTTTTCATTGAAAAAGCAGTTTAAATAAACAATTTTTCCACCTCGAGAGGGATTCACATCAAGGGCTAAAATTTAGACCACCGTACCACTGGTCCTTTCACAACTACTGCTCTGTTTTTTGTTTTTTTGTTTTTTATTCATTCAAAAACAGTGAAACTAAATTTTTTCCATCTTGAGGGTGATTTGAACTAGGATTTATATGGTGGGAAAATGTTTGCAATTGTGAGACTTGATCCAAGAACCCCACCTATAAAAGACAAGTGATTAGCCACTGAGCCACAGACTTTGTGACATTTGCATTGGTTCAGTTTGGTTCATTTTAAGTTTATCTACATCATTAATAAAAAAATAAACAATGGAATGTAAGCACTGAACTCAGGACTCCATTATTAAAGTTTAATGCTTTATTGCTTGAGCCACTGAATCTGACCAGGTAATGTATGTTTTGGATGGGTTTTTCTTGAGAGCTTCGTGTTATATGACGGAACATTTTTTTGTAAATCTGGGATTTGAACTAAGAACTCTACATGTGAAAGGTGACTGATTAAGCAATAGTTGGATTCGAACTCAAAACTCCATTATTAAACACACTTTATCTCTTGAGCCAGTATTTGAGCTCCAAAAAAGTGTTTTATTGAGAACTTTGTTTTATATGCAATAATAGGATTTGAACAAAGAACTCATGCATAAAATGCAATATTTGAGCCACTGAGCTATGCAAGGTAAATTATTAAAGCTTTAATGTTTATATAGTAGGATTTGAACCTAGACTTTCTGGTATAAAAGGAAACGTGTTATGCTCTGAGCCACAGAACCTTATACATCCTTTTGTTTTAGCTGTTGTGATCCTGACTTTGTCAGCTTTTACTCTCTAAAGTGACCCAGTAATTTCCTACACATTATCAGTGTTCATTTATATAATGATTGTCTCATCTGTATAGAATTAATGTTAAGATGATTTTAAAAATGTCTGCTCAATGTCTGGATTGAATCTGCATCATTTGAATTATATGTACGAAATGTTTTGTCCCACATAAACTGATGTGGCAAAAAAAGAAAAGGGAAAAATAATATTTTAAACCATTTATTAAACCAAGTTGTATCAAATGTACAAACAATCACAAAAATGGTCATTAAGAACTTATATTTATAAGAACTTATATTCTTATATTATCAAACTCAAACTTAACACATACATAACTTGTAAATAACAATTTGTTTTGTTTTCTTTCAAACAAAGTTACATGCTGTTTTCATATAATAATGCAAATACACTTATTGACCACAAGGGTGAGCACATTAACACCGATCTGGTCTCATGCATGTGCCCGTCATCCATCCATTCATTCTCCAAACCACTTGTCCTGAGTAGGGTCCTATGCGGGGATGTTGGAGCCTGTCCCAGTGTCTCGAGTCGAAGGCAGAGAAACACTCTGGACAAATGGCCAGTCCATCCCAGGGCAATTAATCAGTAAAAAGCTGCAATTAGACACAATTTAAATGGTTAGCTGTTTTATCAGTCATTAGTTATAGATAATCAATCAAGCTTTACTATAAATGTGTTAATGCCAATTATCTGTGCAGTCTGAATTAGCCTTTAAAGGGATAGTTTCCCCTAAAATGAAAAATAAGTCATCATTTACTCACTCTGTTGTTGTACTGTTGTTAATACTTATTATACTGCAGTATGCATGTCACTTTTTTATTAAACTTGATTTATTGAACTGCTGCACTAACAGATTCTCACGAATGCATAGTCGTGCACAGAAGACCAACAGCCAAGGCCAGGATTTACATTAAATAGTTAATACATTACATTTCGGTTTGTTTTTCACCAAACCCTATCGCACACTCCCAGAACACTTGGAATATACTAACACGTGTCGCATGGGATCTTTCTGTGATACTTTTTCACCTTTTTTTAAAGACTGACGCTGGTCGCTATTCACTGCCATTGGTATTTGTGGTCTGAAAAAGAATTGCATAAGGCATTAGAACAACAACAGGGTGAGTAAATGGTGACTTAATTTTCATTTTACGGGGAACTATCCTTTTAAGTGATCAGTCTCTCCCACAAACCCATCTGGCTTTGGTTTAATCTCTATCAAAACTGATTTTTGTCTTTTTAAATCTGTAAAAGCCAGAGTCTTACTCCTCTATCCATAACCTCATGAACCATCCAGAGCTCCAGACAGAGACTCACAAGCTCCTCATCAGTGACGCAGAAATACATCTTCTGCTTGAATCTGCAAACACAAACAACACAAAGTCATTGTATAATTGTGAACAAACATGAGAAATAAAATCAAATAAACATCTACTTCAAGCTAAAAGAATTTCCCATATTTTATGTGTTTACACTGTAAGTTTGCCATTGAGTTCAACAACAACATTTTATCTATCTTTCCACATTTATTAATGCGGATAAATTTATTGACCACAAGAGGGAGCTGATGACCAACTATTTGTCACCTGCCTTGTGCACATTTAACCAAATAAAATTGACTTTTGCTTTAGTATGAAAATGTTGAAGTATGTGTGATGTTTTTGAAAATAGTCAATCTGAATCTGCAACTTTAATTCTCTGCTGGCACTAAAATATGACTCGAAGAGACAAAACTGAAGTCCAGTTTCCCCATCTGCTCAACTAGGCAGTGTAATCAGGCGTAATTGTCCTCAAAACATTCTGCAGATGACAGCTCAGAGACAGACTCATAATGTCGCTTAACAGCACATATTCCAGCCCATAAACAAACAAAACATACAAATGTTGTGATAAAGTGCAGGAATCAAAGATGTCCCACAAAATTCACCTGTAAGTCTCCTTCACTTACACTGTATTTATCTTGTAAAAATATTAGCATCTAGAAGTCCTTAATTACTGTATATTACTGTATTTCAGTCATTATTTAGGTGTGTATTGCTTCTGAGTTTTGATACAGAGCTTTTGATACATGGTTTCTGTGTCTGTTGTTGTTGTAGTGTTACTGTAGGTAATCTACTGGATTGATGTTAATAGAGTCAGTTGGAGTGTGAGAGCTGAAGTGCTTTTAATGAAAACCATCATATATACAGTCCAAGACGTTTAGGATTACTGTTGTTTATTGTGAAGGAAATTCTCAGTTTTAATTGAACCAAAAGATTATTATTGATACAACATTACTGAAGTATAATACGCTCTGCCATATATATATATATATACTGCAGTGTCTTTACCTACAGAATAAGGAATGAGTTTGTACATCCAGTCAACAGAAGCAGAGACACTGCTGGACGTCACACTGTTAAAAACTCTAATAGCAGTAAAGACGTGTCGTTTTCACACACAGCTCTCTCTATATCCAGTGTAAAAGCGTCACAGTCGAGCGCTGCAGCTCTTTCACTCTTCTCTGGTAAGTCATTTACACACTAAAACTTCTGTCCTTTTGAGATTTTCAGTGTTTTGACGCTCTGAGGTTGTAAACATGTTCAAGATGAGCAGGTCCTGTTTTTAATCTTTCTAAAAATAATTTAAGATATTTCAAAGTGATTTGATGTAGTATTTCTTCTAATGACATTTATCTCACTTGCGAAAAATAGTTTTTTGACCTGTGTTTACACCAACAGCTAAAAATTCATACACAAGTTAAAAAAGGAAGTAACTGTTAAAAGTTTATACACTTAAAAATAAAGGTTCCAAAAGGTTTTTTTTTTTTTTTCACAGCGATTTCATAGAACAATTCATGGTTCCCTGAAGAACTTTTCACTGAACACTTCTTAAAAGAACCATTTTTTCGTAATATGAAGAATATTTTAATAATCTAAAGAACATTTTCTACTATAAAGAACTTTTGTGGAATGGAAAGATTTCATGGATGTTAAAGGTTCTTCATGGAATCATCAATGCCAATAAGAGTCTTTATTTTAAGAGTGTATATGATTGTGTGTTTGTGTTTTCTGTTGTAAGGTGGAGTGAATGTACATGATGGAAATATCTGTGACGTTCCTCCTCACTGGATGTCTGATACAAGGTCTCGTTCTTATAGATTATTCCTCCGCTGAATTAATATTCTGAAAGCATTTTCATGTGAGCTTTGTAAGATTAAAGAGCAAAAAGAGCTGCAGTTTATTCTGCATGTGAACTCTGTGTGATCAGTTCCTCTTGTCTCTGTGTGTTTTAGGAGTTTTTTGTGGCTTCAGTATCAGTCTGCCGGAGAGAGTAGAAGCTCTAGAAGGATCCTGTGTTTTCATACCCTGCAGATTTTATATTGAACAAGAATATGAAAATGATCTCAATAATAATACAAAGAGAATATGGTATAAAGACGGAACCCCTCACA
The DNA here is from genome assembly GCF_019924925.1 of Ctenopharyngodon idella. Lineage (NCBI taxonomy): Eukaryota > Metazoa > Chordata > Actinopteri > Cypriniformes > Xenocyprididae > Ctenopharyngodon > Ctenopharyngodon idella. Next base: position 14,510,553 of record NC_067223.1, read on the forward strand.
CTGTAGTGTTTGACTCCAGTCACCCCGACACTGGACCGTTAAGAGGAGAAATATTTGGCACTCCTACAGAGAAAAACTGCACCACCCGCTTCAGTAATCTCAGTCAGAGTAATAAGGGGTCATATTTCTTCAGAATTGAGACCAACGGAAGACTAAAACTTAACTACAAAAAACCTCTCTACTCCCAAGTTGAAATTGCCGTCACAGGTGAGTGTCATATTGTTCATGCTGCTTCTGTCTTAATGTAAGTGCAGCGCGGCCATTTGTAACGTGATTGTGTGAAGCTTCCGATGTCATTCACTTCCAGTAATTTACCTGTACAAAACACTCTGTTATGCTGCTTTATATTGCACACTGATAATTATATTATTTTATTATCAGTCATAAACTCACTGATTTGTAGCACAAGCTGTTTTTACCATTTACTGAACTTTGTTATTCTTCTAGTTATTTTCCAATAGTCCTTCTGTAGCCCCGCCTCTTTTCAGCACTGCACTCATTGTGTTTTGTCTTCTGGTTTGTATTTCACAGCATGTAAGATCTTACAGATTTATGAATGTACCTCTCGTTTTAAAATCTTCCCAGTCAATGCTCGTGATAACTGTCGTTACCTCTACAATAAATAAATCCACTTCACCAGCTAATTACTCTTCATCAGCGATGCCATAGAAATATACAGAGCTACTGCAAAAACGGAAGATCAGACACAAAATCCTAAAGATGGCTGCACGCTTGTTTCTCTGGTGCATAAGGTCTATAGCAGCTAATGAATCAGAGGTCTCACACATTCACAGAAAATAGCTTACGTCCCTAATGCAAATTGAGTTGGATAGTGTGACTGCATATAAAGGGAAAATAAATCTACTACTGTACAATACTGTATGATATGATGATGTGATACTGTAATGTTTGTCTGTATCTCTGTGTTGTAGAGTCTCCACCCAAACCCACAGTGAGTCTGTTGAAGGATCAGCAGGAGGTGATGGAGGTGACGGAGGGAAGCTCTGTGAATCTGCGCTGCTCGACTAAGATCTTCTGTTCCTCTCGTCCAGCAGTTCTCACGTGGAGCTCGTCTCCTGAACACCTCCTCAAGGAGAACGTCACACAACAGCATCAGAACGAAACTGATCTGATCTCTGATCTGATCTTCACTGTAACTCACCATCATCATTCAGCCACTTTCACCTGCACTGTAACACACCAGCTTCAGCAGCAGATCACAAAATCACAAAACGAGTCCCGTACGCTACGTGTTCAGTGTAAGACAGGGATTATTTCAATCAATACTGTCTGATCATCTAGAATGTAAATCATAACAACTGGCTGAATGTTTCTCTCCTCCATTAGATGCTCCTAAAAACACATCTGCGCATGTAAATCCATCTGGTTTTGTTCTGGAGGGTCGTTCAGTGACTCTGAGCTGCAGCAGTGATGCAAACCCACCGGAGCTCAACTACACCTGGTACAGAGACACTGAAGAACCCCTGAAACCAGTGCAGACCGGACAGAACCTGACCATCAACAACACCAACCCGACACACAGCAGGACGATACGTCTGTACAGCTCAGAACAAACACGGCGCTCAGAACGCATCAGTGCAGCTGGACGTCCAGTGTGAGTATCAAGAGTCTGATCTGATTCACTCACAATCATTAGTTTATCAGACTGGAGATTTCAGACTGAAAAGATTAAAAAAAAAAAAAAAATTATAATAATTATATTACATATTTTATATATTAATATTTAATAATATTCATGTGTTTATAATTTTCATGTAAGAAATCATTTTTAAAACCAGCATGGCTAACACAACACGACATGACATTAATACTGTTAATTTAATACAGTAACTGCATACCAAGGTGCTAAAATGCACTCAGAACACCTTAGCAAACGCATAACACTGCTCTAAATTGCATTTGGATGCAAAGTGCATTGTTTATGAGCAAACAATAAGCATGGATTGACATGAAAAAGGTGCAATTTCACCATAAAAGTTTCACACAGTCACAATATGACTTTCAGCACTGAAAAGACATTATTGAATGAGGAGTCGCTGACTGCTCATCTAGAATTAGTGCTGTAAATCAATGTGATTGCCTGAATGATTTTCTCCTCCTTTAGATGATCATGTACATCTGTGTCTGTAAATCCATCTGGTTTTGTTCTGGAGGGTCGTTCAGTGACTCTGAGCTGCAGCAGTGATGCAAACCCACCGGAGCTCAACTACACCTGGTACAGAGACACTGAAGAACCCCTGAAACCAGTGCAGACCGGACAGAACCTGACCATCAACAACACCAACCCGACACACAGCGGACGATACGTCTGTACAGCTCAGAACACAATCATTAGTATACTGGACTTGAGTATTTACACCACAATATATATTCATATGGTGAAAATGTTTGATGGAGAATTGTTTTTTAAAGAGTGGTAATGGAAGTGTTATAATAGATATGGTAATTCTTATGATTAATTTATTAGTTTTGCTTAATTCCTATTTTATGCTCTCAAAATAATTTGCTTCTCACACGCTCACATAAAAATACTCTTCACATGATTCAATAGGTCTAAGCTTTAGTGATTAATATGAGAATACTGTCAGGCAGTGGGGTCAGCTGAGCTCCTGACAGCATCTGTAGAAATTTGAACACATCTCAGTTTGTGAAAAAGAAGCGAAACGTTTACAGCATTACACTTACGATGGAACTGGCCCAGTAGAAGTTAATCAAGTGAGAATCTCGTAATGCAGACTCTAGTGAGTGTGAGAAAAAGGCTGAAGTGTGAAACGTTCACTTTTGTGTTGTTGTTACTTTGCTTGCTTACTTATAACCTACACATGCAACATTGATTACTGCAATTAATTAATTAACATAATGTTCTGCTTCAAAATGCCATGGGAAGTGTAACTTCATTTAACATTTTCTTCTAATAAAATGCCTATTTCAAATTCAATTTTCGAATTCTCACTTTTTAGCAGATATTGTTTTCATTTCATCAGGCTCTTAATGATTTATGTAATCTTTTTGGATACCAGAAAGCCAGGTGTTTCCTAATATCAATCATCATTAGAATAGAGAATCTCTATAGTACTTTCTATGAAAAATAGCAGCCTAGAAACTACTGTACATCTTGTACAATAAAATGTGATAAATTCTTGTATGGCTGGTCATGATTTCTAATTGATGCATTTACTCTTTTATAGTGGTGCAAAGATTCACAAAACTCACGGTTCAGAAAAAAGGGTAACTTTTCTTTCTATTTATTACTTGAAGCATACTTTAAGTACTTCGATACCACAGCAAACAAGTTACCAAGTTCAAACATTAAAGACACGTGAACAGTCAGTAAAATATAAGATCTACAATATACAAAGTTACAAATAAAGTAATGTCTAACAGTAGTATTCAGGCACAGAAATGTATAATAACACTATAGTGTTCACTGTATAAATTAAATATAGATTAATATTTGTTAAAGCTGTGTTCTGTTGTTTAATATTAATGACAGCAGCAGGTATTTATAGTCTGCTGTCACTTTATTTTATTTGTCACTTCTAATATGCGTCGCTTCATACAATTGAGGTTAAATCACTGGAGTCACACGGTTTATTTTAATGATGTCTTTCCTTTCTGGACCTTGAAAATGGTAGTTGTGTTGGATCTCTATGGAGGGACAGAAACCTTTCAGACCTCATCAAAAAGATTTTAATTTTTAATAGTTTTGAAGATGAACAAAGGTCTTAGGGATGTGGAACAACACAAGGGTGAGTAATTAATGACAAAATTAATTAAAATTAAAATTAATTAAACTTACTATAGCCTACTTGTCATCTTATTTATTAGCCATTTCACGTTTGTATAAAAAAAAAAAATGAAAACGTAGTTTTTAATCGATTTATGAATAAGACTGGGAAATACTGCTGCATTTCACATTGTCCAATGAAATTTCACCTTGTTGTACCACATTACGATTGGTTGGTTTATTATAGGCTACATGACAAACAGGCTTCGATGAATTATGTAATCAAATATTTAATTGAAACGACACATTAGCTTTGATTAATGATGAAAAAGGTTTAAAAATCGTGATTGTTTTTTCCTGCCGTCGAGCTTCAGGCATTCACAGAAAGAGCCATAATGCTCGCGAGATCCGACCGCTGTCGTAAGAAGACAGTTTGATCACAATTATGAATATGAGATTATAGTTATAAACTTACTGTATTTTATTTTTACAATGAGCAGAATAATTACAAAAAAAAAAAAAAGAAAAAAAGAAAATGTCAGAGTGAGCATCTGTAAGTCAAGTCCGAAGCAAGACACACGTTACCCATAGCAACGATCATGGCAACGTCTCTGTTAATAGAGAATATGATTAATTGTTTAAAAAACATTTTGCAGCCCTAAAACGTAGTAATAATCTGCGTTTTCATGAGAAGCTCTCTGTATGTAAGTGCGCTGAACGCTGACCGGAAACGCTCGAGCCGTAATAAGTAGAACGCAGAAGTAGTCCATTTTATTTGTATACCACATTAAGGACTTAATTATTTTGCTTATTGCGCCCTCTTGTGGCCTCAGGAGGATTAAATCTTCATTTAAGATACAGGAAAGAAGATATTTGTTTAAATTTGATTTTGTTTTTGACTGTTAGAAAAGAACATTTGTTGTTTTCCTTAATAAATTGGGTCAATAAAAAACACAGCGGTTAAATTCAAAACTTTTTTCTACTGGTCTTTGATTAAAAGAGGTTAGGCCTCTGAAAATGTTCAATAATGATCCATACTGAATGATATGAAACATTATACCATGATACTTTTTTTTTTTTTTTTTTTAGCTGTATAGTCCAGCCCTAGGCTAAGACCAGGGTAGAAAATGGCCCTTTATTTCTAAATTATGACAATTTTTGATGAAGAAAATCATACTAACATTATAAGTGCAACTCAGTTAAAAATATAAAATAATTTACAAATGCAGTTAATGACCCCTTTAAAAGTTATTTTATATGTCTCACAAGACGTTTCAAGTAAATATAAAGAAATGTTTTTTGAATATTATTCAGTAAGCTTCATATTGATTTGGATATATTACCCAGACTGGCTGTTATTTTGTTCTAACTGAAATGGGAAGTGGTATAAACTCTAATAGCAGTAAAGACGTGTCGTTTTCACACACAGCTCTCTCTATATCCAGTGTAAAAGCGTCACAGTCGAGCGCTGCAGCTCTTTCACTCTTCTCTGGTAAGTCATTTACACACTAAAACTTCTGTCCTTTTGAGATTTTCAGTGTTTTGACGCTCTGAGGTTGTAAACATGTTCAAGATGAGCAGGTCCTGTTTTTAATCTTTCTAAAAAGAGTTGATTTAGTAGCCTGTATTTATTCTCATGACATTAGAAATAATATGAGTTTACACCAACAGCTAAAAATTCATACACAAGTTAAAAAAGGAAATAACTGATAAAAGTTTATACACTTAAAAATAAAGGTTCCAAAAGGGTTTTTTTTTTTTTTTTTTTTTCACAGTGATTTCATAGAACAATTCATGGTTCCCTGAAGAACTTTTCACTGAACACTTCTTAAAAGAACCATTTTTTCGTAATAAGAAGAAAATTTGAATAATCTAAAGATTATTTTCTAATATAAAGAACTTTTGTGGAATGGAAAGATTTCATGGATGTTAAAGGTTCTTCATGGAATCATCAATGCCAATAAAAGTCTTTATTTTAAGAGTGTATATATTTGTGTGTTTGTGTTTTCTGTTGTAAGGTGGAGTGAATGTACATGATGGAAATATCTGTGACGTTCCTCCTCACTGGATGTCTGATACAAGGTCTCGTTCTTATAGATTATTCCTCCGCTGAATTAATATTCTGAAAGCATTTTCATGTGAGCTTTGTAAGATTAAAGAGCAATAAGAGCTGCAGTTTATTCTGCATGTGAACTCTGTGTGATCAGTTCCTCTTGTCTGTGTGTGTTTTAGGAGTTTTTTGTGGCTTCAGTATCAGTCTGCCGGAGAGAGTAGAAGCTCTAGAAGGATCCTGTGTTTTCATACCCTGCAGATTTTATATTAAACAAGAATATGAAAATGATCTCAATAATAATTCAAAGAGAATATGGTATAAAGACGGAACCCCTCACACTGTAGTGTTTGACTCCAGTAGCCCCAACACTGGACCGTTAAGAGGAGAAATATTTGGCACTCCTACAGAGAAAAACTGCACCACCCGCTTCGATAATCTCAGTCAGAGTAATATTGGGTCATATTTCTTCAGAATTGAGACCAACGGAAAACTAAAACATAACTACAAAAAACCTGACTACTCCCAAGTTGAAATTGCCGTCACAGGTGAGTGTCATATTGTTCATGCTGCTTCTGTCTTAATGTAAGTGCAGCGCGGCCATTTGTAACGTGATTGTGTGAAGCTTCCGATGTCATTCACTTCCAGTAATTTACCTGTACAAAACACTCTGTTATGCTGCTTTATATTGCACACTGATAATTATATTATTTTATTATCAGTCATAAACTCACTGATTTGTAGCACAAGCTGTTTTACCATTTACTGAACTTTGTTATTCTTCTAGTTATTTTCCAATAGTCCTTCTGTAGCCCCGCCTCTTTTCAGCACTGCACTCATTGTGTTTTGTCTTCTGGTTTGTATTTCACAGCATGTAAGATCTTACAGATTTATGAATGTACCTCTCGTTTTAAAATCTTCCCAGTCAATGCTCATGATAACTGTGGTTAACTCTACAATAAATAAATCCACTTCACCAGCTAATTACTCTTCATCAGCGATGCCATAGAAATATACAGAGCTACTGCAAAAACGGAAGTTCAAACACAAAATCCTAAAGATGGCTGCACGCTTGTTTCTCTGGTGCATAAGGTCTATAGCAGCTAATGAATCAGAGGTCTCACACATTCACAGAAAATAGCTTACGTCCCTAATGCAAATTGAGTTGGATAGTGTGACTGCATATAAAGGGAAAATAAATCTACTACTGTACAATACTGTATGATATGATGATGTGATACTGTAATGTTTGTCTGTATCTCTGTGTTGTAGAGTCTCCACCCAAACCCACAGTGAGTCTGTTGAAGGATCAGCAGGAGGTGACGGAGGGAAGCTCTGTGAATCTGCGCTGCTCGACTAAGATCTTCTGTTCCTCTCGTCCAGCAGTTCTCACATGGAGCTCGTCTCCTGAACACCTCCTCAAGGAGAATGTCACACAACAGCATCAGAACGAAACTGATCTGATCTCTGATCTGATCTTCACTGTAACTCACCGTCATCATTCAGCCACTTTCACCTGCACTGTAACACACCAGCTTCAGCAGAAGATCACAAAATCACAAAACGAGTCCCGTACATTACGTGTTCAGTGTAAGACAGGGATTATTTCAATCAATACTGTCTGATCATCTAGAATTAATGCTGTAAATCATAACAACTGCCTGAATGTTTCTCTCCTCCATTAGATGCTCCTAAAAACACATCTGCGCATGTAAATCCATCTGGTTTTGTTCTGGAGGGTCGTTCAGTGACTCTGAGCTGCAGCAGTGATGCAAACCCACCGGAGCTCAACTACACCTGGTACAGAGACACTGAAGAACCCCTGAAACCAGTGCAGACCGGACAGAACCTGACCATCAACAACACCAACCCGACACACAGCGGACGATACGTCTGTACAGCTCAGAACAAACACGGCGCTCAGAACGCATCAGTGCTGCTGGACGTCCAGTGTGAGTATCAAGAGTCTGATCTGATTTACTCACAATCATTAGTTTATTAGACTGGAGATTTCAGACTTTATACATATGAAGAGTTTGGTTCCAAAACGCTATAAATCCATTTTGATTCATTTGAGTAAAAATGTGTTTTCTTTACCAAGAAAGCAGCAAGATGAAAACCACTATTTTCTGTATTTTCACATAGCATCTTTTGGTTATAAAAACATTAAAAATTCAAATCTAGATTTTGATTTTCAAAGGTTTATTATAAAAATGGATTATTTTTTTCCCCAAAATGCAATAAATCCATGACACATTTTTTTTTTTTTTTTCAAAATTCAATGAATTCATCAATATAAAAGTTATTTTTCATATTGAAAATACACAACAAAGTAAGTTGATTCACATATATGACAGCCTCTGAACTTTGTCAATACTAATCTTATATACAGGCATTTGACTAAAAATACATTTAGCCGTCGCTCCCAAAATGAATTCAACGGGTCATCTTGTTAATGTTATGGATTAATTATGTCTCTGTTTGTCATTACCGATTAAAGAGTATCTGGCGCCACCGCACAGTTAAAATAAACACATTTGCCGAGTACATTGGTATTAAAAACGGCTTTTAAAAACTGTTCATGATTCAGTTTTGGGGACCGTGACAGAAGTTTGATGCTGTCGTGGAACAAGCAACAGGCGGCATTCTTCCTCCTCCCGACTTGAGTGCCTCATCTTCTTAATCTCCTCACGTAAATGATTACATTTCAATGACTTGCGTTTCTTCCCCACCGCAGAAACCACCACAGGTTCATCAATGCCGTTAAAATTATTCATTTTTCTGTTTTTGTTAATCACAAAGTACAAAGTAGATAAGCAAAACTAGGATGCCGGGTGTATTCAGAGCGCCGCCATTACTGTTTACAGTGCGTGGAATGATGCGCTGTGATTGGTTGAGAGGATATATCGCATTCTGCAGAGAAAGGAGACTGGCGTTTGTCGCGTTTTGGAAAGAAGGGGAGAAAACATGACAGAATAACACGACGGAAATCGCATTTTGCGCAAAATTAATAAATGACTTTTCAATACCGACCAGATACAATACTGATTTTGGTGGAAACTTCATATACACATAGGCTATATACTATAAATAAATAAGTATATAAAATATTGCATAATGCATATAATTTATTTTATATGCAGAGAGGAACAGTTTAAATAAATACACAAAATATAAAATGTAAACATTTTATTAAATATTTTATATATATTTTTAAATATAAAACCTTCACTTTTACTTAAATTTCTTTAAAGTTACAGTAAATGCTTTGTATCACTATTTTTTGATATATATATATATATATATATATGCAAATATACATTACTTTGTTAATCTATAATTTGTAGTCCTTTAAACTGCTGACAGCGGACCCTTTTTACATGGAAGGAGTTCACATTAATGTGAATACCTTCAGTACTATTTAAAAAGCATTTTTATTTTTCACTAATTTCTTCCCATACTTACATAAGTGTTATTTCACAGCATTAATGACATTACTATTCAAAAAATGTGATGACCTAAATTCTTTTCTCCTCCATTAGATGCTCCTAAAAACACATCTGCGCATGTAAATCCATCTGGTTTTGTTCTGGAGGGTCGTTCAGTGACTCTGAGCTGCAGCAGTGATGCAAACCCACCGGAGCTCAAATACACCTGGTACAGAGACACTGAAGAACCCCTGAAACCAGTGCAGACCGGACAGAACCTGACCATCAACAACACCAACCCGACACACAGCGGACGATACGTCTGTACAGCTCAGAACAAACACGGCGCTCAGAACGCATCAGTGCAGCTGGACGTCCAGTGTGAGTATCAAGAGTCTGATCTGATTTACTCACAATCATTAGTTTATTAGACTGGAGATTTTTAGACTTTATACTACACACATATTTACTATAAATAAATAAGTATATAAAATATTGCATAATGCATATAATTTATTTTATAGAGAGAGGAATAGTGTAAATAAATACAGATAATATAAAATACAAACATCATATTAAATATTTATATATATTTTTAAATATAAAACCTTCACTTTTACTTACATTTCTTTAAAGTAAAGTTACAGTGAATTCTTTGCATCACTCATGTAACTGCATGAACATAATTTAACTGCGTTGTTTCTACTAAAAATGAGTATTGTCAGCTTTACTTAGTAAGTGTTTGTTTAGTCAACTTAACATTGCTGAGTGAAACGCACAAATTAATGCTGACATAACTAACTGGGCAGTGGATCCGTAGTTCCCGGCATGCTTTGCAAGGGACTGCATTAGGAGAGTAAATTTAGGGATTAAAGTGTTATTTTATGTGTTTTTCAGTAAAGGGAAAGATGTTGTTAGTTTATGTTAGTGTTTAATGTTCAGTTATGTTGGACATTCAGAGTAGTTTCTGAAATGTTTTTGAATTTTGTGGTTACCATTATGCAGAAGAGTGTCGCCTGTGTTTAGGCTGTGAGCCTCATATACGCATGTTTAAGATAGAGTTCCTGCTCTCAATTCAATTAAGTTTGTTCAATGAGTTATTTTTTGAGTGCATTTTGTAGAGCAAATAGTTCATTTAATAAGGTAAATTAAGTCAATAAATGTGTTCACCTTACATAATAAACAAAACATTATTAAGTAAACTGTACATATAAATATTATGTAACAGTGACATTCAAATGATTTGTGTTTACTCAAAGAAATGTTGTCAGCTTTACTTGAATTTCTTTTGTTCATACAACTAAATTGCTATTTGTACAAATTACTCAATATAGTTGCGTGGAACCACTTGACACTTCTTTTATAAGTAAATCCAACAATTAATTTTTTTGAGTGTGTGAATTCCTTCAGTACTATTTAAAAAGCATTTTTATTTTTCACTAATTTCTTACCATACTTACATTAGTGTTATTTCACAGCATTAATGACATTACTATTCAAAAAATGTGATGACCTAAATTCTTTTCTTCTCCATTAGATGCTCCTAAAAACACATCTGCGCATGTAAATCCATCTGGTTTTGTTCTGGAGGGTCGTTCAGTGACTCTGAGCTGCAGCAGTGATGCAAACCCACCGGAGCTCAAATACACCTGGTACAGAGACACTGAAGAACCCCTGAAACCAGTGCAGACCGGACAGAACCTGACCATCAACAACACCAACCCGACACACAGCGGACGATACGTCTGTACAGCTCAGAACAAACACGGCGCTCAGAACGCATCAGTGCAGCTGGACGTCCAGTGTGAGTATCAAGAGTCTGATCTGATTTACTCACAATCACTAGTTTATCAGACTGGAGATTTCAGACTTCATACTACACACATATATACTATAAATAAATAGGTATATAAAATATTGCATAATGCATATAATTTATTTTATAGAGAGAGGAATAGTGTAAATAAATACAGATAATATAAAATACAAACATCATATTAAATATTTATATATATTTTTAAATATAAAACCTTCACTTTTACTTACATTTCTTTAAAGTAAAGTTACAGTGAATTCTTTGCATCACTCATGTAACTACATGAACATAATTTAACTGCGTTGTTTCTACTAAAAATGAGTATTGTCAGCTTTACTTAGTAAGTGTTTGTTTAGTCAACTTAACATTGCTGAGTGAAACGCACAAATTAATGCTGACATAACTAACTGGGCAGTGGATCCGTAGTTCCCGGCATGCTTTGCAAGGGACTGCATTAGGAGAGTAAATTTAGGGATTAAAGTGTTATTTTATGTGTTTTTCAGTAAAGGGAAAGATGTTGTTAGTTTATGTTAGTGTTTAATGTTCAGTTATGTTGGACATTCAGAGTAGTTTCTGTAATGTTTTTGAATTTTGTGGTTACCATTATGCAGAAGAGTGTCGCCTGTGTTTAGGCTGTGAGCCTCATATATGCATGTTTAGGATAGAGTTCCTGCTCTCAATTCAATTAAGTTTGTTCAATGAGTTATTTTTTGAGTGCATTTTGTAGAACAAATAGTTAATTTAATTTAAAATAGCTCACAATCATTAGATTATTAGACTAGAGATTTTAAATTGAAAAGCAAAAAAAAAAAAAAAATTATTTAAAAATAAATACATAAAAATAAAATATTTTTTTAAAAAGTAAAATTATATAAAATTTCATATATTTAATAATTTTCATCTATATATTTTAAATATATGCATTTTTTAATATTATATATAATACATAAACCCTTCACTTTTACTGCAAAAAATAATACAGCTAAATATTTCCCATACTCCTTCCACTAGTGTTATTTCATAGTGGTGATGCCTTCTTTATTATTTTTTTAAAAATGTGGAAAATATTCATAATGGATGTCCACTGTGAATGATTGGTAATCACCATTAGAAATCAGTTACATTTAAGAGTACTGAATTAACTGATTTCTCATAATATACTCTCAATGCAAAAAACGTGAAAATGTTATATTGATTAGGATTTAATTTGAAAACCCTAACATTAATGATAACAAGTAACAAGGCCTGTCTGTATATACTGATTTTCTTCATTGAACATCACTGAACTAGAAAATTGTGTTCAGTGTTCCCTCATTTTGATTCATTCCCAGATGTGCTTCAGCTGTTCTCAGTTCAGACTAACACACTGTTCAGTCTAGACAAATGAAAGACAGCCTCTGTCCGACTGCATGACAAACCCAGACTATAATGTTTTCTACAAATTTGTAATTACATTTTACATAATTTGTAAAAATGCTTTAGCACAGTATAGTTAACACTATTTACACACAGCTAGTGTAAAGCAAACAAAGTAATACAGACACAAGGTGAACAACCTTGTCGTTGTTTCTCTCCGGCTCTGTGATGGAGGGCCGTCCAGTGACTCTGACCTGCAGCACTGATGCAAAACCAGCGGTGCTCAACTTCTCCTGGTACACAGAGACAGAATCTCAGTTTAAGCTCATCCAGACCGAATTTAATAATACCTACTTTGTGTCTAACCCTACAAATGGTGTGCGGTATCGCTGTACAGCTCAAAACCAGCATGGCCAACACAACACAACAATTCAACTAGATGCTCAGTGTGAGTACAAAGACAAGTTACTGCACCCTCCCCAACATTGTGCAACAATGGTACAGAATCATAGAGAAAATTATCATCAAAATCACAATTTTTTTAACAAAATGTCAAGAAATCATTAAATAAAAAGGGAAAAACACTTGAAAGACATTGATGTATTGAATTTGATACATGCATAGGTCTGTATCATGTAGTGTGTCATGCCATATAATGTACTACATGTAATAAGATTTCACGTACGAAAACTTCAAAAAGCAGTTCTCTGCTGTGAAATAGTGGTGTGATGTGCAAAAATTTACAATTTTTGCACATCACTTTGGGCGTTCCTGCACACCCAGGAACCCTGCATCTTCCCTTCTTATAACACATTATGGCCAATGTGAGGTATTCTCCAAAACATCCTCGAAAAGTACCCCTTATCACACAACGTTGCCCTGAGGCAACGAAAAGAAAAACTGAATTTCTGAACATGCAAAATAAAAAAAATTCATAAAACCTGACAAAAGTCTTCTCTACACCTTCATACACACACACATATTTTTTATGTACAGTTCATGTCATTTTAAATAAGATTACTAAAGCAAAATATCTTGCCTTCTTCCCACACCATGTGCTCCTGTGACCATGTGTCAGAACAGGACGTCCCACCTTTAAATGGTGCTTGATAGTGACTCCCACATCTTACTGGACTGTTGTTTGGTACTTTCTCAACATTTCTAATTGGTTGTAATCATTTAAAGAAAAATTTACTAAACATAGGGCTTAAAAAAACGTTCCGCTGCCTGAGGGCAACGCTGTGCTGTAGAGGGTTAATCTGATCCCTTATAGCAAATGCATAACAATGGACTTGCACTACATTGCATTTGGATGCAAAGAGCACTGTTTATGGTGAAAATAAACATGGACTGACATTAAAAAGGGGCAATTTCACCATAAAAGCATATGTGATGTATATACTGTGTTTCACACGGTCACAACTGGACTTTCAGCACTGAAAAGACACTACTGAAGTGTTGCAAAAAGCAAAAAGCATGTTTAAATGACTTAAAATTGATGTGTAACTTAAGTTGAAGACCATTTTATCATATAAACTACACTACACAGCATGCTATATGGTTTAATATCTTATATGAAGGGTGCATTCTGGTAATCGTAAACAAAAAGTGTGACAGGCTGACGGTAATCGACAATACAGTTGGCTGCAGTTCGGCTGAAACACTGTGAAATGGGTGTGACACCACTGTGGTATTTTTTACTCTCTAAAATTCCTTGAACATCACAAGTCAGTAGCCGTACGCTAACGTAATGGGAAAATATGATTAGATAAGACTTCACAGTACAGAATGTACCATGAGAAAAAATGTTCACATTTGCACATCCTAAAATTGTGTAAAAAAAGTGTCAGAACCACACTACATTTTAATACATTCAAATATTAAAGACTAAAAACAGAATATGTGATGGTTCACACAGCAATGAAAATTCTGTCATTTCTCATCATGTCGTTCTAAACCAGTATGAAAGATATCATCTCAGTGTTTTTTCTCACTTTTTTTTCAATGGGGTCCAATGTTGTTTGGTTCCCAACGTTCTTCAATGTATACTATACTATACGTCGTGGCTTGTGCTCTTTACCATCGTGGCCATATCTGTGGACGTTCGTTCTGTTCACAAATTCCATTCAGCACAGCAAAGACCACCGAATGTACACAGAGACATATCCTATTTAATAGTAAGCATTTTATGATCTTATATTTAGTCATTTTGCTCCAAAAAGTCTGTTTTTTGTGGTAAGAAAACTGATAGGGTGTCTACAACATGGAATAACATCTGTGAATATCAGCAACCAGAAGTGGAAACACCTACTAGCAACCTCACCGCAACCCACTGACAACAAAGCCTCTGACAGTGTGAATGCAGCATTAATGAGTTTTTGAGCACAATAACAGCATTTTCACCAGGGTGTCATGTTGTAGACTTACAGGAACCAACTGCAACTACAACTTCAAAATCATGGCTTGTTTCTCTTTTCTACTTCAGCACACTATAAGCTCTCAGTTATGGGGTTCCCTTTCTGTTCTTGCCATGATCTTATTCAATTTTGTCCACAGTAGGGCTTTTCACACTGCGCTTAACCAGGTTATAATAATTTTAAAGACCACTTTTAACTACAGGTAAAGGAACGTATCACACTTGTAATTTAGAAGCGCCGTTAGCACCGCTTTTGGCGTCATTAACCTCGCATTTCGGTGCCACTTGTGCATTGTGAAACGATGTGTGTTAGAATGTTACGGCTTGATGCTTACAGCCAATCGTGTCGCTCAAATTCACATGCTTTGGACAGTCACAGGCGTTGTATAAACAATAGTTTAAACAGTAGGAAAATTGTCAAATGGTATGGGTTACATTTATGATGGATAGATGTGCTTTTTGGAGCAAAAACGCTGGCTATATTCAGTGTCATTACAAAGCTGGGAAGAGCCAGGATATTATTTAATATAACTCCGATTGCGTTCGGCTGAAAGAAGATAGTCATATACACCTAGGATGTCTTGAGGGTGAGTAAATTATGGGTTCATTTTCATTTTTGGTTGAGTTATTCCTTTAAGTGCTAGGAAAAACCTACAGGTCTGTTTTATTTTGCTCAGATCCTACACAAAAACTACAGTTTATCATATTCTCTCTTTCAGTTGCACCCAAAATCTCCAGCTCTTGTAACCAAAGCAGCGAAATCACATGTGTCTGTGAGGCTCATGGGAATCCCTCGCCTACACTAGAGTGGCGTCTATCTGGAAATGTTCTCGCTAACTCTAGAAACACGTCCATCAGCAACGAAACTCCAGGAAACACAAGCTTGAAGAGTGTCCTAATCCACTATCAGCCCCTCACAGACACGGCCGTCCTGCAGTGTTACAGTGCAAACACTCATGGCACTGCCAGCATCAGCCAAAAGTTTCATCCCGTCACAACAACAACGCCAAAGACAGAGACAGAGACACGTGAGATTCGCTTCTCTGACACGCACAACAACAGCTTTATCTGATCAACACAATGAAATCTCTGGAATAATTTAACCCTTCTGAAAAAGTGTGCTTAATTTGCATTGAATGTGAACTTGAAGTACACTACAAAAATCTTAAAAGTTCATCACATTTTTGTATTATAATTTTTATTATTTTTGTATTTAAATGTTTTATTTATTTTTTTAATTCTTAGCTTTTCATTATGCCAATATGGTACAATATTATCCTATTCAGTTTAATATGATAAACCAGTTAAGTCACAAGTCACTTTCATGCGCACAAAAAGTAATCAAATGTAATCTAAAAGTAATCAAAAAGTAGTCGGATTATATTACCTAAAATGTGTAATGTAATGGATTACATTACTAACTACATTTTTTGTCATGTAATTTGGAATCAGTTACTAACGGACTACAATTTGTAAGTAATCTACCCAGCACTGATTAAGAGTGGTGAACTACAAAAGACCAAACTCTGAGCAATAAAACACTGCTTTCCAGGTTTCCATCATCCATCTATGCTGCTCGGAGCTGCTGTCGGCGCATTAGCGATGATGATCTTGTGCATCATGAAGATCTGCTATGAACGGTGGGTACACCAGACAAATGTGATTTGAGGGAAGAAATCATGATACATTTTTCCAGAAAACTAGACTTTTATATGCCATTTTGCTTCTCAAGTAAATCTATCTTAATTTAAGAATGTTCAAATATTCACTCAAATAATAATGAAAGTTCATAGTACTTAACAGAAAAAAGTTGCGTGAACTCAGTTTCATTGTAGTCAGTGTTAATTTCGTGTTAAATTCACGGAGGAAAACGAGACGATGACTGAATAAAAAGGCGTTTTGAATGACTAAAACTATGACTAAAATCTTCTCTAATTTTCGTCAACAAATAAAAACGAGATAGAGAGGGACGATTTGGGAAGATATCCAGTCAGGACTGCTGTCCTGTGTGAAAGATGTGCACGTTTGAAGTGTAACATGCTGATCTAACCGCGGGAAAAGCGGCGCTGTTGCGCGCTCTACAGGCTCGTCCAGCAGCACTTCAGACTGCTTCGCAATTAATGAATAG
The DNA here is from genome assembly GCF_019924925.1 of Ctenopharyngodon idella. NCBI lineage: Eukaryota > Metazoa > Chordata > Actinopteri > Cypriniformes > Xenocyprididae > Ctenopharyngodon > Ctenopharyngodon idella. Next base: position 14,527,495 of record NC_067223.1, read on the forward strand.
CACACATTTATGCCAAACGATTGCTTATGAGCTAATGTTGATGAATTTTGACAATGTTTACTACACAACGTTTATACAGTAATATGTTTTAGACGGTTGTAAGAACACATTTTATTATCCCTCACCTGAACTTAAATGAGCAGCCTGCAACTACAGTCCAGACCGCAGACATTTCAGAATAAGAGTCACGGTGTATTTCGGGATGGTTTATTATTATTTTTCCCCTGGTCATTATTTTGTTTACACAATAAACTGTATTTAACTTAATTTAATTTCTATTTAATTTATAGTAAATTACTGCATCTTCCGTCACGGGAAGGAAAAACTAAGAACATTATTATAAGTATAAGGGTTATTATAGTTAACTAAACCTAAAACCATAAAAAAAAACTTCATTACTTGAAAAAAACATTAACTGAAATAAAAAATAAATATATAAAAAAATGTAAACTTATTTTATTTCATCTAGTTTCCAAGCTTTAGTTTAACCTGTACTAAAATAACTAAAATATAGACATTTAAAAGCAAAATTTAATTGAAATGACAAGTAATGAATTGAGCTCTCTTTCGTGTGTTTTTGCATTTGAACGGTCAAAAACTGTCCGCTTTGGCGAGTAAAGTACTGTTGGTTGTCTTACATGAACATAAACAGTTCATATGATATGGAGAATATCAGATGTATATCAGTGTATTGCATTCTGTGTATTGTTATAGAAATGCTTACTTAATGCATTACGATTTAACTAAATTAGATTTTAGTCAATCTACTGTAGATTTAGTCGACTAAAACTAGACTAAAACTAAAACAATTTCCGATGACTAAAATATGACTAAAACTAAATGCCATTTTAGTCAAAAGACTGACTAAAACTAAATCTAAATCTGCTGTCAAAATTAAGGCTGACTGTAGTAAGCTGAACTTTGAGTTGAGCTGCAGCAGATTTCCAGCATGCTTTGCATCAGACTGTATAAATAAATGTTGAAATTAAGTGTTATTTTGTGTGCTTTTGCACAAGATTAACATAGGGAGACATAAGTTAATGTTTAATGTTGTGTTATGTTGGGATTTACAGGTTCTGTTATGTTAGTTTTGAAGGATTATCATTGTGGTGAAGAGTAGAGCCTGTGGTTAGGTTAAGGATGGGCTGCAAAACTTTTAAGACAGCATATACTGTATGTTGTTTGATTATATACATGCAAGTATATAATGACAGTCTCTTTGATTGTTATAATAGCATGTGTTATTTGCTATCTAACATTTAACCAAGATCTGTGTGATGTTTATGTAAATGAACTGTATGTAATTAACATTATGATGAGTTGGGCGAGGCTGAGAACTGTGGGAGCGAAGGGATGCCGGTGACATGATTGTTAATGAGAGACACCTGTGCCCCACACTAGCCTTGCTCCGTTTCCACAGCTCTCGGCCACGCCCCACTTGTCACAAAAATGTTAAGTTCTACTAACTTAAAATGAGTTAGTTTACTTAAATGTTTTGAGGTAATAAGTTTCCTGAACTTACTGAGTTTTACAGTGTAAGAATCTATTTTTTGATGGACTAAAAACATTTTTTCAGAAGAAGGAATCCCAAAGCTTCAGGAACCAGACAAGATGACAGATCTGGACTCATTCTGACTCAAATAGTGAGTTCAACACGCTCACACTATTAATTCTCAAAGACATCACAAACGGCCGTTCAGCACTGATTCTGCTGTGTTTCTGCTCCATCAGGCCACTGCTTCCGATGGTGACGGCGAGTGTGTTTACGCCGTTACACATAAACCACCAGAATCTCCTCATTATTCCTCCATCGACTTCACGAACGCAGAGCCGCTGTCAGGAGAGATCAGGGGCGTCTCCTCACTGACCGATGAATATGCTGTGGTCCGTCATCGTTCTGCAAGAGACCCAGCATCTGCGACGGACCCCAAGAAAGACCAAAGCCCACCAGATAGCAGGGCGAAGATCACGGATGTGTCATCAGAAGACGCGATTTATGAAAACATGACCCGTCGCTTGGTTGCTTAAAGACAGGAACAGTTGCGTTGCATCCTGTGCAGGTGCTGTTGAACAGTAAAGGCCTGTTCACATTAACACTGTTTCTACACCGGACGTGACCATTGTCATTTGTGTCGCAACAGCTAAAAGCCGTCTACACTGGACGCGTCAAAGCACACGGTGCAAAGCATTTGTCCTTTGTGTCAGTATGTCATAAATAGAACGAGGCATCAGTTTACTGTCGGAGATATGTTGCTCACATCACGCCGTATCTAGTGTAGACAACATCACTGATTATAATAGGTTCTATTGTCTTTTGTCACGTCGCGTCGCTTGCGTCCGGTGTAGACACGGTGTAAGGACAATAACTATAACGATAACCATAAAGATACAAAAGATAAAAAAGAAATCTTCCTAAATTGTAAAGTGATAGCAGAGTCCACACCACAACTATAATGTTGTAAATGCACTTTTTTGAGTGGAAGGAAAAACATGCCGTTTTCGTGCATGTCTCTTTAAATGCAAATGAGCTGCTGCTCCCCACCCTGCTTTCCAGAAGAGGGCGGAGCCTGTACAACTCAGATGCTCTGACATTAAACAAAATGCCAAAAATTAAACAAAACATCAATTTGATTTTATCATCATCTTTATCAAGGCCACACGCACGTGACATTGCAGTTCTTCGTCATCATGAAAATTACTATTTGCATGTGTTTTAAAGCCATATCAGTTTAAACTTGTAAGCGCACACCCGAAGCACGCGCACAGAAAGCTGTCAGATGGCGCGTCACGTGAGTATTAAACTCATTTCTCTTTATTGCACTTAAACTGTCAAATACACACAAGGTTAAGTCAAAAACACACAAACACAGTCGGTTATGTCTGTGAACGTAAACAGCAGGAAAGAAATTGCATGTGTGTATTAGATCTGTGTATTAAAGTGACAGAAGCGTAATATACAGTACTTACTGCTGTATATGCTGTTAATACGAATCAAAAGAAAAACAGAAAATCACTCACTGCTCTTGATTAAATAACTTTAGTAGCTTTAATAAGAATACATTTCTTACTCGAATGCTGCTGTTAAATGCTCTGGCGAGGAAATAAACATGGCGGACTGTGTACAGCTCACTCAGGGGAGGAGCTAAGCTAATAAGGCAGATTCCCTCGCCAGTCATGGGCGGGGCTTACATAAGAGTAGGGGGAAATTTGAAACCACTCCTTTGGAGAGATTGTTTATGATTTATGGGGATTATAAAAACAGGAGTGGATAGATTTTTACCATTATAGGCTGGTTGTTGTTCAAGCACCTTATAAAAGTGAATTTTGCATAATAGGTCCCCTCTAAAGAGCTCAAACGTTTTAAGTGGTAGTCGACAAAACTCCAGAGTGCACATATAATAAACAGAACAATATCGTTTGTTGGTGTGGATGCTAATATTGTTATAGTTATCGTTCTTGGTGTGAACGGGCCTTAAGACTGAACCAAAACCTTCAAATCTTTATGCACGTCACACACCACAGAAGGATTTTTAGAGCGATTTAAAGGATGTAATATAATATTAACAAAGTATTGTTCATTGTTTGTTCATGTTTACTAATGTTAACAAGTGAAAACTTACTGAAAAGTGTTACCAAAATAAGATGTGAAGTTTTTGGTCTTTGGTCAGAGATCTTACAGAAAATATAGGAGTCAGAAGTTCATTTCTGTAAAATAACATGAGTTTGAACTTTTCTTACCAGATCAGCAGTGGGAAACGTACTTGACCTCAACGTGTTGTTTATGTTGCACATTATTTGTGATTGTGAATATCGTCAGCTTCTTCTTGTGTCACGCTTTTAGAAACTCCTTTAAAAATAAGAGCTCCTTCTGGAGGGACAAAACATTTCTTTTTAAAACATTATTTTTATAATTATACACAAATGTCTTTATTTTCTATTCAAAATGTATTTTTTATTACTATTTTTTAAAAGGATCATAATTGTAATCAGATTCATCCAGTGTTTATGAAAAAAAAAAAAATAGATGAAGACTAACTTTTATTTTACTTGATTTTGTAAGTGAAATACTGGCAAAAAGAACAATGCCATGAAATTAATCTCTTCCATTTAGGACATTAGTAATATTTCAAATAAAAAAAAAAAGGTGTTTTTTTTTTAGTTTAATATATATTTTAATATGCAATGCAATGTCAACTTTGATAAAGACAATATGAGAATAAATGGTGTCTTCAGAACATCTAAGTGATCATCTTTATTTCAAAACTAATGCCAGGTAAAATTGCAGGCCATTCTGTAGCATGTCTCATGAATCAGCACTCAAAATATACGCAGCTCTATAATCACGTCAACAATCATGCACTACTTCTGACAAAATTAATGTGAGCAATTCAAAGGCTAGAAAACCCATCGACAGCAACGAAGCACACAAACTATATCTTTAGCAACCTGACCACATTGATAAGTGCGCGCGTGCAGCAGTCTGCGTGCTGTTCAGTTATGTTAAACACAGGTATGTTTCGCCCTCCTGTGGTGATTTTTGTGAATTACACCACTGCAAATCGAATCTACTTAACTTTAAAGAGTTTCGCCCGACCTCAACTTGAGCATCTCATTCTGAGCTCTAAGTCTAGATAGAGACACCCAGTGCTCAGTGTTTGTCATGAGATTTTACAGGTCAAGACACTGATATCACCTGGAGCCTGATGTATAAACATGTCTGCACAAAATGGGCATAGAAATGTGCGTACGAACACTTGAAATCTACTTCAAATTTTATACACGAGGCCCCTGATCATTCAGTGAGCAATTAGTGGAATATTGTCCCAAATATAATGATGTGGGAAAATATTGTGATCCGTTTATTAAGAGGCCACAATTTCAGTAATTTGTTTAAGTCATACATTTAATTAATTCTTGACATTCTTTCTCATCATTCATCAGCCTAGACTGGTTGGCTGGTCTTAGCTGGTTTCCCAGGCTGGCCAAGCTGGTGTTCAGTTTTTACCAGCTAAAACCTTTTTGATACAGACTTTAATAATAATTAGACTATTAGAACATCGGTCCTTTGTTTCTATAATAATAATGAATAAAGCTTTAATCTCAAAGCTGTATGAATCTGCAAACACTGGCACAACAACACAGAGTCATTGTTTTAACTATGAACAGAAAATGATAAAGAACTCATTAAAAAATCTTTACACTTGAACAAACTACCCGAAGGGGGTGTTTTAGAAGATCTTTTATCCCATATTGTACTTGTATTTGTGTGTCGTGCATGTGACTCACATCAACACATCGGCCATTTTAATGTCTCTTACCCCAGTTCAGTTGAGAGCTGGTTTGTATCAATTAGGCCTACATGTAGATTCGCTTATCTCCGTTTATCTACTGCTTTAGATGCTGACAAAATCCCAGATTTGTTTTAAAATATATAAAATACACATTTGTGTCCTCCCCCCAATGACTGACACTTTGAGTTTGGCGTTTCTTGTATTAATGCTGCTGATAAACTTGTTGACCACAAGAGAGAGCCGGTCACCATCGGTCTCACATTTAACGTAGCCTAAAGTAAACTAGACGTCTAAGAGCTGAATCAGTAACGCAAGTCATTTTCAGTCTGATGGTGGTGAAACACGACTCGTCTGGTAGAAACTGTGCAGTTTATCATCCGCTCCTCTAGGGGCGCAAGCGGCTTCACGTTCATAACAACTTCGGATCCTTGTCAACAACACCTGATGTCAACTTGACAGTCGCCGCACCACGTTCTGATCGTTTTACAGTCATAAAAGTGCAGATCCTGCAGATGACAGCTCAGTGACAGACTCATAAAGTCACTCAACGGCACATATTCCAGCCCATCAGAAAAATCAACTGACACACATTGTGATAATGAGGGAGCATCGACAGCGTCACGAGACTCACCTGTGAGTAACTTAAAGTGCGTTTCTCTTGTAAAGTCACTATCACGGATTATATAACAGTCCTCATTTGTATTTAAGTTGTCGAATAAGTTTGTATTGATGTATGTCTTGTGATGTCAAAACAGTTTGCTGGAGTCACTGGTTGATGCTGCTCTATTTCTGAACTCCCTTGTTAGAGCTTTAAAAGAACAAATGAATCAGCTGCTGTTGCTTTACTTTTATAATGTGAATCTAATGAGGCGATTCCTATAAAGCTTATAAAGTAGAATAAGCAATAGGGCGTTTATATGCTAATGTTGTGATACATAATTGTTAATAGAGTTAGTTGGAGTTGCTGAAAACATGCAGTTACTAAACCCCCCCACCCCAAAAAAAAAAGTCATTAGTTCTACATAAGCAAAAAAAAAAAATAATAAAAATGTTTGGCTTAAAATGTGAAAATGAAGATTCTTATTCTGTTGTACTGAAAGTTTGAATATGCAATATTGAGAAATGTCTTTGTTTATTAATGTTTTTCCCTGCAGAATAAGGCATGTGTTTGGACTGATATACTGATATGCTCACGCACAGGTAATGATTATGTCTGTTTGTCTATTATAATATTCTCTTTGTCATTGATGAAAAAGAAAGATGAATGTGCGTCGTAAGGTAGTAAATACCTAAGTGAAAGTTAGGCTACAAATAATAATTCTGTCATTGTGACTTACTTTATTCTGTGGAACATGAAGATACTATGAGAAATGTGTGAATTACATGTGCACCAAAAATGTAACCATTTCCAAAAATCAGAATAAGGACTTAATCGCAGTTAGATGTTTACATGACACAAGCAAACCAATTTACTCCCGTTTACATGCAGTTTTTATAATTCTGATTATTCACTAAGAATTGTGGTTATTTTTAATATAATTATTCACATGCACAGCACAAATGATGAACTCACATGCAGTAGGTCTGTTACTGGCCACTGTTTTAATCTACTTGCATCAAATCAAAACACATTTCTATGATTCATGTTGGATTTTTTCAGTGATATGCATAAAATGTTTTAATTTCAGTGTTTTTGACCAACATTGCATTATATTCAATCATTTTCTTAAGAGTCCCAAAAATGTGATGTAGTCTTTACAACATCATCCGTGTCCATCACTTGCACTCTTTGGAGTAGATGTGATTGAAGTGTTTACATGCATACGCCACATATTTTACTATGATTATTGTTACTACAATTATGACCTTAATTGTATTAATTTGATCAAAGTATTGTGTTTACATGAGGTAAAGTTTAATTGCAATATTGTTTAAATCTCATTATAACTGCATTATGAGGGTGCCTGTAAATGTAGTCAATGTTTTATTTTCTCCATATAACAGAAGTCAGTGATCACAAAAATCCATTGTTCTTCAAATATCTTCTTTTGTTTTCCACGTCATACAGATTTGTGACCACATGAGGGTGAGCAAATGATGACAGAATTTTCATTTTCACTATCCCTTTCGGTCATTGATGTACCCAAGTTTTATTTACTAGTTTTAGAAACTCATACACCTATTAGGATGTTTCTATGAACCGAACTGATGCAGTTAATAGAATCATCCTGTGATCAAATTTACTTGAATTACTTTTCTTTTTCTTTTTTTGTAGTATGTGCACTGCTGATGATTGTATTTATGTCAACTGATATTTATTAAGTTTTAGACACTTTTAAATTCTGATTTAATTTTTTTTTTTTTAATTATTATATATTAATTTTATATTCACGCTTGTTATTGCACCCTTTTGTGATGGTTTTGTGAATTACACCACTGCAAATTGAGCCTGAGCTTAAATGCACTACACTTCTATAAGAGGGTGAGGGCAGAAAAACATGTTTCACATTGCAACATGAACAGCCAGAAAGAGCTATTTACACTATCTTTTTTCTGTTAAAATATATTTGCAAATAAATCAGCTGGTGTGTGTTGAGCGCACTGACGCCATTGTACTGTGGCTGCCGTCGCATCATCCAAGTGGATGCTGCACACTGGTGGTGGATGAGGAGAGACCCCTGATATGATTGTGGGTGTACCGTAGTACATATGAAAGAGCTATATAAATGCCTCATTCATTCATGGGTTACACACTCCTGTGATGATTTTTGTGAATTTCACCAAAAAAAATCAAATCTAATGAACTTAAATGTACTATACTTTTGCAAGAGGGTGAGAGCAGAAGAGTGTTCTCATAGCGCTACGCAACATGAACAGCCAATCAGATCTGTTTACACTATCGATGTTCTGTGCTCACTTCTGTTAAAATAAATTGATTTGCAAAAAGTTACACCGCTGCAAATCGAGTTTAATGAACATAAAAGAGTTTCGCCCTCCTGTGGTGATTTATGTGAATTACAGCACTGCCAATCAAGTCTAATGGTCACTGCATCTGTGGGATGTTTCTGTTGCTGCTTCATGATTAAAAGTCTCAAATGTGATCTCGCCACTATAACAATTAGAATGGTAGAAGGTAAAGTGCAGTTTCCATCCGCTCCACTAGGTGGCAGAAGCAGGTTTCAGCTTCAGTCTGACACTTCGGCTGCTTGACAACATGACGCTTGATGATCCTGCAGATGAGATGACAGCTCTTAATGTCACTTTAACAGCAAATATTCCAGCTTAACTGCAAATAAAATCGACACACAGATGGATACAATGCGGGAATCGAGTGTCACGTGACTCACCTGTAAGTAACTTTCCACTTTAAGTCAATTTCTCTTGTCAAATGAATTGCTCACACTGTATAGCAAATCAGTCGCTAGTTGTAGCGTTACCTTTTTAGTCTTTGAATGAATCTCTCTCTGATCTTCACACTATAAAGTGGAATAAGAAGGATATTGCAGTGGTTTCTGAAATCATGTTAGAGTCAGCAGGAGTTGTGTGAAGCTCTGATGTTCTTCTGTTGCTTCATGATTTTCTACTTCCTGTTATGACTGATATATCAGAGGAAAACAGCCTTTAAAATGGTATTTTAATTAAAAATTGTTATAATATCACTACAAGTGACTATAGTCTGCTGAAAAAAAAAAAAACAGTGCTAAAACCTGCATTGGCTGGTTGTCTTGCTTTTTTTTTTGGAAATTGGAATCAGATTGTGAATCTCACCTCTTCATGCTGATTAATTGAACTTCTTAGTGAAGCTCTAGCATATGTGCATTTGGTCTTTCTGTGGTGTTTTTGCTGTCTGCAAGCATCTTTACATTTAAATGATGTCCATCTAAAGGTAACGGTAAAGTACTTCTGTTCGTCACAGAAACGTTTAGTTGACTTGATTGACCTCACGTGGTCATACAGATCTGTTGTAATTTGAAACGGATATCATTAAACTGCTAGTTTTCTCCACAAAGTTGCTCATTTAATTTATTTTTACTTCAACAGCATATTATATATTGTTGTTTGCTCCCTGTGAATAGATTTATGACTGATTTATGATTTTAAGAAGTTTATTTTGCTTAATTCCAGATTGTTTCGTCAGCAGTGGGCGGAACTTACAAGCAGTAATCCAATTGGCTGAAAATGTGATTAATATCTGACAGCCTGTTACCAATTTGCAATCCACCTGAGGACCAGCGTGAGCACAAGGAGAAGTCTTCTTTGAAAATTGTAAGTTATTATTTTAAATTTAAAAAAAGATTTAAGTAACCTTTAGATGCTCTTACTTTTGGACTCTGCTTTCATATAAACACTGTATGACACGTTCTGTTTAACAACATAAAAATGCAGTTTTGTTTATATGTGGTTGTAACAGTGTTTTATAAAAAATACTTGACTTGAGTTTCTTAAACAATCAGTAGTTATGCTTTCAAATTGAATCCCATTTTAAAGTATATCCATTTGATATGTATTATACCTTCCAGCTCCTTCTATCACCTGAAATGTATAAGTTGCAGCAGTGTTTCTGATTGTTTCACTGTGTGTTTGTAGAGGATCTCTGGGTCAGAACTGCTGGAGGTCATGAGGAGGTGGCAGGAGAAGCAGCCACAGCAGTCTCTTGAACTGCTGAACCCTTATTCCACTGACCTTTTTTCTGGAGTCAATTGGAGCGCACACCGTTTGCTGCCATAATGTGCCTTCGACAAGAACTCTTGGACGTGTCTGATAACGGTACCAGCTCATACCCTTTCTCTGGGATAAAGGTTATGACAGGCCATTTCTGTTTGAATGCATGTTTGAAAATGGAGTTAATTACAAACTGGAGTGATCAGTTTGTGTGCACAATAAAAGGCTACATGTGACGTTTGTGTGCTGTTCATGATTTCCAGCTGATCTCAGCTCTCCAAACATCAAGACATGCTGTTACATACAATCGATAGTTCAAATGAGGTGTGGACTCCTCTGTCATTCACTGGCCCACATCTTTAGTAGATTTTTTTGGGACAAGCTGTGAGTGATTTGTAAGTTCATGATTGCCAAGCTAGAATCAATTAAGTTTTCCTCCATAGAAATCCAGCTTATTAGCAGAGTTCACATATGAATGCCTGTAATGTGATGCAGTTGTAGTCTGAATTTTTCAGCATGGATCATCTCAAGGGAAACACCCTTCAAATGCTGGTTTGAGGGTGTGTTTCCCCCAGAGGAAGGCAGGCAGCATCTGAGATGCTTCCATTGGATGATATCAGGGGAGGAGCTGGATTGAATCCTGGTGCAGCACTGTTTCTCTGATTAAAGGGGAGTGGCCAAAAGAAAGCCCCACCCAAACTATCGACTTAGCCTGTGTCTGGAAATTTTTATAAGTCGATTTTGAAAATTTGGACTTCTGCTCTATAACCGCTGCTGGATATTGTCTCAGAAGTCCCAGGGGGAGCGGTCTGGATCTTAACTCCCCCCTTTGTGTCTAGCCTTCTCTCGTCCTTCCAGTCGTGATCTGATCCGCTCATTTTCGCAGCTTGTCACAGCTCACGACCGGACGACCGTCACGCAACCGTACTTCAGTGACCAGGCTGGGGCTTGAACCCAGGTCCTTCCGTTCAGGGAGGACATGCTCAGACCGTTGAGCTACTGGCACATTCACATTAACTATTCTTTTTTTTGGATTCTTGTCTTTTTTTTGTTGAAAAACCAGTGAAAGTAAACAATTTTTCCACCTCAAGAGAGGGATTCGAACCAGGATTTCCCACATCGAAGGCTAACGTTCAGACCGCTGCCCCACTGGTCCGTTTGCACTTTTTGTTTTTTTTTTGGATTCTTGTCTTTTTTTTTGCTGAAAAACCAGTGAAAGTAAACAATTTTTCCACCTCAAGAGAGGGATTCGAACCAGGATTTCCCACATCGAAGGCTAACGTTCAGACCGCTGCCCCACTGGTCCGTTCGCGCTTTTTTTTTTTTTGGATTCTTGTCTTTTTTTTCTTGAAAAACCAGTGAAATTAAACGATTTTTCCACCTCCAGAGCGGGATTTGAACCGGAACTTCCCGCATCAAAAACTAATGTTCAGACCGCTGCACCACTGGTCCAGTCTCGCTCCAAGCTGTTTTGTTTTGGGGATTCTTGTCTTTTTTTCCATTGAAAAGCCAGTGAAGGAAACAATTTTTCCATCTCAAAAGAGGGACTCAAACCATGATTTCCCACATCAAGGACTGACATTCAGACCACTGCACCACTGATCTTTTCACATGTTTTTTTTAGTTTTTTGGAGTTTTCTCTTTTTTATTCAGTCAAAAAAAAAAAAAAAAAGTGAAACTGAATTTATTCCACCTTGAAGGAGATTTGAACCAGGATTGCCCACTTCAAGAACTACTGTTCAGACCACTGAACCACTGATCCTTTCATCCTTACTGTTCAGTTTTTTGAAGTTTTGTCATTTTCATTCTGTAAAAAAACAGTGAAAATAAGTTTTCCAAATCATAAGGGAAATTGTGTGTGGTGGTTTTGTGAATTACATCACTGCAAATTGAGCCTAATGAGCTTAAATGCACTGCACTTCTGTAAGACGGTGAGGGCAGAAAAAAAAATTTCACATTGCAACATGAACAGGCAGAAAGAGCTATTTACACTATCTATGAAGCATCCTGTTTTCTATTAAAATTTTTACAAATAAATCATAAAAGCAAAATGGGTTGCATATTTCTGCAATGATTTTTGTGAATTTCACCAAAACAAATCAATTCTAATAAACTTAAATATTTTGTCCCCTCCTGTGGTTATTTTTGTGAACTACACCAATACAAATCGAGTCTAATGAACTTAAATGTACTATACTTCTGCAAGAGGGTGAGAGCAGAAGAGTATACTCATAACGCTATGCAACATGAACAGCCAATCAGATCTGTTTACATTACCTATGTTCTGTGCTCACTTCTGTTAAAATAAATTGATTTGCAAAAAGTCAAAAGACCTAAAATGCTGTGAGCCCTCCTGTGGTAATTTCCATGAATTACACCTCTGCAAATCGAGTCTAATGAACATAAAAGATTTTCGCCCTCCTGTGGTGATTTTTGTGAATTACACCGTGTCCTAACCAGACGCGATGCGATGAGATTCCAGCGACGAGCAATTTGACTTGCCACACTAGACACGACGCGACATTGAGAAGCGATAAAAATCAGTCAAAAACCACAGCCAATCAGAAGAGAGTGTGGGCAGGCTCTCTCGGCAAGAGCACAGCAGACACAATGAAATTGGCAAGTACATAGTAAAATTCATAAATATTACACCATTTAAACATTATTTAAAGTACATACGGAGTGACTGAAACAATCTTGTCATAGAATACACTTGTTTGTGCGCATTGAGTTGACAGTTTGAACGTTCTTGTGCCCATTTACTTATTTTCAAGATCTGAGGTCAATTAGCCAGTGTTGTTTTCATTACTGCTAAAAAGCTGGGAACACAGAATGATATTCAAACTCACAAAAGATGCTTTTAACATTAAATGAAGCACATAAACAGTACCTGATATTATCATTATCATACTTTGTGTTGTTGTTCCAGCCGCGACGTCGTGGAGAAATAGAAACCGTTTCTAAAATAAAATCGTCGCTAGTCGCCGTCGCGGCTGGTTAGAACAAAAACTCCAATTAACATTGGAAAAGATACCTTTTATCGCGTGTCGCAGTGTTGCGTCTGGTTAGGACATGGTGTTACACTGTTACAAATCGAGTCTAATGAACATAAGAGTTTCGCCCTCCTGTGGTGATTTGTATGAATTACACCATTGCAAATCGAGTCTAATAATGAACATAAAAGAGTTTTGCCCTCCTGTGGAGATTTGTATGAATTACACCGTTGCAAATCGAGTCTAATGAACATAAGTGTTTCGCCCTCCTGTGGTGATTTGTATGAATTACACCGTTGCAAATCGAGTCTAATAATGAACATAAAAGAGTTTTGCCCTCCTGTGGAGATTTGTGTGAATTACACCATTGAAAATCGAGTCTAATAATGAACATAAGAGTTTTGCCCTCCTGTGGAGATTTGTATGAATTACACCGTTGCAAATCGAGTCTAATGAACATAAAAGTGTTTCGCCCTCCTGTGGTGATTTGTATGAATTACACCATTGCAAATCGAGTCTAATGAACATAAAAGTGTTTCGCCCTTCTGTGGTGATTTGTATGAATTACACCGTTGCAAATCGAGTCTAATAATGAACATAAAAGTGTTTTGCCCTCCTGTGGTGATTTGTATGAATTACACCGTTGCAAATCGAGTCTAATAATGAACATAAAAGAGTTTTGCCCTCCTGTGGAGATTTGTGTGAATTACACCATTGAAAATCGAGTCTAATAATGAACATAAGAGTTTTGCCCTCCTGTGGAGATTTGTATGAATTACACCGTTGCAAATCGAGTCTAATGAACATAAAAGTGTTTCGCCCTCCTGTGGTGATTTGTATGAATTACACCATTGCAAATCGAGTCTAATGAACATAAAAGTGTTTCGCCCTCCTGTGGTGATTTGTATGAATTACACCGTTGCAAATCGAGTCTAATAATGAACATAAAAGTGTTTTGCCCTCCTGTGGTGATTTGTATGAATTACACCATTGCAAATCGAGTCTAATAATGAACATAAAAGAGTTTTGCCCTCCTGTGGAGATTTGTATGAATTACACCGTTGCAAATCGAGTCTAATGAACATAAAAGTGTTTCGCCCTCCTGTGGTGATTTGTATGAATTACACCGTTGCAAATCGAGTCTAATAATGAACATAAAAGAGTTTTGCCCTCCTGTGGAGATTTGTGTGAATTACACCATTGAAAATCGAGTCTAATAATGAACATAAGAGTTTTGCCCTCCTGTGGAGATTTGTATGAATTACACCGTTGCAAATCGAGTCTAATGAACATAAAAGTGTTTCGCCCTCCTGTGGTGATTTGTATGAATTACACCATTGCAAATCGAGTCTAATGAACATAAAAGTGTTTCGCCCTTCTGTGGTGATTTGTATGAATTACACCGTTGCAAATCGAGTCTAATAATGAACATAAAAGTGTTTTGCCCTCCTGTGGTGATTTGTATGAATTACACCGTTGCAAATCGAGTCTAATAATGAACATAAAAGAGTTTTGCCCTCCTGTGGAGATTTGTGTGAATTACACCATTGAAAATCGAGTCTAATAATGAACATAAGAGTTTTGCCCTCCTGTGGAGATTTGTATGAATTACACCGTTGCAAATCGAGTCTAATGAACATAAAAGTGTTTCGCCCTCCTGTGGTGATTTGTATGAATTACACCATTGCAAATCGAGTCTAATGAACATAAAAGTGTTTCGCCCTCCTGTGGTGATTTGTATGAATTACACCGTTGCAAATCGAGTCTAACAATGAACATAAAAGAGTTTTGCCCTCCTGTGGAGATTTGTGTGAATTACACCATTGAAAATCGAGTCTAATAATGAACATAAGAGTTTTGCCCTCCTGTGGAGATTTGTATGAATTACACCGTTGCAAATCGAGTATAATTAACATAAAAGTGTTTCGCCCTCCTGTGGTGATTTGTATGAATTACACCGTTGCAAATCGAGTCTAATAATGAACATAAAAGTGTTTTGCCCTCCTGTGGTGATTTGTATGAATTACACCATTGCAAATCGAGTCTAATGAACATAAAAGTGTTTCGCCCTCCTGTGGTGATTTGTATGAATTACACCGTTGCAAATCGAGTCTAACAATGAACATAAAAGAGTTTTGCCCTCCTGTGGAGATTTGTGTGAATTACACCATTGAAAATCGAGTCTAATAATGAACATAAGAGTTTTGCCCTCCTGTGGTGATTTGTATGAATTACACCATTGCAAATCGAGTCTAATGAACATAAAAGTGTTTCGCCCTCCTGTGGTGATTTGTATGAATTACACCGTTGCAAATCGAGTCTAATGAACATAAAAGTGTTTCGCCCTCCTGTGGTGATTTGTATGAATTACACCGTTGCAAATCAAGTCTAATGAACATAAAAGTGTTTCGCCCTCCTGTGGTGATTTGTATGAATTACACCGTTGCAAATCGAGTCTAATGAACATAAAAGTGTTTCGCCCTCCTGTGGTGATTTGTATGAATTACACCATTGCAAATCGAGTCTAATGAACATAAAAGTGTTTCGCCCTCCTGTGGTGATTTGTGTGAATTACACCATTGCAAATTGAGTCTAATAATGAACATAGAAGAGTTTTGTGTGAATTACATAGCTGTAAATCGAGTCTAATAAACTTGAAAGAGTTTCGGACCACTGGTCTTTTCACGCTCCCAGTTCTTTTTTTTTTGGATTTTAGTCCTTTTTTCATTGAAAAACCAGTGAAACTACACAATTTTTCTAAATCAAGAGAGGCATTTGAACCGGGATATCCCACTTCAAGGATTGCTGTTGATCCTTTCACTCTTACTGTTCTTTGAAGTTTTGTCATTTTTATTCTGTAAAAAACAGTGAAAGTAAACTTTTCAAATCTTGAGGGAAATTGTGTGTGTGGTGGTTTTGTGAATTACATCACTGCAAATCGAGCCTAAAGAGCTTAAAAGCACTGCACTTCTGTAAGAGGGTGAGGGCAAAAAAACATTTCACACTGCAACATGAACATCCAATAAAAAATATTTACAGTATCTATGAAGCATTCTATTAAAACATACTTGCAAATAAATCAAAAGAGCTAAATGGGTTGCACACTTCTGCAAGGAATTTTGTGAATTTCACCAAAACAAATCAATTCTAATAAACTTAAATGTTTTGCATTCCTCTGGGATTGTTTTTGTGAACTACACCAATACAGATTGAGTCTAATGAACTTAAATGTACTATACTTCTACAAGAGGGTGAGAGCAGAAGAGTATACTCATAACGCTACGCAACATGAACAGCCAATCAGATCTGTTTACACTATCGATGTTCTGTGCTCACTTCTGTTAAAATAAATTGATTTGCAAAAAGTCAAAAGACCTAAAATGCTTTGAGCCCTCCTGTGGTAATTTCCATGAAGTACATTGATGCAAATCGAGTCTAATGTACATAAAAGTGTTTCGCCCTCCTGTGGTGATTTTTGTGAATTACACCATTGCAAATCAGGAAAATGGATAGGAAAATGTTTGCAATTGTGGAACTTGATCCAAGAACCCCACCTATGAAAGGCAAGTGATTAGCCACTGAGCCACAGACTTTGTGACATTTGCATTGGTTCAATTTGGTTCATTTTAAGTTTATCTACATCATTAATAAAAAAATAAACAATGGAATGTAAGCATCGAACTCAGGACTCCATTATCGCTTGGGCCACTGAATCTGACCAGATAATGTATGTGACTCAGTAATTTCCTACACATTATCAATGTTCATTTATATAATGATTGTCTCATCTGTATGGAATTAATGTTAAGATGATTTTAAAAATGTCTGCTCAATGTCTGGATTGAATCTGCATCATTTGAATTATATGTACAAAATGGTTTATCCCACATAAACTGATGTGGCAAAAAAAGAAAAGGGAAAAAGAATATTTTAAACCATTTATTAAACCAAGTTGTATCAAATGTACAAACAATCACAAAAATGGTCATTAAGAACTTTATTATCAAACTCAAACTGTTAACACATACATAACCTGTAAATAATTTGTTTGGTTTTCTTTCTATATATATATATATGAATTGTGTCACATTTTATGCAAAACAAAACAGTCCAACACACCAGCCTGGAAGTTTTCTAGTAATCCTGGAGACCTTGATTAGCTGCTTCAGCTGTTTTTAATCAGGATTGGAGCTAAACTTAGGAAAGTGGCTCACAAGGAGCAGGATCACAAGGAGCCTGTCCCAGTGTCTCGAGTCGAAGGCAGAGAAACACCCTGGACAAATGGCCAGTCCATCCCAGGGCAATTAATCAGTAAAAAGCTGCAATTAGACACAATTTAAATGGTTAGCTGTTTTATCAGTCAACAGACTAATGACTGATCAGACTTTACTATAAATGTGTTAAGGCCAATTCACACCGCACAGACAAAACGGCTGGATCAGCGTGTTACCCCTGTCGGTGTCCGTTGGCGTTGGTTGGGGTTTGTTTTCACCCGAGTGAACATGTTCAGTCAGTGTTTGTGGCTGTCTGTTGGGGCAGTGTAAACATGACAGTTATTTTTAAATTCTAAATCCAATGGCCAGCTTGTTTGTTGTCGTTTGTCTGTGCAGTCTGAATTGGCCTTCAAAGGGATAGTTTCCTCTAAAATGAAAATTAAGTCATCATTCACTCACCTTGTTGTTGTTCTAATGCAGTATGCCATTCTGTAGAGTATATTATACTTATTATACTGCAGTATGCATGTCACTTTTTTATTAAACTTGATTTATTGAACTGCTGCACTAATAGATTCTCACGAATGCATAGTCGTGCACAGAAGACCAACAGCCAAGGCCAGGATTTACATTAAATAGTTAATACATTACATTTCGGTTTGTTTTTCACCAAACCATATCGCACACTCCCAGAACACTTGGAATATACTAACACGTGTCGCATGGGATCTTTCTGTGATACTTTTTCACCTTTTTTTTAAAGACTGATACTGGTCTGAAAAAGAATTGCATAAGGCATTAGAACAATAACAGGGTGAGTAAATGGTGACTTAATTTTCATTTTACGGGGAACTATCCTTTTAAGTGATCAGTCTCTCCCACAAACCCATCTGGCTTTGGTTTAATCTCTATCAAAACTGATTTTTGTCTTTTTAAATCTGTAAAAGCCAGAGTCTTACTCCTCTATCCATAACCTCATGAACCATCCAGAGCTCCAGACAGAGACTCACAAGCTCCTCATCAGTGACGCAGAAATAAATCTGCTTGAATCTGCAAACACAAACAACACAAAGTCATTGTATAATTGTGAACAAACATGAGAAATAAAATCAAATAAACATCTACTTCAAGCTAAAAGAATTTCCCATATTTTATGTGTTTACACTGTGAGTTTGCCATTGAGTTCAACAACAACATTTTATCTATCTTTCCACATTTATTAATGCAGATAAATTTATTGACCACAAGAGGGAGCTGATGACCAGCTTGTTTGTCACCTGCCTTGTGCACATTTAACCAAATAAAATTGACTTTTGCTTTAGTATGAAAATGTTAAAGTATGTGTGATGTTTTGTAAAATAGTCAATCTGAATCTGCAACTTTAATTCTCTGCTGGCACTAAAATATGACTCGAAGAGACAAAACTGAAGTCCAGTTTCCCCATCTGCTCAACTAGGCAGCGTAATCAGGCGTAATTGTCCTCAAAACATTCTGCAGATGACAGCTCAGAGACAGACTCATAATGTCGCTTAACAGCACATATTCCAGCCCATAAACAAACAAAACATACAAATGTTGTGATAAAGTGCAGGAATCAAAGATGTCCCACACAATTCACCTGTAAGTCTCCTTCACTTACACTGTATTTATCTTGTAAAAATATTAGCATCTAGAAGTCCTTAATTACTGTATATTACTGTATTTCAGTCATTATTTAGGTGTGTATTGCTTCTGAGTTTTGATACAGAGCTTTTGATACATGGTTTCTGTGTCTGTTGTTGTTGTAGTGTTACTGTAGGTAATCTACTGGATTGATGTTAATAGAGTCAGTTGGAGTGTGAGAGCTGAAGTGCTTTTAATGAAAACCATCATATATACAGTCCAAGACGTTTAGGATTACTGTTGTTTACTGTGAAGGAAATTCTCAGTTTTAATTGAACCAAAAGATGATTATTGATACAGCATTACTGAAGTATAATACGCTCTGCCATATATATATATACTGCAGTGTCTTTACCTACAGAATAAGGAATGAGTTTGTAGATCCAGTCAACAGAAGCAGAGACACTGCTGGATGTCACAATGTTAAAAACTCTAATAGCAGTAAAGACGTGTCGTTTTCACACACAGCTCTCTCTATATCCAGTGTAAAAGCGTCACAGTCGAGCGCTGCAGCTCTTTCACTCTTCTCTGGTAAGTCATTTACACACTAAAACTTCTGTCCTTTTGAGATTTTCAGTGTTTTGACGCTCTGAGGTTGTAAACATGTTCAAGATGAGCAGGTCCTGTTTTTAATCTTTCTAAAAATAATTTAAGATATTTCAAAGTGATTTGATGTAGTATTTCTTCTAATGACATTTATCTCACTTGCGAAAAATAGTTTTTTGACCTGTGTTTACACCAACAGCTAAAAATTCATACACAAGTTAAAAAAGGAAATAACTGTTAAAAGTTTATACACTTAAAAATAAAGATTCCAAAAGTGTTTTTTTTTTTTTTTCACAGCGATTTCATAGAACAATTCATGGTTCCCTGAAGAACTTTTCACTGAACACTTCTTAAAAGAACCATTTTTTCGTAATATGAAGAACATTTTAATAATCTAAAGAACATTTTCTAATATAAAGAACTTTTGTGGAATGGAAAGATTTCATGGATGTTAAAGGTTCTTCATGGAATCATCAATGCCAATAAGAGTCTTTATTTTAAGAGTGTATATGATTGTGTGTTTGTTTTCTGTTGTAAGGTGGAGTGAATGTACATGATGGAAATATTTATGACGTTCCTCCTCACTGGATGTCTGATACAAGGTCTCGTTCTTATAGATTATTCCTCCGCTGAATTAATATTCTGAAAGCATTTTCATGTGAGCTTTGTAAGATTCAAGAACAAAAAGAGCTGCAGTTTATTCTGCATGTGAACTCTGTGTGATCAGTTCCTCTTGTCTGTGTGTGTTTTAGGAGTTTTTTGTGGCTTCAGTATCAGTCTGCCGGAGAGAGTAGAAGCTCTAGAAGGATCCTGTGTTTTCATACCCTGCACATTTAATATTGAACAACAATATGAACAATATCTCACTGATGTGAAGAGAATATGGTATAAAGACAAAAACATAGTGTTTGACTCCAGTAGGTCCGACACTGGATTGTTAAGAGGAGAAATATTTGGCACTCCTACAGAGAAAAACTGCACCACCCACTTCGATAATGTTGAGCAGAAAGATAATGGGTCATATTCCTTCAGACTTGAAGCCAAAGTTGGATTGAAACATAATTTCACAAACACTGTTGAAATTGTCGTCATAGTTGAGTGTCATATTGTTCATGCTGCTTCTGTCTTAATGTAAGTGCAGCACAAGTAGTTTTACCATTTAAACTGTTATTCTTCTAGTTATTTACATATAGAACTTATGTAGCCCCGCCCCTTTTCAGTGCTGCACTCGTTTGTATTTCCACAGCATGAAGATCTTATGGATTTATGAACAAACTGCTTGTTTTAAAATCTTCCTGGTCTACTGGGATTTGTTATGACATCTGCTTCAAACATTACAATGCTCATGATAACTGTGGTTAACTCTACAATAAATAAATCCACTTCACCAGCTAATTACTCTTCATCAGCGATGCCATAGAAATATACAGAGCTACTGCAAAAACGGAAGATCAAACACAAAATCCTAAAGATGGCTGCACGCTTGTTTCTCTGGTGCATAAGGTCTATAGCAGCTAATGAAGGTCTCACACATTCACAGAAAATAGCTTATGTCCCTAATGTAAAATGAGTTGGATAGTGTGACTGCATATAAAGGGAAAATAAATCTACTACTGTACAATACTGTATGATATGATGATGTGATACTGTAATGTTTGTCTGTATCTCTGTGTTGTAGAGTCTCCACCCAAACCCACAGTGAGTCTGTTGAAGGATCAGCAGGAGGTGACGGAGGTGACGGAGGGAAGCTCTGTGAATCTGCGCTGCTCGACTAAGATCTTCTGTTCCTCTCGTCCAGCAGTTCTCACGTGGAGCTCGTCTCCTGAACACCTCCTCAACGAGAGCGTCACACAACAGCAGCGTCAGGAGGAGACTGATCTGATCTCTGATCTGATCTTCACTGTAACTCACCGTCATCATTCAGCCACTTTCACCTGCACTGTAACACACCAGCTTCAGCAGAAGATCATGAAACAAAAGTCCCGTACGCTACGTGTTCAGTGTAAGACAGGGATTATTTCAATCAATACTGTCTGATCATCTAAAATTAGTGCTGTAAATCATAACAACTGGCTGAATGTTTTTCTCCTCCATTAGATGCTCCTAAAAACACATCTGCGCATGTAAATCCATCTGGTTTTGTTCTGGAGGGTCGTTCAGTGACTCTGAGCTGCAGCAGTGATGCAAACCCACCGGAGCTCAACTACACCTGGTACAGAGACACTGAAGAACCCCTGAAACCAGTGCAGACCGGACAGAACCTGACCATCAACAACACCAACCCGACACACAGCGGATACGTCTGTACAGCTCAGAACACAATCATTAGTATACTGGACTTGAGTATTTACACCACAATATATATTCATATGGTGAAAATGTTTGATGGAGAATTGTTTTTTAAAGAGTGGTAATGGAAGTGTTATAATAGATATGGTAATTCTTATGATTAATTAGTTTTGCTTAATTCCTATTTTATGCTCTCAAAATAATAATTTGTTTCTCACACGCTCACATAAAAATACTCTTCACATGATTCAATAGGTCTAAGCTTTAGTGATTAATATGAGAATACTGTCAGGCAGTGGGGTCAGCTGAGCTCCTGACAGCATCTGTAGAAATTTGAACACGTCTGTTTGTGAAAAAGAAGCGAAACGTTTACAGCATTACACTTACGATGGAACTGGCCCAGTAGAAGTTAACCAAGTGAGAATCTCGTAATGCAGACTCTAGTGAGTGTGAGAAAAAGGCTGAAGTGCGAAACGTTCACTTTTGTGTTGTTGTTACTTTGCTTGCTTACTTATAACCTACACATGCAACGCTGATTACTGCAATTAATTAATTAACATAATGTTCTGCTTCAAAATGTCATGGGAAGTGTCACTTCATTTAACATTTTCTTCTAATAAAATGCCTATTTCAAATTCAATTTTCGAATTCTCACTTTTTAGCAGATATTGTTTTCATTTCATCAGGCTCTTAATGATTTATGTAATCTTTTTGGATACCAGAAAGCCAGGTGTTTCCTAATATCAATCATCATTAGAACTTTAAAGCTCTTGATTCTACTTTGTACTTGCCCTTATAAAAATGTACTATAGTTTTTGTAATTGTGGCATTTGTTAAAACTATGATTACAAGTAAGACCAGTGATGGATCCGCATGCTTATCAGCCACTGTAATACAAGTTTTTTCATATCATAAGAATGCAAATTGTAATTTTAAACTTTTTATTAACATATTTAGATTTTATTTTAAATTACTGTGCAAAGTGTTTTTCAAGAATTAGGCTAGCATACGTTTTGCTGCTGAATTATATAGTTACCTAGATTTTATTTATTTATTTTTTGGTCAGCTTATGATTATATATTTTTATTCATTTGCTCAAGCCCCCAAAGCCCTCCCCTCTGCACACCCTGAGGGATATTTTGCTTATTGCGCCCTCTTGTGGCCTCAGAAGGATTAAATCTTCGTTAAAGATACAGGAAAGAAGATATTTGTTTAAATTTGAATTTGTTTTTGACTGTTAGAAAAGAATATTTGTTGTTTTCCTTAATAAATTAGGTCAATAAAACAGTGATTAAATTCAAAAAAAAAAATTCTACTGGTCTTTGATTAAAAGAGTTTAGGCCTCTGAAAATGTTCAATAATGATCCATACCGAATGATATGAAACATTATACTAATTGATACATTTTTTTTTTTTTAGCTGTATAGTAGGGCTGTGAATCTTTGGGTAGACAGCGATTCAATTCGATTCACGATTCATAGGTGTTCAATTCGATTCCAGAATGATTTTTGCCAATTCAGAACAATTCGATTCGAGACGATTCTGCATTTTAATATGCATTCATAGGGTTACTGAAAAGCTTCTCTCAATGTGTCTTAGTCAGGGTGAGAATTACACAGCGACCTTCAGGAGGTCAGAGAGTATGGGCAAAAACAAAAAAACAAACAAACAAAAACTTTTGTCCATTGTTAATGTTCAGGTTAGTTCTTAATGATGCTACATAACTTTATTTTGATAGCATATAAAAATTGGCATTTGTGGAAATTTACATAAGGGGGCTTTAAAAGTATTGTTAGGCCTAGTTCATGTTAACTATAGTGTTAATGGCTACACAACCTTATTAAAGTGTTCCAGGTACATTAAACATACTAATGCTTTCATGGAGAGACTACCCTAGAATATCAGGCACTTTCCCAAATAGTCCTAAACTAACTTTTCTTCACGGAACAGTAAGAAAAGCCCTCTTTGTTCTCTTTATACGGAGCATTTTCCCTACGAAAGAAAACGCGCTGGGTTTCTGTTGCTATAGTAACGAACGCAACTTTAACGCGCATCTGATTGATAGATAAACCGCGCGCTCTTATGTCAGTGTTGTTAATGTTGTAGTTATTTCAGCAGTTTCCTTCGTACATTCAGTTTAACAACATTAAGTTCATAATTTCATTTATCATTCACTGAACTGTGCTTACGCATTTAGACACTTAAACTATGTGTTTGCTCCACCTCCGTCCATGCAGTAAATTCGCGCCTTGAAACTGCTCAGGTAATGTCAATGACCCATTTCCTTAAAACTTCAGTATTTTATCTTATCGAAAATAACGGCGATGTTTCCACGCAATAAAAGCATTTTATTTCAACAGTAGTGACCGCGCAGTGACTTGGCAGCTTTATCAATGGCTTGAGCAGTTTGACTCAGGACTATTGCTGTCTCGATAGAGAGCTGTCATCTGCTCATGTGAATAGCAGCGGCCGTCCTGAGGAGAGTTCAAATGTGGGCTACGGACGGAGCGCGAGCGCAATCCAGAGAGAGCCGGTAAAGAGTGCAGCGCGTATCCGTGAAGGAGAGATGTGAGGGAGCGAATGACGGCGTACAACGTCTCCCATCAATTCGCGCATGTTGAAATTTAATGTTTATATATTTTAAACCACTGAATCGCTATAGAATCACGATTAATCCGATTCTTAGCATTTTACATCGATTATTGACCGAAATTAACGATTCACGATTCAAAAAACGTTTCAAGATCGATGCATATGCATCGTCAGGATTTGTAATCGTTACACCCCTACTGTATAGTCCAGCCCTGGGCTAAAACCAGGGTAGAAAATGGCCCTTTATTTCTAAATTATGACAATTTTTGATGAAAAAAAAAAAAAAAAAAAAATTCATACTAACATTATAAGTGCAACTCAGGAAAAAATATAAAATAATTGACAAATGCAGTTAATGACCCCTTTAAAAGTTATTTTATTTTTTAGGTTTTTAACGACTTTTTATTTTTAATTAAAAAGTGACATAGAGAGTAAAAAACAGGAAAATCATCAGGAAATCCTTGGTGGCGCTGTGCTGGTGCTATGAACATTTCTGACGGGGTTTTTGTCCCAGCAATCCCTGGCCTAGCAGCACCACTGCTTGCAACAGAGTTATAAAGTCTGAATTATGAGACATAAAATTGCAATTGTGAGGGAAAAAGTCACAATTAACTATTTATTATTATTTCTACACTGGATCTCACAAGACGTTTTAATTAAATATAAAGATACGTTGTAAGCTTCATGCTGATTTGCATATATTTCTCAGTCAAGCTGACTGAAATGGGAAGTGGTATAAACTCTAATAGCAGTAAAGACGTGTCGTTTTCACACACAGCTCTCTCTATATCCAGTGTAAAAGCGTCACTCTTCTCTGGTAAGTCATTTACACACTAAAACTTCTGTCCTTTTGAGATTTTCAGTGTTTTGACGCTCTGAGGTTGTAAACATGTTCAAGATGAGCAGGTCCTGTTTTTAATCTTTCTAAAAAGACTTGATTTAGTATCCTGTATTTTTTCTCATGACATTAGAAATAATATGTGTTTACACCAACAGCTAAAAATTCATACAAAAGTTAAAAAAGGAAATAACTGTTAAAAGTTTATACACTTAAAAATAAAGGTTCCAAAAGGGTTTTTTTTTTTTTCACAGTGATTTCATAGAACAATTCATGGTTCCCTGAAGAACTTTTCACTGAACACTTCTTAAAAGAACCATTTTTTCGTAATATGAAGAACATTTTAATAATCTAAAGAACATTTTCTACTATAAAGAACTTTTGTGGAATGGAAAGATTTCATGGATGTTAAAGGTTCTTCATGGAATCATCAATGCCAATAAGAGTCTTTATTTTAAGAGTGTATATGATTGTGTGTTTGTGTTTTCTGTTGTAAGGTGGAGTGAATGTACATGATGGAAATATCTGTGACGTTCCTCCTCACTGGATGTCTGATACAAGGTCTCGTTCTTATAGATTATTCCTCCGCTGAATTAATATTCTGAAAGCATTTTCATGTGAGCTTTGTAAGATTAAAGAGCAAAAAGAGCTGCAGTTTATTCTGCATGTGAACTCTGTGTGATCAGTTCCTCTTGTCTGTGTGTGTTTTAGGAGTTTTTTGTGGCTTCAGTATCAGTCTGCCGAAGAGAGTAGAAGCTCTAGAAGGATCCTGTGTTTTCATACCTTGCAGATTTTATATTGAAGAACAATATGAAAATGATCTCAATAATAATGCAAAGAGAATATGGTATAAAGACGAAACCCCTCACACTGTAGTGTTTGACTCCAGTCACCCCGACACTGGACCGTTAAGAGGAGAAATATTTGGCACTCCTACAGAGAAAAAATGCACCACCCGCTTCAATAATCTCAGTCAGAGTAATAAGGGGTCATATTTCTTCAGAATTGAGACCAACGGTAGACTAAAATATAGCTACAGAAAACCTGACTACTCCCAAGTTGAAATTGCCGTCATAGGTGAGTGTCATATTGTTCATGCTGCTTCTGTCTTAATGTAAGTGCAGCGCGGCCATTTGTAACGTGATTGTGTGAAGCTTCCGATGTCATTCACTTCCAGTAATTTACCTGTACAAAACATTCTGTTATGCTGCTTTATATTGCACACTGATAATTATATTATTTTATTATCAGTCATAAACTCACTGATTTGTAGCACAAGCTGTTTTACCATTTACTGAACTTTGTTATTCTTCTAGTTATTTTCCAATAGTCCTTCTGTAGCCCCGCCTCTTTTCAGCACTGCACTCATTGTGTTTTGTCTTCTGGTTTGTATTTCACAGCATGTAAGATCTTACAGATTTATGAATGTACCTCTCGTTTTAAAATCTTCCCAGTCAATGCTCGTGATAACTGTGGTTAACTCTACAATAAATAAATCCACTTCACCAGCTAATTACTCTTCATCAGCGATGCCATAGAAATATACAGAGCTACTGCAAAAACGGAAGTTCAGACACAAAATCCTAAAGATGGCTGCACGCTTGTTTCTCTGGTGCATAAGGTCTATAGCAGCTAATGAATCGGAGGTCTCACACATTCACAGAAAATAGCTTACGTCCTTAATGCAAATTGAGTTGGATAGTGTGACTGCATATAAAGGGAAAATAAATCTACTACTGTACAATACTGTATGATATGATGATCCATGTGATACTGTAATGTTTGACTGTATCTCTATGTGTTGTAGAGTCTCCACCCAAACCCACAGTGAGTCTGTTGAAGGATCAGCAGGAGGTGATGGAGGTGACGGAGGGAAGCTCTGTGAATCTGCGCTGCTCGACTAAGATCTTCTGTTCCTCTCCAGCAGTTCTCACGTGGAGCTCGTCTCCTGAACACCTCCTCAAGGAGAACGTCACACAACAGCGTCAGAACGAAACTGATCTGATCTCTGATCTGATCTTCACTGTAACTCACCATCATCATTCAGCCACTTTCACCTGCACTGTAACACACCAGCTTCAGCAGAAGATCACAAAATCACAAAACGAGTCCCGTACGCTACGTGTTCAGTGTAAGACAGGGATTATTTCAATCAATACTGTCTGATCATCTAGAATTAGTGCTGTATATCATAACAACCGCCTGAATGTTTTTCTCCTCCATTAGATGCTCCTAAAAACACATCTGCGCATGTAAATCCATCTGGTTTTGTTCTGGAGGGTCGTTCAGTGACTCTGAGCTGCAGCAGTGATGCAAACCCACCGGAGCTCAAATACACCTGGTACAGAGACACTGAAGAACCCCTGAAACCAGTGCAGACCGGACAGAACCTGACCATCAACAACACCAACCCGACACACAGCGGACGATACGTCTGTACAGCTCAGAACAAACATGGCGCTCAGAACGCATCAGTGGAGCTGGACGTTCAGTGTGAGTATCAAGAGTCTGATCTGATTTACTCACAATCATTAGTTTATTAGACTGGAGATTTCAGACTTCATACTACACACATATATACTATAAATAAATAGGTATATAAAATATTGCATAATGCATATAATTTATTTTATATGCAGAGAGAGAGGAATAGTGTAAATAAATACAGATAATATAAAATACAAACATCATATTAAATATTTATATATATTTTTAAATATAAAACCTTCACTTTTACTTAAATTTTTTTAAAGTAAAGTTACAGTGAATTCTTTGCATCACTCATGTAACTGCATGAACATAATTTAACTGCGTTGTTTCTACTAAAAATGAGTATTGTCAGCTTTACTTAGTAAGTGTTTGTTTAGTCAACTTAACATTGCTGAGTGAAACGCACAAATTAATGCTGACATAACTAACTGGGCAGTAGATCCGTAGTTCCCGGCATGCTTTGCAAGGGACTGCATTAGAGAGTAAATTTAGGGATTAAAGTGTTATTTTATGTGTTTTTCAGTAAAGGGAAAGATGTTGTTAGTTTATGTTAGTGTTTAATGTTCAGTTATGTTGGACATTCAGAGTAGTTTCTGTAATGTTTTTGAATTTTGTGGTTACCATTATGCAGAAGAGTGTCGCCTGTGTTTAGGCTGTGAGCCTCATATATGCATGTTTAAGATAGAGTTCCTGCTCTCAATTCAATTGAGTTTGTTCAATGAGTTATTTTTTTGAGTGCATTTTGTAGAACAAATAGTTAATTTAATTTAAAATAGCTCACAATCATTAGATTATTAGACTAGAGATTTTAAATTGAAAAGCAAAAAAAAAAAAAAAAATTATTTAAAAAATAAATACATAAAAATAAAATATTTTTTTAAAAAGTAAAATTATATAAAATTTCATATATTTAATAATTTTCATCTATATATTTTAAATATATGCATTTTTTAATATTATATATAATACATAAACCCTTCACTTTTACTGCAAAAAATAAATACAGCTAAATATTTCCCATACTCCTTCCACTAGTGTTATTTCATAGTGGTGATGTCTTTACTATTATTTTTAAAAATGTGGAAAATATTCATAATGGATGTCCACTGTGAATGATTGGTAATCACCATTAGAAATCAGTTACATTTAAGAGTACTGAATTAACTGATTTCTCATAATATACTCTCAATGCAAAAAAACTTGAAAATGTTATATTGATTAGGATTTAATTTGAAAACCCTAACATTAATGATAACAAGTAACAAGGCCATTCCCAGATGTGCTTC
Organism: Ctenopharyngodon idella; assembly: GCF_019924925.1. Classification (NCBI taxonomy): domain Eukaryota; kingdom Metazoa; phylum Chordata; class Actinopteri; order Cypriniformes; family Xenocyprididae; genus Ctenopharyngodon; species Ctenopharyngodon idella. The sequence continues at coordinate 14,556,358 of NC_067223.1, forward strand.
AGCTGTTCTCAGTTCAGACTAACATACTGTTTAGTCTAGACAAATGAAAGACAGCCTCTGTCCGACTGCATGACAAACCCAGACTATAATGTTTTCTACAAATTCTCATCATATAGTCTGTTTGATTTGCTTTAGCACAGTATAGTTAACACTATTTACACACAGCTAGTGTAAAGCAAACAAAGTAATACAGACACAAGGTGAACAACCTTGTCGTTGTTTCTCTCCGGCTCTGTGATGGAGGGCCGTCCAGTGACTCTGACCTGCAGCACTGATGCAAAACCAGCGGTGCTCAACTTCTCCTGGTACACAGAGACAGAATCTCAGTTTAAGCTCATCCAGACCGAATTTAATAATACCTACTTTGTGTCTAACCCTACAAATGGTGTGCGGTATCGCTGTACAGCTCAAAACCAGCATGGCCAACACAACACAACAATTCAACTAGATGCTCAGTGTGAGTACAAAGACAAGTTTTACTGCACCCTCCCCAACATTGTGCAACAATGGTACAGAATCATAGAGAAAATTATCATCAAAATCACAATTTTTTTAACAAAATGTCAAGAAATTATTAAATAAAAAGGGAAAAACACTTGAAAGACATTGATGTATTGAATTTGATACATGCATAGGTCTGTATCATGTAGTGTGTCATGCCATATAATGTACTACATGTAATAAGATTTCACGTACGAAAACTTCAAAAAGCAGTTCTTCTCTGCTGTGAAATAGTGGTGTGATGTGCCAAAATTTACAATTTTTGCACATCACTTTGGGCGTTCCTGCACACCCAGGAACCCTGCATCTTCCCTTCTTATAACACATTATGGCCAATGTGAGGTATTGTCCAAAACATCCTCGAAAAGTACCCCTTATCACACAACGTTGCCCTGAGGCAACGAAAAGAAAAACTGAATTTCTGAACATGCAAAATAAAAAAAATTCATAAAACCTGACAAAAGTCTTCTCTACACCTTCATACACACACACACATATTTTTATGTACAGTTCATGTCATTTTAAATAAGATTACTAAAGCAAAATATCTTGCCTTCTTCCCACACCATGTGCTCCTGTGACCATGTGTCAGAACAGGACGTCCCACCTTTAAATGGTGCTTGATAGTGACTCCCACATCTTACTGGACTGTTGTTTGGTACTTTTTCAACATTTCTAATTGGTTGTAATCATTTAAAGAAAAATGTACTAAACATAGGGCTTAAGAAAACGTTCCGCTGCCTGAGGGCAACGCTGTGCTGTAGAGGGTTAATCTGATCCCTTATAGCAAATGCATAACAATGGACTTGCACTACATTGCATTTGGATGCAAAGAGCACTGTTTATGGTGAAAATAAACATGGACTGACATTAAAAAGGGGCAGTTTCATCATAAAAGCATATGTGATGTATATACTGTGTTTCACACAGTCACAACTGGACTTTCAGCACTGAAAAGACACTACTGAAGTGTTGCAAAAAGCAAAAAGCATGTTTAAATGACTTAAAATTGATGTGTAACTTAAGTTGAAGACCATTTTATCTTATAAACTACACTACACAGCATGCTATATGGTTTAATATCTTATATGAAGGGTGCATTCTGGTAATCATAAACAAAAAGTGTGACAGGCTGACGGTAATCGACAATACAGTTGGCTGCAGTTCGGCTGAAACACTGTGAAATGGGTGTGACACCACTGTGGTATTTTTTACTCTCTAAAATTCCTTGAACATCACGAGTCAGTAGCCGTACGCTAAAGTAATGGGAAAATATGATTAGATAAGACTTCACAGTACAGAATGTACCGTGAGAAAAAATGTTCACATTTGCACATCTCTAAAATTGTGTAAAAAAAGTGTCAGAACCACACTACATTTTAATACATTCAAATATTAAAGACTAAAAACAGAATATGTGATGGTTCACACAGCAATGAAAATTCTGTCATTTCTCATCATGTCGTTCTAAACCAGTATGAAAGATATCATCTCAGTGTTTTTTCTCACTTTTTTTTTCAATGGGGTCCAATGTTGTTTGGTTCCCAACGTTCTTCAATGTATACTATACTATATGTCGTGGCTTGTGCTCTTTACCATCGTGGCCATATCTGTGGACGTTCGTTCTGTTCACAAATTCCATTCAGCACAGCAAAGACCACCGAATGTACACAGAGACATATCCTATTTAATAGTAAGCATTTTATGATCTTATATTTAGTCATTTTGCTCCAAAAAGTCTGTTTTTTGTGGTAAGAAAACTGATAGGGTGTCTACAACATGGAATAACATCTGTGAATATCAGCAACCAGAAGTGGAAACACCCACTAGCAACCTCACCGCAACCCACTGACAACAAAGCCTCTGACAGTGTGAATGCAGCATTAATGAGTTTTTGAGCACAATAACAGCATTTTCACCAGGGTGTCATGTTGTAGACTTACAGGAACCAACTGCAACTACAACTTCAAAATCATGGCTTGTTTCTCTTTTCTACTTCAGCACACTATAAGCTCTCAGTTATGGGGTTCCCTTTCTGTTCTTGCCATGATCTTATTCAATTTTGTCCACAGTAGGGCTTTTCACACTGCGCTTAACCAGGTTATAATCATTTTAAAGACCACTTTTAACTACAGGTAAAGGAACGTATCACACTTGTAATTTAGAAGCGCCGTTAGCATCGCTTTTGGCGTCATTAACCTCGCATTTCGGTGCCACTTGTGCATTGTGAAACGATGTGTGTTAGAATGTTACGGCTTGATGCTTACAGCCAATCGTGTCGCTCAAATTCACATGCTTTGGACAGTCACAGGCGTTGTATAAACAATAGTTTAAACAGTAGGAAAATTGTCAAATGGTATGGGTTACATTTATGATGGATAGATGTGCTTTTTGGAGCAAAAACGCTGGCTATATTCAGTGTCATTACAAAGCTGGGAAGAGCCAGGATATTATTTAATATAACTCCGATTGCGTTCGGCTGAAAGAAGATAGTCATATACACCTAGGATGTCTTGAGGGTGAGTAAATTATGGGTTCATTTTCATTTTTGGTTGAGTTATTCCTTTAAGTGCTAGGAAAAACCTACAGGTCTGTTTTATTTTGCTCAGATCCTACACAAAAACTACAGTTTATGATCATATTCTCTCTTTCAGTTGCACCCAAAATCTCCAGCTCTTGTAACCAAAGCAGCGAAATCACATGTGTCTGTGAGGCTCATGGGAATCCCTCGCCTACACTAGAGTGGCGTCTATCTGGAAATGTTCTCGCTAACTCTAGAAACACGTCCATCAGCAACGAAACTCCAGGAAACACAAGCTTGAAGAGTGTCCTAATCCACTATCAGCCCCTCACAGACACGGCCGTCCTGCAGTGTTTCAGTGCAAACACTCACGGCACTGCCAGCATCAGCCAAAAGTTTCATCCCGTCACAACAACAACGCCAAAGACAGAAACAGAGACACGTGAGATTCGCTTCTCTGACACGCACAACAACAGCTTTATCTGATCAACACAATGAAATCTCTGGAATAATTTAACCCTTCTGAAAAAGTGTGCTTAATTTGCATTGAATGTGAGCTTTAAGTACACTACAAAAATCTTAAAAGTTCATCACATTTTTGTATTATAATTTTTATTATTTTAAAATTATTATTTTTGTATTTAAATGTTTTATTTATTTATTTAATTCTTAGCTTTTCATTATGCCAATATGGTACAATATTATCCTATTCAATTTAATATGATAAACCAGTTAGGTCACAAGTCACTTTCATGCGCACAAAAAGTAATCAAATGTAATCTAAAAGTAATCAAAAAGTAGTCGGATTATATTACCTAAAATGTGTAATGTAATGGTTTACATTACTAACTACATTTTTTGTCATGTAATTTGGAATCAGTTACTAACGGACTACAATTTGTAAGTAATCTACCCAGCACTGATTAAGAGTGGTGAACTACAAAAGACCAAACTCTGAGCAATAAAACACTGCTTTCCAGGTTTCCATCATCCATCTATGCTGCTCGGAGCTGCTGTCGGCGCATTAGCGATGATGATCTTGTGCATCATGAAGATCTGCTATGAACGGTGGGTACACCAGACAAATGTGATTTGAGGGAAGAAATCATGATACATTTTTCCAGAAAACTAGACTTTTATATGCCATTTTGCTTCTCAAGTAAATCTATCTTAATTTAAGAATGTTCAAATATTCACTCAAATAATAATGAAAGTTCATAGTACTTCATAGAAAAAAGTTGCGTGAACTCAGTTTCATTGTAGTCAGTGTTAATTTCGTGTTAAATTCACGGAGGAAAACGAGACGATGACTGAATAAAAAGGCGTTTTGAATGACTAAAACTATGACTAAAATCTTCTCTAATTTTCGTCAACAAATAAAAACGAGATAGAGAGGGACGATTTGGGAAGATATCCAGTCAGGACTGCTGTTCTGTGTGAAAGATGTGCACGTTTGAAGTGTAACGTGCTGATCTAACCGCGGGAAAAGCGGCGCTGTTGCGCGCTCTACAGGCTCGTCCAGCAGCACTTCAGACTGCTTCGCAATTAATGAATAGCGCACATTTATGCCAAGCGATTGCTTATGAGCTAATGATGATGAATTTTGACAATGTTTACTACACAACGTTTATACAGTAATATGTTTTAGACGGTTGTAAGAACACATTTTATTATCCCTCACCTGAACTTAAATGAGCAGCCTGCAACTACAGTCCAGACCGCAGACATTTCAAAATAAGAGTCACGGTGTATTTCGGGATGGTTTATTATTATTTTTCCCCTGGTCATTATTTTGTTTACACAATAAACTGTATTTAACTTAATTTAATTTCTATTTAATTTATAGTAAATTACTGTATCTTCTGTCACGGGAAGGAAAGACTAAGAACATTATTTGACACATAATTCAATATATTTTACAAGTATAAGGGTTATTATAGTTAACTAAACCTAAAACCATAAAAAAAAACTTCATTACTTGAAAAAAACATTAACTGAAATAAAAAATAAATATATAAAAAAAATGTAAACTTATTTTATTTCATCTAGTTTCCAAGCTTTAGTTTAACCTGTACTAAAATAACTAAAATATAGACATTTAAAAGCAAAATTTAATTGAAATGACAAGTACTGAATTGAGCTCTCTTTCGTGTCTTTTTGCACTTGAACGGTCAAAAACTGTCCGCTTTGGCGAGTAAAGTACCGTTGGTTGTCTTAGGTGAACATAAACAGTTTGGAGAATATCACATGTATATCAGTGTATTGCATTCTGTGTATTGTTATAGAAATGCTTACTTAATGCATTACGATTTAACTAAATTAGATTTTAGTCAATCTACTGTAGATTTAGTCGACTAAAACTAGACTAAAACTAAAACAATTTCCGATGACTAAAATATGACTAAAACTAAATGCCATTTTAGTCAAAAGACTGACTAAAACTAAATCTAAATCTGCTGTCAAAATTAAGGCTGACTGTAGTAAGCTGAACTTAATATGATTGAGTTGAGCTGCAGCAGATTTCTAATTCCCAGCATGCTTTGCATCGGACTGTATAAATAAATGTTGAAATTAAGTGTTATTTTGTGTGCTTTTGCACAAGATTAAGATAGGGAGACATAAGTTAATGTTTAATGTTGTGTTATGTTGGGATTTACAGGTTCTGTTATGTTAGTTTTGAAGGATTATCATTGTGGTGAAGAGTAGAGCCTGTGGTTAGGTTAAGGATGGGCTGCAAAACTTTTAAGACAGCATATACTGTATGTTGTTTGATTATATACATGCAAGTATATAATGACAGTCTCTTTGATTGTTATAATAGCATGTGTTATTTGCTATCTAACATTTAACCAAGATCTGTGTGATGTTTATGTAAATGAACTATGTAATTAACATTATGATGAGTTGGGCGAGGCTGAGAACTGTGGGAGCGAAGGGATGCCGGTGACATGATTGTTAATGAGAGACACCTGTGCCCCACACTAGCCTTGCTCCGTTTCCACAGCTCTCGGCCACGCCCCACTTGTCACAAAAATGTTAAGTTTTACTAACTTAAAATGAGTTAGTTTACTTAAATGTTTTGAGGTAATAAGTTTCCTGAACTTACTGAGTTTTACAGTGTAAGAATCTATTTTTTGATGGACTAAAAACATTTTTTCAGAAGAAGGAATCCCAAAGCTTCAGGAACCAGACAAGATGACAGATCTGGACTCATTCTGACTCAAATAGTGAGTTCAACACGCTCACACTATTAATTCTCAAAGACATCACAAACGGCCGTTCAGCACTGATTCTGCTGTGTTTCTGCTCCATCAGGCCACTGCTTCCGATGGTGACGGCGAGTGTGTTTACGCCGTTACACATAAACCACCAGAATCTCCTCATTATTCCTCCATCGACTTCACGAACGCAGAGCCGCCGTCAGGAGAGATCAGGGGCGTCTCCTCACTGACCGATGAATATGCTGTGGTCCGTCATCGTTCTGCAAGAGACCCAGCATCTGCGACGGACCCCAAGAAAGACCAAAGCCCACCAGATAGCAGGGCGAAGATCACGGATGTGTCATCAGAAGACGCGATTTATGAAAACATGACCCGTCGCTTGGTTGCTTAAAGACAGGAACAGTTGCGTTGCATCCTGTGCAGGTGCTGTTGAACAGTAAAGGCCTGTTCACATTAACACTGTTTCTACACCGGACGTGACCATTGTCATTTGTGTCGCAACAGCTAAAAGCCGTCTACACTGGACGCGTCAAAGCACACGGTGCAAAGCATTTGTCTTTTGTGTCAGTATGTCATAAATAGAACGAGGCATCAGTTTACTGTCGGAGATATGTTGCTCACATCACGCCGTATCTAGTGTAGACAACATCACTGATTATAATGGGTTCTATTGTCTTTTGTCACGTCGCGTCGCTTGCGTCCGGTGTAGACACGGTGTAAGGACAATAACTATAACGATAACCATAAAGATACAAAAGATAAAAAAGAAATCTTCCTAAATTGTAAAGTGATAGCAGAGTCCACACCACAACTATAATGTTGTAAATGCACTTTTTTAAATGGAAGGAAAAACATGCCGTTTTCGTGCATGTCTCTTTAAATGCAAATGAGCTGCTGCTCCCCACCCTGCTTTCCAGAAGAGGGCGGAGCCTGTACAACTCAGATGCTCTGACATTAAACAAAATGCCAAAAATTAAACAAAACATCAATTTGATTTTATCATCATCTTTATCAAGGCCACACGCACGTGACATTGCAGTTCTTCGTCATCATGAAAATTACTATTTGCATGTGTTTTAAAGCCATATCAGTTTAAACTTGTAAGCGCACACCCGAAGCACGCGCACAGAAAGCTGTCAGATGGCGCGTCACGTGAGTATTAAACTCATTTCTCTTTATTGCACTTAAACTGTCAAATACACACAAGGTTAAGTCAAAAACACACAAACACAGTCGGTTATGTCTGTGAACGTAAACAGCAGGAAAGAAATTGCATGTGTGTATTAGATCTGTGTATTAAAGTGACAGAAGCGTAATATACAGTACTTACTGCTGTATATGCTGTTAATACGAATCAAAAGAAAAACAGAAAATCACTCACTGCTCTTGATTAAATAACTTTAGTAGCTTTAATAAGAATACATTTCTTACTCGAATGCTGCTGTTAAATGCTCTGGCGAGGAAATAAACATGGCGGACTGTGTACAGCTCACTCAGGGGAGGAGCTAAGCTAATAAGGCAGATTCCCTCGCCAGTCATGGGCGGGGCTTACATAAGAGTAGGGGGAAATTTGAAACCACTCCTTTGGAGAGATTGTTTATGATTTATGGGGATTATAAAAACAGGAGTGGATAGATTTTTACCATTATAGGCTGGTTGTTGTTCAAGCACCTTATAAAAGTGAATTTTGCATAATAGGTCCCCTCTAAAGAGCTCAAACGTTTTAAGTGGTAGTCGACAAAACTCCAGAGTGCACATATAATAAACAGAACAATATCGTTTGTTGGTGTGGATGCTAATATTGTTATAGTTATCGTTCTTGGTGTGAACGGGCCTTAAGACTGAACCAAAACCTTCAAATCTTTATGCACACGTCAAACACCACAGAAGGATTTTTAGAGCGATTTAAAGGATGTAATATAATATTAACAAAGTATTGTTCATTGTTTGTTCATGTTTACTACTGTTAACAAGTGAAAACTTACTGAAAAGTGTTACCAAAATAAGATGTGAAGTTTTTGGTCTTTGGTCAGAGATCTTACAGAAAATATAGGAGTCAGAAGTTCATTTCTGTAAAATAACATGAGTTTGAGCTTTTCTTACCAGATCAGCAGTGGGAAACGTACTTGACCTCAACGTGTTGTTTATGTTGCACATTATTTGTGATTGTGAATATCGTCAGCTTCTTCTCGTGTCACGCTTTTAGAAACTCCTTTAAAAATAAGAGCTCCTTCTGGAGGGACAAAACATTTCTTTTTAAAACATTATTTTTATAATTATACACAAATGTCTTTATTTTCTATTCAAAATGTATTTTTTATTACTATTTTTTAAAAGGATCATAATTGTAATCAGATTCATCCAGTGTTTATAAAAAAAAAAAAAAAATAGATGAAGACTAACTTTTATTTTACTTGATTTTGTAAGTGAAATACTGGCAAAAAGAACAATGCCATGAAATTAATCTCTTCCATTTAGGACATTAGTAATATTTCAAATAAAAAAAAAAAAAGGTGTTTTTTTTTTAGTTTAATATATATTTTAATATGCAATGCAATGTCAACTTTGATAAAGACAATATGAGAATAAATGGTGTCTTCAGAACATCTAAGTGATCATCTTTATTTCAAAACTAATGGCAGGTAAAATTGCAGGCCATTCTGTAGCATGTCTCATGAATCAGCACTCAAAATATACGCAGCTCTATAATCACGTCAACAATCATGCACTACTTCTGACAAAATTAATGTGAGCAATTCAAAGGCTAGAAAACCCATCGACAGCAACGAAGCACACAAACTATATCTTTAGCAACCTGACCACATTGATAAGTGCGCGCGTGCAGCAGTCTGCGTGCTGTTCAGTTATGTTAAACACAGGTATGTTTCGCCCTCCTGTGGTGATTTTTGTGAATTACACCACTGCAAATCGAATCTACTTAACTTTAAAGAGTTTCGCCCGACCTCAACTTGAGCATCTCATTCTGAGCTCTAAGTCTAGATAGAGACACCCAGTGCTCAGTGTTTGTCATGAGATTTTACAGGTCAAGACACTGATATCACCTGGAGCCTGATGTATAAACATGTCTGCACAAAATGGGCATAGAAATGTGCGTACGAACACTTGAAATCTACTTCAAATTTTATACACGAGGCCCCTGATCATTCAGAGGTGAGCAATTAGTGGAATATTGTCCCAAATATAACGATGTGGGAAAATATTGTGATCCGTTTATTAAGAAGCCACAATTTCAGTAATTTGTTTAAGTCATACATTTAATTAATTCTTGACATTCTTTCTCGTCATTCATCAGCCTAGACTGGTTGGCTGGTCTTAGCTGGTTTCCCAGGCTGGCCAAGCTGGTGTTCAGTTTTTACCAGCTAAAACCAGTGAGCCTTTTTGATACAGACTTTAATAATAATTAGACTATTAGAACATCGGTCCTTTGTTCCTATAATAATAATGAATAAAGCTTTAATCTCAAAGCTGTATGAATCTGCAAACACTGGCACAACAACACAGAGTCATTGTTTTAACTATGAACAGAAAATGATAAAGAACTCATTAAAAAATCTTTACACTTGAACAAACTACCCAAAGGGGGTGTTTTAGAAGATCTTTTATCCCATATTGTACTTGTATTTGTGTGTCGTGCATGTGACTCACATCAACACATCGGCCATTTTAATGTCTCTTACCCCAGTTCAGTTGAGAGCTGGTTTGTATCAATTAGGCCTACATGTAGATTCGCTTATCTCCGTTTATCTACTGCTTTAGATGCTGACAAAATCCCAGATTTGTTTTAAAATATATAAAATACACATTTGTGTCCTCCCCCCAATGACTGACACTTTGAGTTTGGCGTTTCTTGTATTAATGCTGCTGATAAACTTGTTGACCACAAGAGAGAGCCGGTCACCATCTGTCTCACATTTAACGTAGCCTAAAGTAAACTAGACGTCTAAGAACTGAGTCAGTAACGCAACTCATTTTCAGTCTGATGGTGGAGAAACACGACTCGTCTGGTAGAAACTGTGCAGTTTATCATCCGCTCCTCTAGGGGCGCAAGCGGCTTCACGTTCATAACATCTTCGGATCCTTGTCAACAACACCTGATGTCAACTTGACAGTCGCCGCACCACGTTCTGATCGTTTTACAGTCATAAAAGTGCAGATCCTGCAGATGACAGCTCAGTGACAGACTCATAAAGTCACTCAACGGCACATATTCCAGCCCATCAGAAAAATCAGCTGACACACATTGTGATCATGAGGGGGCATCGACAGCGTCACGAGACTCACCTGTGAGTAACTTAAAGTGCGTTTCTCTTGTAAAGTCACTATCACGGATTATATAACAGTCCTCATTTGTATTTAAGTTGTCGAATAAGTTTGTATTGATGTATGTCTTGTGATGTCAAAACAGTTTGCTGGAGTCACTGGTTGATGCTGCTCTATTTCTGAACTCCCTTGTTAGAGCTTTAAAAGAACAAATGAATCAGTTGCTGTTGCTTTACTTTTATAATGTGAATCTAATGAGGCGATTCCTATAAAGCTTATAAAGCAGAATAAGCAATAGGGCGTTTATATGCTAATGTTGTGATACATAATTGTTAATAGAGTTAGTTGGAGTTGCTGAAAACATGCAGTTACTAAACCCCCCCACCCCAAAAAAACAAAAACAAAAACAAGTCATTAGTTCTACATAAGCAAAAAAAAAAAAAAAAAAAAAAAATGTTTGGCTTAAAATGTGAAAATGAAGATTCTTATTCTGTTGTACTGAAAGTTTGAATATGCAATATTGAGAAATGTCTTTGTTTATTAATGTTTTTCCCTGCAGAATAAGGCATGTGTTGGGACTGATATACTCAGACAAAAGAAGCATGTGGACAGACATTCACAATAATGATTGACATCTGCTCACGCACAGGTAATGATTATGTCTGTTTGTCTATTAAAATATTCTCTTTGTCATTGATGAAAAAGAAAGATGAATGTGCGTCGTAAGGTAGTAAATACCTAAGTGAAAGTTAGGCTACAAATAATAATTCTGTCATTGTGACTTACTTTATTCTGTGGAACATGAAGATACTATGAGAAATGTGTGACTTACATGTGCACCAAAAATGTAACCATTTCCAAAAATCAGAATAAGGACTTAATCGCAGTTAGATGTTTACATGACACAAGCAAACCAATTTACTCCCGTTTACATGCAGTTTTTATAATTCTGATTATTCACTAAGAATTGTGGTTATTTTTAATATAATTATTCACATGCACAGCACAAATGATGAACTCACATGCAGTAGGTCTGTTACTGGCCACTGTTTTAATCTACTTACATCAAATCAAAACACATTTCTATGATTCATGTTGGATTTTTTCAGTGATATGCATAAAATGTTTTAATTTCAGTGTTTTTGACCAACATTGCATTATATTCAATCATTTTCTTAAGAGTCCCAAAAATGTGATGTAGTCTTTACAACATCATCCGTGTCCATCACTTGCACTCTTTGGAGTAGATGTGATTGAAGTGTTTACATGCATACGCCACATATTTTACTATGATTATTGTTACTACAATTATGACCTTAATTGTATTAATTTGATCAAAGTATTGTGTTTACATGAGGTAAAGTTTAATTGCAATATTGTTTAAATCTCATTATAACTGCATTATGAGGGTGCCTGTAAATGTAGTCAATGTTTTATTTTCTCCATATAATAGAAGTCAGTGATCACAAAAATCCATTGTTCTTCAAATATCTTCTTTTGTTTTCCACGTCATACAGATTTGTGACCACATGAGGGTGAGCAAATGATGACAGAATTTTCATTTTCACTATCCCTTTCGGTCATTGATGTACCCAAGTTTTATTTACTAGTTTTAGAAACTCATACACCTATTAGGATGTTTCTATGAACTGAACTGATGCAGTTAATAGAATCATCCTGTGATCAAATTTACTTGAATTACTTTTCTTTTTCTTTTTTTGTAGTATGTGCACTGCTGATGATTGTATTTATGTCAACTGATATTTATTAAGTTTTAGACACTTTTAAATTCTGATTTAATTTTTTTTTTTTAATTATTATATATTAATTTTATATTCACGCTTGTTATTGCACCCTTTTGTGATGGTTTTGTGAATTACACCACTGCAAATTGAGCCTGAGCTTAAATGCACTACACTTCTGTAAGAGGGTGAGGGCAGAAAAACATATTTCACATTGCAACATGAACAGCCAGAAAGAGCTATTTACACTATCTTTTTTCTGTTAAAATATATTTGCAAATAAATCAGCTGGTGTGTGTTGAGCGCACTGACGCCATTGTACTGTGGCTGCCGTCGCATCATCCAAGTGGATGCTGCACACTGGTGGTGGATGAGTAGAGACCCCTGATATGATTGTGGGTGTACCGTAGTACATATGAAGGAGCTATATAAATGTCTCATTCATTCATGGGTTACACACTCCTGTGATGATTTTTGTGAATTTCACCAAAAAAATCAAATCTAATGAACTTAAATGTACTATACTTTTGCAAGAGGGTGAGAGCAGAAGAGTGTTCTCATAGCGCTACGCAACATGAACAGCCAATCAGATCTGTTTACACTATCGATGTTCTGTGCTCACTTCTGTTAAAATAAATTGATTTGCAAAAAGTTACACCGCTGCAAATCGAGTTTAATGAACATAAAAGAGTTTCGCCCTCCTGTGGTGATTTATGTGAATTACAGCACTGCCAATCAAGTCTAATGGTCACTGCATCTGTGGGATGTTTCTGTTGCTGCTTCATGATTAAAAGTCTCAAATGTGATCTCGCCACTATAACAATTAGAATGGTAGAAGGTAAAGTGCAGTTTCCATCCGCTCCACTAGGTGGCAGAAGCAGGTTTCAGCTTCAGTCTGACACTTCGGCTGCTTGACAACATGACGCTTGATGATCCTGCAGATGAGATGACAGCTCTTAATGTCACTTTAACAGCAAATATTCCAGCTTAACTGCAAATAAAATCGACACACAGATGGATACAATGCGGGAATCGAGTGTCACGTGACTCACCTGTAAGTAACTTTCCACTTTAAGTCAATTTCTCTTGTCAAATGAATTGCTCACACTGTATAGCAAATCAGTCGCTAGTTGTAGCGTTACCTTTTTAGTCTTTGAATGAATCTCTCTCTGATCTTCACACTATAAAGTGGAATAAGAAGGATATTGCAGTGGTTTCTGAAATCATGTTAGAGTCAGCAGGAGTTGTGTGAAGCTCTGATGTTCTTCTGTTGCTTCATGATTTTCTACTTCCTGTTATGACTGATATATCAGAGGAAAACAGCCTTTAAAATGGTATTTTAATTAAAAATTGTTATAATATCACTACAAGTGACTATAGTCTGCTGAAAAAAAAAACAGTGCTAAAACCTGCATTGGCTGGTTGTCTTGCTTTTTTTTTTGGAAATTGGAATCAGATTGTGAATCTCACCTCTTCATGCTGATTAATTGAACTTCTTAGTGAAGCTCTAGCATATGTGCATTTGGTCTTTCTGTGGTGTTTTTGCTGTCTGCAAGCATCTTTACATTTAAACGATGTCCATCTGAAGGTAACGGTAAAGTACTTCTGTTCGTCACAGAAACGTTTAGTTGACTTGATTGACCTCACGTGGTCATACAGATCTGTTGTAATTTGAAACGGATATCATTAAACTGCTAGTTTTCTCCACAAAGTTGCTCATTTAATTTATTTTTACTTCAACAGCATATTATATATTGTTGTTTGCTCCCTGTGAATAGATTTATGACTGATTTATGATTTTAAGAAGTTTATTTTGCTTAATTCCAGATTGTTTCGTCAGCAGTGGGCGGAACTTACAAGCAGTAATCCAATTGGCTGAAAATGTGATTAATATCCGACAGCCTGTTACCAATTTGCAATCCACCTGAGGACCAGCGTGAGCACAAGGAGAAGTCTTCTTTGAAAATTGTAAGTTATTATTTTAAATTTAAAAAAAGATTTAAGTAACCTTTAGATGCTCTTACTTTTGGACTCTGCTTTCATATAAACACTGTATGACACGTTCTGTTTAACAACATAAAAATGCAGTTTTGTTTATATGTGGTTGTAACAGTGTTTTATAAAAAATACTTGACTTGAGTTTCTTAAACAATCAGTAGTTATGCTTTCAAATTGAATCCCATTTTAAAGTATATCCATTTGATATGTATTATACCTTCCAGCTCCTTCTATCACCTGAAATGTATAAGTTGCAGCAGTGTTTCTGATTGTTTCACTGTGTGTTTGTAGAGGATCTCTGGGTCAGAACTGCTGGAGGTCATGAGGAGGTGGCAGGAGAAGCAGTCTCTTGAACTGCTGAACCCTTATTCCACTGACCTTTTTTCTGGAGTCAATTGGAGCGCACTCCGTTTGCTTCCATAATGTGCCTTCGACAAGAACTCTTGGACGTGTCTGATAACGGTACCAGCTCATACCCTTTCTCTGGGATAAAGGTTATGACAGGCCATTTCTGTTTGAATGCATGTTTGAAAATGGAGTTAATTACAAACTGGAGTGATCAGTTTGTGTGCACAATAAAAGGCTACATGTGACGTTTGTGTGCTGTTCATGATTTCCAGCTGATCTCAGCTCTCCAAACATCAAGACATGCTGTTACATACAATCGATAGTTCAAATGAGGTGTGGGCTCCTCTGTCATTCACTGGCCCACATCTTTAGTAGATTTTTTTTTGGACAAGCTGTGAGTGATTTGTAAGTTCATGATTGCCAAGCTAGAATCAATTAAGTTTTCCTCCATAGAAATCCAGCTTATTAGCAGAGTTCACATATGAATGCCTGTAATGTGATGCAGTTGTAGTCTGAATTTTTCAGCATGGATCATCTCAAGGGAAACACCCTTCAAATGCTGGTTTGAGGGTGTGTTTCCCCCAGAGGAAGGCAGGCAGCATCTGAGATGCTTCCATTGGATGATATCAGGGGAGGAGCTGGATTGAATCCTGGTGCAGCACTGTTTCTCTGATTAAAGGGGAGTGGCCAAAAGAAAGCCCCACCCAAACTATCGACTTAGCCTGTGTCTGGAAATTTTTATAAGTCGATTTTGAAAATTTGGACTTCTGCTCTATAACCGCTGCTGGATATTGTCTCAGAAGTCCCAGGGGGAGCGGTCTGGATCTTAACTCCCCCCTTTGTGTCTAGCCTTCTCTCGTCCTTCCAGTCGTGATCTGATCCGCTCATTTTCGCAGCTTGTCACAGCTCACGACCGGACGACCGTCACGCAACCGTACTTCAGTGACCAGGCTGGGGCTTGAACCCAGGTCCTTCCGTTCAGGGAGGACATGCTCAGACCGTTGAGCTACTGGCACATTCACATTAACTATTCTTTTTTTTGGATTCTTGTCTTTTTTTTGTTGAAAAACCAGTGAAAGTAAACAATTTTTCCACCTCAAGAGAGGGATTCGAACCAGGATTTCCCACATCGAAGGCTAACGTTCAGACCGCTGCCCCACTGGTCCGTTTGCGCTTTTTTTTTTTTTTGGATTCTTGTCTTTTTTTTGTTGAAAAACCAGTGAAATTAAACGATTTTTCCACCTCCAGAGCGGGATTTGAACCGGAACTTCCCGCATCAAAAACTAATGTTCAGACCGCTGCACCACTGGTCCAGTCTCGCTCCAAGCCGTTTTGTTTTGGGGATTCTTGTCTTTTTTTCCATTGAAAAGCCAGTGAAGGAAACAATTTTTCCATCTCAAAAGAGGGACTCAAACCATGATTTCCCACATCAAGGACTGACATTCAGACCACTGCACCACTGATCTTTTCACATGTTTTTTTTAGTTTTTTGGAGTTTTCTCTTTTTTATTCAGTCAAAAAAAAAAAAAAAAAAAAAAAAAAACAGTGAAACTGAATTTATTCCACCTTGAAGGAGATTTGAACCAGGATTGCCCACTTCAAGAACTACTGTTCAGACCACTGAACCACTGATCCTTTCATCCTTACTGTTCAGTTTTTTGAAGTTTTGTCATTTTCATTCTGTAAAAAAACAGTGAAAATAAGTTTTCCAAATCATAAGGGAAATTGTGTGTGGTGGTTTTGTGAATTACATCACTGCAAATTGAGCCTAATGAGCTTAAATGCACTGCACTTCTGTAAGACGGTGAGGGCAGAAAAAAAAATTTCACATTGCAACATGAACAGGCAGAAAGAGCTATTTACACTATCTATGAAGCATCCTGTTTTCTATTAAAATTTTTACAAATAAATCATAAAAGCAAAATGGGTTGCATATTTCTGCAATGATTTTTGTGAATTTCACCAAAACAAATCAATTCTAATAAACTTAAATATTTTGTCCCCTCCTGTGGTTATTTTTGTGAACTACACCAATACAAATCGAGTCTAATGAACTTAAATGTACTATACTTCTGCAAGAGGGTGAGAGCAGAAGAGTACACTCATAACGCTATGCAACATGAACAGCCAATCAGATCTGTTTACATTACCTATGTTCTGTGCTCACTTCTGTTAAAATAAATTGATTTGCAAAAAGTCAAAAGACCTAAAATGCTGTGAGCCCTCCTGTGGTAATTTCCATGAATTACACCTCTGCAAATCGAGTCTAATGAACATAAAAGATTTTCGCCCTCCTGTGGTGATTTTTGTGAATTACACCGTGTCCTAACCAGACGCGATGCGATGAGATTCCAGCGACGAGCAATTTGACTTTCCACACTAGACACGACGTGACATTGAGAAGCGATAAAAATCAGTCAAAAACCACAGCCAATCAGAAGAGAGTGTGGGCAGGCTCTCTCGGCAAGAGCACAGCAGACACAATGAAATTGGCAAGTACATAGTAAAATTCATAAATATTACACCATTTAAACATTATTTAAAGTACATACGGAGTGACTGAAACAATCTTGTCATAGAATACACTTGTTTGTGCGCATTGAGTTGACAGTTTGAACGTTCTTGTGCCCATTTACTTATTTTCAAGATCTGAGGTCAATTAGCCAGTGTTGTTTTCATTACTGCTAAAAAGCTGGGAACACAGAATAATATTCAAACTCACAAAAGATGCTTTTAACATTAAATGAAGCACATAAACAGTACCTGATATTATCATTATCATACTTTGTGTTGTTGTTCCAGCCGCGACGTCGTGGAGAAATAGAAACCGTTTCTAAAATAAAATCGTCGCTAGTCGCCGTCGCGGCTGGTTAGAACAAAAACTCCAATTAACATTGGAAAAGATACCTTTTATCGCGTGTCGCAGTGTTGCGTCTGGTTAGGACATGGTGTTACACTGTTACAAATCGAGTCTAATGAACATAAGAGTTTCGCCCTCCTGTGGTGATTTGTATGAATTACACCATTGCAAATCGAGTCTAATAATAAACATAAAAGAGTTTTGCCCTCCTGTGGAGATTTGTATGAATTACACCGTTGCAAATCGAGTCTAATGAACATAAAAGTGTTTCGCCCTCCTGTGGTGATTTGTATGAATTACACCGTTGCAAATCGAGTCTAATAATGAACATAAAAGAGTTTTGCCCTCCTGTGGAGATTTGTGTGAATTACACCATTGAAAATCGAGTCTAATAATGAACATAAGAGTTTTGCCCTCCTGTGGAGATTTGTATGAATTACACCGTTGCAAATCGAGTCTAATGAACATAAAAGTGTTTCGCCCTCCTGTGGTGATTTGTATGAATTACACCATTGCAAATCGAGTCTAATGAACATAAAAGTGTTTCGCCCTCCTGTGGTGATTTGTATGAATTACACCGTTGCAAATCGAGTCTAATAATGAACATAAAAGTGTTTTGCCCTCCTGTGGTGATTTGTATGAATTACACCATTGCAAATCGAGTCTAATGAACATAAAAGTGTTTCGCCCTCCTGTGGTGATTTGTATGAATTACACCGTTGCAAATCGAGTCTAACAATGAACATAAAAGAGTTTTGCCCTCCTGTGGAGATTTGTGTGAATTACACCATTGAAAATCGAGTCTAATAATGAACATAAGAGTTTTGCCCTCCTGTGGAGATTTGTATGAATTACACCGTTGCAAATCGAGTATAATTAACATAAAAGTGTTTTGCCCTCCTGTGGTGATTTGTATGAATTACACCATTGCAAATCGAGTCTAATGAACATAAAAGTGTTTCGCCCTCCTGTGGTGATTTGTATGAATTACACCGTTGCAAATCGAGTCTAATGAACATAAAAGTGTTTCGCCCTCCTGTGGTGATTTGTATGAATTACACCATTGCAAATCGAGTCTAATGAACATAAAAGTGTTTCGCCCTCCTGTGGTGATTTGTGTGAATTACACCATTGCAAATTGAGTCTAATAATGAACATAGAAGAGTTTTGTGTGAATTACATAGCTGTAAATCGAGTCTAATAAACTTGAAAGAGTTTCGGACCACTGGTCTTTTCACGCTCCCAGTTCTTTTTTTTTTGGATTTTAGTCCTTTTTTCATTGAAAAACCAGTGAAACTACACAATTTTTCTAAATCAAGAGAGGCATTTGAACCGGGATATCCCACTTCAAGGATTGCTGTTGATCCTTTCACTCTTACTGTTCTTTGAAGTTTTGTCATTTTTATTCTGTAAAAAACAGTGAAAGTAAACTTTTCAAATCTTGAGGGAAATTGTGTGTGTGGTGGTTTTGTGAATTACATCACTGCAAATCGAGCCTAAAGAGCTTAAAAGCACTGCACTTCTGTAAGAGGGTGAGGGCAAAAAAACATTTCACACTGCAACATGAACATCCAATAAAAAATATTTACACTATCTATGAAGCATTCTATTAAAACATACTTGCAAATAAATCAAAAGAGCTAAATGGGTTGCACACTTCTGCAATGAATTTTGTGAATTTCACCAAAACAAATCAATTCTAATAAACTTAAATGTTTTGCATTCCTCTGGGATTGTTTTTGTGAACTACACCAATACAGATTGAGTCTAATGAACTTAAATGTACTATACTTCTACAAGAGGGTGAGAGCAGAAGAGTATACTCATAACGCTACGCAACATGAACAGCCAATCAGATCTGTTTACACTATCGATGTTCTGTGCTCACTTCTGTTAAAATAAATTGATTTGCAAAAAGTCAAAAGACCTAAAATGCTTTGAGCCCTCCTGTGGTAATTTCCATGAAGTACATTGATGCAAATCGAGTCTAATGTACATGAAAGTGTTTCGCCCTCCTGTGGTGATTTTTGTGAATTACACCATTGCAAATCAGGAAAATGGATAGGAAAATGTTTGCAATTGTGGAACTTGATCCAAGAACCCCACCTATGAAAGGCAAGTGATTAGCCACTGAGCCACAGACTTTGTGACATTTGCATTGGTTCAATTTGGTTCATTTTAAGTTTATCTACATCATTAATAAAAAAATAAACAATGGAATGTAAGCATCGAACTCAGGACTCCATTATCGCTTGGGCCACTGAATCTGACCAGATAATGTATGTGACTCAGTAATTTCCTACACATTATCAATGTTCATTTATATAATGATTGTCTCATCTGTATGGAATTAATGTTAAGATGATTTTAAAAATGTCTGCTCAATGTCTGGATTGAATCTGCATCATTTGAATTATATGTACAAAATGGTTTATCCCACATAAACTGATGTGGCAAAAAAAGAAAAGGGAAAAAGAATATTTTAAACCATTTATTAAACCAAGTTGTATCAAATGTACAAACAATCACAAAAATGGTCATTAAGAACTTTATTATCAAACTCAAACTGTTAACACATACATAACCTGTAAATAATTTGTTTGGTTTTCTTTCTATATATATATATGAATTGTGTCACATTTTATGCAAAACAAAACAGTCCAACACACCAGCCTGGAAGTTTTCTAGTAATCCTGGAGACCTTGATTAGCTGCTTCAGCTGTTTTTAATCAGGATTGGAGCTAAACTTAGGAAAGTGGCTCAGCCTGTCCCAGTGTCTCGAGTCGAAGGCAGAGAAACACCCTGGACAAATGGCCAGTCCATCCCAGGGCAATTAATCAGTAAAAAGCTGCAATTAGACACAATTTAAATGGTTAGCTGTTTTATCAGTCATTAGTTGACTAATGACTGATCAGACTTTACTATAAATGTGTTAAGGCCAATTCACACCGCACAGACAAAACGGCTGGATCAGCGTGTTACCCCTGTCGGTGTCCGTTGGCGTTGGTTGGGGTTTGTTTTCACCCGAGTGAACATGTTCAGTCAGTGTTTGTGGCTGTCTGTTGGGGCAGTGTGAACATGACAGTTATTTTTAAATTCTAAATCCAATGGCCAGCTTGTTTGTTGTCGTTTGTCTGTGCAGTCTGAATTGGCCTTCAAAGGGATAGTTTCCTCTAAAATGAAAATTAAGTCATCATTCACTCTCCTTGTTGTTGTTCTAATGCAGTATGCCATTCTGTAGAGTATATTATACTTATTATACTGCAGTATGCATGTCACTTTTTTATTAAACTTGATTTATTGAACTGCTGCACTAATAGATTCTCACGAATGCATAGTCGTGCACAGAAGACCAACAGCCAAGGCCAGGATTTACATTAAATAGTTAATACATTACATTTCGGTTTGTTTTTCACCAAACCATATCGCACACTCCCAGAACACTTGGAATATACTAACACGTGTCGCATGGGATCTTTCTGTGATACTTTTTCACCTTTTTTTTAAAGACTGATACTGGTCTGAAAAAGAATTGCATAAGGCATTAGAACAACAACAGGGTGAGTAAATGGTGACTTAATTTTCATTTTACGGGGAACTATCCTTTTAAGTGATCAATCTCTCCCACAAACCCATCTGGCTTTGGTTTAATCTCTATCAAAACTGATTTTTGTCTTTTTAAATCTGTAAAAGCCAGAGTCTTACTCCTCTATCCATAACCTCATGAACCATCCAGAGCTCCAGACAGAGACTCACAAGCTCCTCATCAGTGACGCAGAAATAAATCTGCTTGAATCTGCAAACACAAACAACACAAAGTCATTGTATAATTGTGAACAAACATGAGAAATAAAATCAAATAAACATCTACTTCAAGCTAAAAGAATTTCCCATATTTTATGTGTTTACACTGTGAGTTTGTCATTGAGTTCAACAACAACATTTTATCTATCTTTCCACATTTATTAATGCAGATACATTTATTGACCACAAGAGGGAGCTGATGACCAGCTTGTTTGTCACCTGCCTTGTGCACATTTAACCAAATAAAATTGACTTTTGCTTTAGTATGAAAATGTTAAAGTATGTGTGATGTTTTGTAAAATAGTCAATCTGAATCTGCAACTTTAATTCTCTGCTGGCACTAAAATATGACTCGAAGAGACAAAACTGAAGTCCAGTTTCCCCATCTGCTCAACTAGGCAGCGTAATCAGGCGTAATTGTCCTCAAAACATTCTGCAGATGACAGCTCAGAGACAGACTCATAATGTCGCTTAACAGCACATATTCCAGCCCATAAACAAACAAAACATACAAATGTTGTGATAAAGTGCAGGAATCAAAGATGTCCCACACAATTCACCTGTAAGTCTCCTTCACTTACACTGTATTTATCTTGTAAAAATATTAGCATCTAGAAGTCCTTAATTACTGTATATTACTGTATTTCAGTCATTATTTAGGTGTGTATTGCTTCTGAGTTTTGATACAGAGCTTTTGATACATGGTTTCTGTGTCTGTTGTTGTTGTAGTGTTACTGTAGGTAATCTACTGGATTGATGTTAATAGAGTCAGTTGGAGTGTGAGAGCTGAAGTGCTTTTAATGAAAACCATCATATATACAGTCCAAGACGTTTAGGATTACTGTTGTTTACTGTGAAGGAAATTCTCAGTTTTAATTGAACCAAAAGATGATTATTGATACAGCATTACTGAAGTATAATACGCTCTGCCATATATATATACTGCAGTGTCTTTACCTACAGAATAAGGAATGAGTTTGTAGATCCAGTCAACAGAAGCAGAGACACTGCTGGATGTCACAATGTTAAAAACTCTAATAGCAGTAAAGACGTGTCGTTTTCACACACAGCTCTCTCTATATCCAGTGTAAAAGCGTCACAGTCGAGCGCTGCAGCTCTTTCACTCTTCTCTGGTAAGTCATTTACACACTAAAACTTCTGTCCTTTTGAGATTTTCAGTGTTTTGACGCTCTGAGGTTGTAAACATGTTCAAGATGAGCAGGTCCTGTTTTTAATCTTTCTAAAAATAATTTAAGATATTTCAAAGTGATTTGATGTAGTATTTCTTCTAATGACATTTATCTCACTTGCGAAAAATAGTTTTTTTGACCTGTGTTTACACCAACAGCTAAAAATTCATACACAAGTTAAAAAAGGAAATAACTGTTAAAAGTTTATACACTTAAAAATAAAGATTCCAAAAGTGTTTTTTTTTTTTTTTCACAGTGATTTCATAGAACAATTCATGGTTCCCTGAAGAACTTTTCACTGAACACTTCTTAAAAGAACCATTTTTTCGTAATATGAAGAACATTTTAATAATCTAAAGAACATTTTCTAATATAAAGAACTTTTGTGGAATGGAAAGATTTCATGGATGTTAAAGGTTCTTCATGGAATCATCAATGCCAATAAGAGTCTTTATTTTAAGAGTGTATATGATTGTGTGTTTGTGTTTTCTGTTGTAAGGTGGAGTGAATGTACATGATGGAAATATCTGTGACGTTCCTCCTCACTGGATGTCTGATACAAGGTCTCGTTCTTATAGATTATTCCTCCGCTGAATTAATATTCTGAAAGCATTTTCATGTGAGCTTTGTAAGATTCAAGAACAAAAAGAGCTGCAGTTTATTCTGCATGTGAACTCTGTGTGATCAGTTCCTTTTGTCTGTGTGTGTTTTAGGAGTTTTTTGTGGCTTCAGTATCAGTCTGCCGGAGACAGTAGAAGCTCTAGAAGGATCCTGTGTTTTCATACCCTGCACATTTAATATTGAACAACAATATGAACAATATCTCACTGATGTGAAGAGAATATGGTATAAAGACAAAAACATAGTGTTTGACTCCAGTAGGTCCGACACTGGATTGTTAAGAGGAGAAATATTTGGCACTCCTACAGAGAAAAACTGCACCACCCACTTCGATAATGTTGAGCAGAAAGATAATGGGTCATATTCCTTCAGACTTGAAGCCAAAGTTGGATTGAAACATAATTTCACAAACACTGTTGAAATTGCCGTCATAGTTGAGTGTCATATTGTTCATGCTGCTTCTGTCTTAATGTAAGTGCAGCACAAGTAGTTTTACCATTTAAACTGTTATTCTTCTAGTTATTTACATATAGAACTTATGTAGCCCCGCCCCTTTTCAGTGCTGCACTCGTTTGTATTTCCACAGCATGAAGATCTTATGGATTTATGAACAAACTGCTTGTTTTAAAATCTTCCTGGTCTACTGGGATTTGTTATGACATCTGCTTCAAACATTACAATGCTCGTGATAACTGTCGTTAACTCTACAATAAATAAATCCACTTCACCAGCTAATTACTCTTCATCAGCGATGCCATAGAAATATACAGAGCTACTGCAAAAACGGAAGATCAAACACAAAATCCTAAAGATGGCTGCACGCTTGTTTCTCTGGTGCATAAGGTCTATAGCAGCTAATGAAGGTCTCACACATTCACAGAAAATAGCTTACGTCCCTAATGCAAAATGAGTTGGATAGTGTGACTGCATATAAAGGGAAAATAAATCTACTACTGTACAATACTGTATGATATGATGATGTGATACTGTAATGTTTGTCTGTATCTCTGTGTTGTAGAGTCTCCACCCAAACCCACAGTGAGTCTGTTGAAGGATCAGCAGGAGGTGATGGAGGTGACGGAGGGAAGCTCTGTGAATCTGCGCTGCTCGACTAAGATCTTCTGTTCCTCTCGTCCAGCAGTTCTCACGTGGAGCTCGTCTCCTGAACACCTCCTCAACGAGAGCGTCACACAACAGCAGCGTCAGGAGGAGACTGATCTGATCTCTGATCTGATCTTCACTGTAACTCACCATCATCATTCAGCCACTTTCACCTGCACTGTAACACACCAGCTTCAGCAGAAGATCATGAAACAAAAGTCCCGTACGCTACGTGTTCAGTGTAAGACAGGGATTATTTCAATCAATACTGTCTGATCATCTAAAATTAGTGCTG
Source organism: Ctenopharyngodon idella (assembly GCF_019924925.1). Taxonomy (NCBI): domain Eukaryota; kingdom Metazoa; phylum Chordata; class Actinopteri; order Cypriniformes; family Xenocyprididae; genus Ctenopharyngodon; species Ctenopharyngodon idella. The sequence goes on from NC_067223.1 coordinate 14,580,841, forward strand.
TAAATCATAACAACTGGCTGAATGTTTTTCTCCTCCATTAGATGCTCCTAAAAACACATCTGCGCATGTAAATCCATCTGGTTTTGTTCTGGAGGGTCGTTCAGTGACTCTGAGCTGCAGCAGTGATGCAAACCCACCGGAGCTCAACTACACCTGGTACAGAGACACTGAAGAACCCCTGAAACCAGTGCAGACCGGACAGAACCTGACCATCAACAACACCAACCCGACACACAGCGGACGATACGTCTGTACAGCTCAGAACACAATCATTAGTATACTGGACTTGAGTATTTACACCACAATATATATTCATATGGTGAAAATGTTTGATGGAGAATTGTTTTTTAAAGAGTGGTAATGGAAGTGTTATAATAGATATGGTAATTCTTATGATTAATTAGTTTTGCTTAATTCCTATTTTATGCTCTCAAAATAATAATTTGTTTCTCACACGCTCACATAAAAATACTCTTCACATGATTCAATAGGTCTAAGCTTTAGTGATTAATATGAGAATACTGTCAGGCAGTGGGGTCAGCTGAGCTCCTGACAGCATCTGTAGCAATTTGAACACGTCTGTTTGTGAAAAAGAAGTGAAACGTTTACAGCATTACACTTACGATGGAACTGGCCCAGTAGAAGTTAACCAAGTGAGAATCTCGTAATGCAGACTCTAGTGAGTGTGAGAAAAAGGCTGAAGTGCGAAACGTTCACTTTTGTGTTGTTGTTACTTTGCTTGCTTACTTATAACCTACACATGCAACGCTGATTACTGCAATTAATTAATTAACATAATGTTCTGCTTCAAAATGCCATGGGAAGTGTCACTTCATTTAACATTTTCTTCTAATAAAATGCCTATTTCAAATTCAATTTTCGAATTCTCACTTTTTAGCAGATATTGTTTTCATTTCATCAGGCTCTTAATGATTTATGTAATCTTTTTGGATACCAGAAAGCCAGGTGTTTCCTAATATCAATCATCATTAGAACTTTAAAGCTCTTGATTCTACTTTGTACTTGCCCTTATAAAAATGTACTATAGTTTTTGTAATTGTGGCATTTGTTAAAACTATGATTACAAGTAAGACCAGTGATGGATCCGCATGCTTATCAGCCACTGTAATACAAGTTTTTTCATATCATAAGAATGCAAATTGTAATTTTAAACTTTTTATTAACATATTTAGATTTTATTTTAAATTACTGTGCAAAGTGTTTTTCAAGAATTAGGCTAGCATACGTTTTGCTGCTGAATTATATAGTTACCTAGATTTTATTTATTTATTTTTTGGTCAGCTTATGATTATATATTTTTATTCATTTGCTCAAGCCCCCAAAGCCCTCCCCTCTGCACACCCTGAGGGATATTTTGCTTATTGCGCCCTCTTGTGGCCTCAGAAGGATTAAATCTTCGTTAAAGATACAGGAAAGAAGATATTTGTTTAAATTTGAATTTGTTTTTGACTGTTAGAAAAGAATATTTGTTGTTTTCCTTAATAAATTAGGTCAATAAAACAGTGATTAAATTCAAAAAAAAAAATTTCTACTGGTCTTTGATTAAAAGAGTTTAGGCCTCTGAAAATGTTCAATAATGATCCATACCGAATGATATGAAACATTATACTAATTGATACATTTTTTTTTAGCTGTATAGTAGGGCTGTGAATCTTTGGGTAGACAGCGATTCAATTCGATTCACGATTCATAGGTGTTCAATTCGATTCCAGAATGATTTTTGCCAATTCAGAACAATTCGATTCGAGACGATTCGCATTAAAATTCGATTCGATTTGATTCTGCATTTTAATATGCATTCATAGGGTTACTGAAAAGCTTCTCTCAATGTGTCTTAGTCAGGGTGAGAATTACACAGCGACCTTCAGGAGGTCAGAGAGTATGGGCAAAAACAAAAAAACAAACAAACAAAAACTTTTGTCCATTGTTAATGTTCAGGTTAGTTCTTAATGATGCTACATAACTTTATTTTAATAGCATATAAAAATTGGCATTTGTGGAAATTTACACAAGTATTGTTAGGCCTAGTTCATGTTAACTATAGTGTTAATGGCTACACAACCTTATTAAAGTGTTCCAGGTACATTAAACATACTAATGCTTTCATGGAGAGACTACCCTAGAATATCAGGCACTTTCCCAAATAGTCCTAAACTAACTTTTCTTCACGGAACAGTAAGAAAAGCCCTCTTTGTTCTCTTTATACGGAGCATTTTCCCTACGAAAGAAAACGCGCTGGGTTTCTGTTGCTATAGTAACGAACGCAACTTTAACGCGCATCTGATTGATAGATAAACCGCGCGCTCTTATGTCAGTGTTGTTAATGTTGTAGTTATTTCAGCAGTTTCCTTCGTACATTCAGTTAACAACATTAAGTTCATAATTTCATTTATCATTCACTGAACTGTGCTTACGCATTTAGACACTTAAACTATGTGTTTGCTCCACCTCCGTCCATGCAGTAAATTCGCGCCTTGAAACTGCTCAGGTAATGTCAATGACCCATTTCCTTAAAACTTCAGTATTTTATCTTATCGAAAATAACGGCGATGTTTCCACGCAATAAAAGCGTTTTATTTCAACAGTAGTGACCGCGCAGTGACTTGGCAGCTTTATCAATGGCTTGAGCAGTTTGACTCAGGACTATTGCTGTCTCGATAGAGAGCTGTCATCTGCTCATGTGAATAGCAGCGGCCGTCCTGAGGAGAGTTCAAATGTGGGCTACGGACGGAGCGCGAGCGCAATCCAGAGAGAGCCGGTAAAGAGTGCAGCGCGTATCCGTGAAGGAGAGATGTGAGGGAGCGAATGACGGCGTACAACGTCTCCCATCAATTCGCGCATGTTGAAATTTAATGTTTATATATTTTAAACCACTGAATCGCTATAGAATCACGATTAATCCGATTCTTAGCATTTTACATCGATTATTGACCGAAATTAACGATTCACGATTCAAAAAACGTTTCAAGATCGATGCATATGCATCGTCAGGATTTGTAATCGTTACACCCCTACTGTATAGTCCAGCCCTGGGCTAAAACCAGGGTAGAAAATGGCCCTTTATTTCTAAATTATGACAATTTTTGATGAAAAAAAAAAAAAAAAAAAAAATTCATACTAACATTATAAGTGCAACTCAGGAAAAAATATAAAATAATTGACAAATGCAGTTAATGACCCCTTTAAAAGTTATTTTATTTTTTAGGTTTTTAACGACTTTTTATTTTTAATTAAAAAGTGACATAGAGAGTAAAAAACAGGAAAATCATCAGGAAATCCTTGGTGGCGCTGTGCTGGTGCTATGAACATTTCTGACGGGGTTTTTGTCCCAGCAATCCCTGGCCTAGCAGCACCACTGCTTGCAACAGAGTTATAAAGTCTGAATTATGAGACATAAAATTGCAATTGTGAGGGAAAAAGTCACAATTAACTATTTATTATTATTTCTACACTGGATCTCACAAGACGTTTTAATTAAATATAAAGATACGTTGTAAGCTTCATGCTGATTTGCATATATTTCTCAGTCAAGCTGACTGAAATGGGAAGTGGTATAAACTCTAATAGCAGTAAAGACGTGTCGTTTTCACACACAGCTCTCTCTATATCCAGTGTAAAAGCGTCACTCTTCTCTGGTAAGTCATTTACACACTAAAACTTCTGTCCTTTTGAGATTTTCAGTGTTTTGACGCTCTGAGGTTGTAAACATGTTCAAGATGAGCAGGTCCTGTTTTTAATCTTTCTAAAAAGATTTGATTTAGTATCCTGTATTTTTTCTCATGAAATAATATGAGTTTACACCAACAGCTAAAAATTCATACACAAGTTAAAAAAGGAAATAACTGATAAAAGTTTATACACTTAAAAATAAAGGTTCCAAAAGGGTTTTTTTCACAGCGATTTCATAGAACAATTCATGGTTCCCTGAAGAACTTTTCACTGAACACTTCTTAAAAGAACAATTTTTTTTCGTAATATGAAGAATATTTTAATAATCTAAAGAACGTTTTCCACTATAAAGAACTTTTGTGGAATGGAAAGATTTCATGGATGTTAAAGGTTCTTCATGGAATCATCAATGCCAATAAGTCTTTATTTTAAGAGTGTATATGATTGTGTGTTTGTGTTTTCTGTTGTAAGGTGGAGTGAATGTACATGATGGAAATATCTGTGACGTTCCTCCTCACTGGATGTCTGATACAAGGTCTCGTTCTTATAGATTATTCCTCCGCTGAATTAATATTCTGAAAGCATTTTCATGTGAGCTTTGTAAGATTAAAGAGCAATAAGAGCTGCAGTTTATTCTGCATGTGAACTCTGTGTGATCAGTTCCTCTTGTCTGTGTGTGTTTTAGGAGTTTTTTGTGGCTTCAGTATCAGTCTGCCGGAGAGAGTAGAAGCTCTAGAAGGATCCTGTGTTTTCATACCCTGCAGATTTGATATTGATCAAACACATGAAAATGATCTCAATAATAATGCAAAGAGAATATGGTATAAAGACGGAACCCCTTACACTGTAGTGTTTGACTCCAGTAGCCCCAACACTGGACCGTTAAGAGGAGAAATATTTGGCACTCCTACAGAGAAAAACTGCACCACCCGCTTCAATAATCTCAGTCAGAGTAATAATGGGTCATATTTCTTCAGACTTGAGACCAACGGAAAACTAAAATATAGCTACACAAAAACTCACTACTCCCAAGTTGAAATTGCCGTCATAGGTGAGTGTCATATTGTTCATGCTGCTTCTGTCTTAATGTAAGTGCAGCGCAGCCATTTGTAACGTGATTGTGTGAAGCTTCCGATGTCATTCACTTCCAGTAATTTACCTGTACAAAACACTCTGTTATGCTGCTTTATATTGCACACTGATAATTATATTATTTTATTATCAGTCATAAACTCACTGATTTGTAGCACAAGCTGTTTTACCATTTACTGAACTTTGTTATTCTTCTAGTTATTTTCCAATAGTCCTTCTGTAGCCCCGCCTCTTTTCAGCACTGTACTCATTGTGTTTTGTCTTCTGGTTTGTATTTCACAGCATGTAAGATCTTACAGATTTATGAATGTACCTCTCGTTTTAAAATCTTCCCAGTCAGTGCTCGTGATAACTGTGGTTAACTCTACAATAAATAAATCCACTTCACCAGCTAATTACTCTTCATCAGCGATGCCATAGAAATATACAGAGCTACTGCAAAAACGGAAGATCAAACACAATATCCTAAAGATGGCTGCACACTTGTTTCTCTGGTGCATAAGGTCTATAGCAGCTAATGAATCAGAGGTCTCACACATTCACAGAAAATAGCTTACGTCCCTAATGCAAAATGAGTTGGATAGTGTGACTGCATATAAAGGGAAAATAAATCTACTACTGTACAATACTGTATGATATGATGATGTGATACTGTAATGTTTGACTGTATCTCTGTGTTGTAGAGTCTCCACCCAAACCCACAGTGAGTCTGTTGAAGGATCAGCAGGAGGTGACAGAGGGAAGCTCTGTGAATCTGCGCTGCTCGACTAAGATCTTCTGTTCCTCTCGTCCAGCAGTTCTCACATGGAGCTCGTCTCCTGAACACCTCCTCAACAAGAACATCACACAACAGCATCAGAACGAAACTGATCTGATCTCTGATCTGATCTTCACTGTAACTCACCATCATCATTTAGCCAATTTCACCTGCACTGTAACACACCAGCTTCAGCAGCAGATCACAAAATCACAAAACGAGTCCCGTACGCTACGTGTTCAGTGTAAGACAGGGATTATTTCAATCAATACTGTCTGATCATCTAGAATTAGTGCTGTAAATCATAACAACCACCTGAATGTTTTTCTCCTCCATTAGATGCTCCTAAAAACACATCTGCGCATGTAAATCCATCTGGTTTTGTTCTGGAGGGTCGTTCAGTGACTCTGAGCTGCAGCAGTGATGCAAACCCACCGGAGCTCAAATACACCTGGTACAGAGACACTGAAGAACCCCTGAAACCAGTGCAGACCGGACAGAACCTGACCATCAACAACACCAACCCGACACACAGCGGACAATACGTCTGTACAGCTCAGAACAAACACGGCGCTCAGAACGCATCAGTGCTGCTGGACGTCCAGTGTGAGTATCAAGAGTCAAGAGTTGTCTTACAATCATTCGTTTATTAGACTGGAGATTTCAGACTTTATACTACACACATCTGTACTATAAATAAATAAATTACATGCATTGTGCAATATTTTATATACTTATTATATATGCAGAGAGAGAGGAATAGTGTAAAGAAATACAAAATATAAAATATAAACATTATATTAAATATTATATATATATTTTTAAATATAAAACCTTCACTTTTACTTATATTTCTTTAAAGTAAAGTTACAGTGAATGCTTTGTATCACTATTTTTATATAAAACCTTCACTGTTTCTTTAATTCCAAAGATTTAAGGTCACTTGTTTTGCACAGAGCAGCATTATCAACCGTTATTATAAATGATCTTCATTTAAACAGCTTTTTCATCCTTTACTAGGCTTGTAAATGTACAGTGAACAACAGGAACTAAATGCAAATAAACATTACCTTGTTAATCTATAATTTGTAGTCTTTTAAACTGCTGACAGTAGACCCTTTTATGGAGGTTCACATTAATGTGAATTCCTTCAGTACTATTTAAAAAGCAGTTTTATTTTTCACTAATTTCTTCCCATACTTACATCAGTGTTATTTCACAGCATCAACGACTTTACCATTATTCTATTATACAGTGGGTACAGAAAGTATTCAGACCCCCTTAAATTTTTCACTTTTTGTTATATTGCAGCCATTTGCTAAAATCATTTAAGCTCATTTTTTTTCCTCATTAATGTACACACAGCACCCCATATTGACAGAAAAACACAGAATTGTTGACATTTTTGCAGATTTATTAACAAAGAAAAACTGAAATATCACATGGTCCTAAGCATTCAGACCCTTTGCTGCGACACTCATATATTTAACTCAGGTGCTGTCCATTTCTTCTGATCATCCTTGAGATGGTTCTACACCTTCATTTGAGTCCAGCTGTGTTTGATTATACTGATTGGACTTGATTAGGAAAGCCACACACCTGTCTATATAAGACCTTACAGCTCACAGTGCATGTCAGAGCAAATGAGAATCATGAGGTCAAAGGAACTGCCTGAAGAGCTCAGAGACAGAATTGTGGCAAGGCACAGATCTGGCCAAGGTTACAAAAAAATTTCTGCTGCACTTAAGGTTCCTAAGAGCACAGTGGCCTCCATAATCCTTAAATGGAAGACGTTTGGGACGACCAGAACCCTTCCTAGAGCTGGCCGTCCGGCCAAACTGAGCTATCGGGGGAGAAGAGCCTTGGTGAGAGAGGTAAAGAAGAACCCAAAGATCACTGTGGCTGACCTCCAGAGATGCAGTCGGGAGATGGGAGAAAGTTGTAGAAAGTCAACCATCAATGCAGCCCTCCACCAGTCGGGGCTTTATGGCAGAGTGGCCCGACGGAAGCCTCTCCTCAGTGCAAGACACATGAAAGCCCTGCATGGAGGACTCCAAGATGGTGAGAAATAAGATTCTCTGGTCTGATGAGACCAAGATAGATCTTTTTGGCCTTAATTCTAAGCGGTATGTGTGGAGAAAACCAGGCACTGCTCATCACCTGTCCAATACAGTCCCAACAGTGAAGCATGGTGGTGGCAGCATCATGCTGTGGGGGTGTTTTTCAGCTGCAGGGACAGGACGACTGGTTGCAATCGAGGGAAAGATGAATGCGGCCAAGTACAGGGATATCCTGGACGAAAAGCTTCTCCAGAGTGCTCAGGACCTCAGACTGGGCCGAAGGTTTACCTTCCAACAAGACAATGACCCTAAGCACACAGCTAAAATAACGAAGGAGTGGCTTCACAACAACTCCGTGACTGTTCTTGAATGGCCCAGCCAGAGCCCTGACTTGAACCCAATTGAACATCTCTGGAGAGACCTAAAAATGGCTGTCCACTAACGTTTACCATCCAACCTGACAGAACTGGAGAGGATCTGCAAGGAGGAATGGCAGAGGATCCCCAAATCCAGGTGTGAAAAACTTGTTGCATCTTTCCCAAAAAGACTCATGGCTGAATTAGATCAAAAGGGTGCTTCTACTAAATACTGAGCAAAGGGTCTGAATACTTAGGACCATGTGATATTTCAGTTTTTCTTTGTTAATAAATCTGCAAAAATGTCAACAATTCTGTGTTTTTCTGTCAATATGGGGTGCTGTGTGTACATTAATGAGGAAAAAAATGAACTTAAATGATTTTAGCAAATGGCTGCAATATAACAAAGAGTGAAAATTTAAGGGGGTCTGAATACTTTCCGTACCCACTGTACTAAATTTCTTTCTCCTTCATTAGATGCTCCTAAAAACACATCTGCGCATGTAAATCCATCTGGTTTTGTTCTGGAGGGTCGTTCAGTGACTCTGAGCTGCAGCAGTGATGCAAACCCACCGGAGCTCAACTACACCTGGTACAGAGACACTGAAGAACCCCTGAAACCAGTGCAGACCGGACAGAACCTGACCATCAACAACACCAACCCGACACACAGCGGACGATACGTCTGTACAGCTCAGAACAAACACGGCGCTCAGAACGCATCAGTGCTGCTGGACGTCCAGTGTGAGTATCAAGAGTCTGATCTGATTTACTCACAATCATTAGATTATTAGACTGGAGATTTAAAAAAATAAATAAATAAATAAAATAAAATAAAATTAATTTAAAAATAAATACATAAAAATAAAATAAATTTAAAAAAGTATACATTTGCATTTCGGTTGCATGCTACTGTAGAAACACTGTAAAATAGGTGTAACACTGTGATGCTTTTGAAGTGTTTTCTTCATTTACAGAAAATTTGTATGGAAAGACCATAAGAGATTTGGTTCCCCTTCTGTAAAAGCTCATGTTACAGAGCAACATGTTCAAGTTACGTTAGTGTTTTGAAATGCCAGATTTCAATATAAAACCTTTGTGAAACTGCACTGATGCCAGTGAAATTGCAAGAAGCTGTCAACAGCCTTTTTTTTTATAATTCTAATGCAATGTGATTAAATGCTGGGGTACGAGAAAAAATTATTTTCTGTGGTAACCGGCATCTCAAATTCTCTAAAATTCCTTGAACATCACGAGTCAGTAGCCGTACGCTAAAGTAATGGGAAAATATGATTAGATGAGCAATATAAGACTTCACGAAGCATAATGTACCATGAGAAAAAATTTTCACATTTGCACATCTCTAAACTTGTGTTAAAAGAGGTGTTAAAAAAAAAAAAAAGGGTCAGAACCACACTTTACATTTTAATACATGCAAATATTAAAGACTAAAACAGAGTATGTGATGGTTCACACAAAAATGAAAATCTACAGTTTATCATATTCTCTCTTTCAGTTGCACCCAAAATATCCATCTCTTGTAACCAAAGCAGTGAAATCACATGTGTCTGTGAGGCTCATGGGAATCCCTCGCCTACACTAAAGTGGCATCTATCTGGAAATGTTCTCGCTAACTCTACAAACACGTCCATCAGCAACGAAACTCCAGGAAACACAAGCTTGAAGAGTGTCCTAATCAACTATCAGCCCCTCACAAACACGGCCGTCCTGCAGTGTTTCAGTGCAAACACTCACGGCACTGCCAGCATCAGCCAAAAGTTTCATCCCGTCACAACAACAACGCCGAAGACAGAGACAGAGACACGTGAGATTCGCTTCTCTGACACGCACAACAACAGCTTTATCTGATCAACACAATGAAATCTCTAGAATAATTTAACCCTTCTGAAAAAGAAGTACACTTAATTTGCATTGAATGTGAGCTTGAAGTACACTACAAAAATCTTAAAAGTTTATCACACTCTTGTATTATATTTTTTTATTATTTTAAAATTAATTATTTTTATTTAAACATTTTTGGATTTATTTAATTCTTAGCTTTTCATTATGTCAATATGATACAATATTATCCTATTCAATTTAATGTGATAAACAAGTTAAGTCACAAGTCACTTTCATACACACAAAAAGTAATCAAATGTAATCTAAAAGTAATCAAAAAGTAGTCGGATTATATTACCTAAAATGTGTAATGTAATGGATTACATTACTAACTACATTTTTGTCATGTAATTTGGAATCAGTTACTAACGGACTACAATTTGTAAGTAATCTACCCAGCACTGATTAAGAGTGGTGAGCTACAAAAGACCAAACTCTGAGCAATAAAACACTGCTTTCCAGGTTTCCATCATCCATCTATGCTGCTCGGAGCTGCTGTCGGCGCATTAGCGATGATGATCTTGTGCATCATGAAGATCTGCTATGAACGGTGGGTACACCAGACAAATGTGATTTGAGGGAAGAAATCATGATACATTTTTCCAGAAAACTAGACTTTTATATGCCATTTTGCTTCTCAAGTAAATCTATCTTAATTTAAGAATGTTCAAATATTCACTCAAATAATAATGAAAGTTCATAGTACTTAATAGAAAAAAGTTGCGTGAACTCAGTTTCATTGTAGTCAGTGTTAATTTCATTGACGAATAATTTTCGTCATAATTTTCGTCAACGACATTTTTTCACGGACGAAAACGAGACGATGACTAAATAAAAATGCGTTTTGAATGACTAAAACTATGACTAAAATCTTCTCTAATTTTCATCAACAAATAAAAACGAGATAGAGAGGGACGATTTGGGAAGATATCCAGTCAGGACTGCTGTCCTGTGTGAAAGATGCGCACGTTTGAAGTGTAACGTGCTGATCTAACCGCGGGAAAAGCGGCGCTGTTGCGCGCTCTACAGGCTCGTCCAGCAGCACTTCAGACTGCTTTGCAATTAATGAATAGCACACATTTATGCCAAATGATTGCTTATGAGCTAATGTTGATGAATTTTGACAATGTTTACTACACAACGTTTATACAGTAATATGTTTTAGACGATTGTAAGAACACATTTTATTATCCCTCACCTGAACTTAAATGAGCAGCCTGCAACTACAGTACAGACCGCAGACATTTCAGAATAAGAGTCACGGTGTATTTCGGGATGGTTTATTATTATTTTTCCCCTGGTCATTATTTTGTTTACACAATAAACTGTATTTAACTTAATTTAATTCATAGTAAACTACTGTATCTTCTGTCACAGGAAGGAAAGACTAAGAACATTATTTGACACATAATTCAATATATTTTACAAGTATAAGGGTTATTATAGTTAACTAAACCTAAAACCATAAAAAAATCTTCATTACTTGAAATAAACGTTAACTGAAATAAAAAATAAATATAGAAAAAATGTAAACTTATTTTATTTCATCTAGTTTCCAACCTTTAGCTTAACCTGATGTACTAAAATAACTAAAACAGAAATAAAAAACTATATAGACATTTAAAATCAAAAATTGAATTGAAATGACAAGTACTGAATTGAGCTCTCTTTCGTGTGTTTTTGCACTTGAACGGTCAAAAACGGTCCGCTTTGGCGAGTAAAGTACCGTTGGTTGTCTTACGTGAACATAAACAGTTTGGAGAATATCACATGTATATCAGTGTATTGCATTCTGTGTATTGTTATAGAAATGCTTACTTAATGCATTACGATTTAACTAAATTAGATTTTAGTCAATCTACTGTAGATTTAGTCGACTAAAACTAGACTAAAACAATTTCCGATGACAAAAATATGACTAAAACTAAATGCCATTTTAGTTAAAAGACTGACTAAAACTAAATCTAAATTTGCTGTCAAAATTAACACTGATTGTAGTAAGCTGAACTTAATATGATTGAGTTGAGTTGCAGCAGATTTCTAATTCCCAGCATGCTTTGCGTCAGACTGTATAAATAAATGATGATTGGTGTTATGGTGTTATTTTGTGTGCTTTTGCACAAGATTAACATAGGCAGACATAAGTTAATGTTTAATGTTGTGTTATGTTGGGATTTACAGGTTCTGTTATGTTAGTTTTGAAGGATTATCATTGTGGTGAAGAGTAGAGCCTGTGGTTAGGTTAAGGATGGGCTGCAAAACTTTTAAGACAGCATATACTGTATGTTGTTTGATTATATACATGCAAGTATATAATGACAGTCTCTTTGATTGTTATAATAGCATGTGTTATTTGCTATCTAACATTTAACCAAGATCTGTGTGATGTTTATGTAAATGAACTGTATGTAATTAACATTATGATGAGTTGGGCAAGGCTGAGAACTGTGGGAGCGAAGGGATGCCGGTGACATGATTGTTAATGAGAGACACCTGTGTCCCACACTAGCCTTGCTCCGTTTCCACAGCTCTCGGCCACGCCCCACTTGTCACAAAAATGTTAAGTTTTACTAACTTAAAATGAGTTAGTTTACTTAAATGTTTTGAGGTAATAAGTTTCCTGAAATGTTTTGAGTATCCTGAACTTATTGAGTTTTACAGTGTAAGAATCTATTTTTTGATGGCCTCAAAAATTTTTCAGAAGAAGGAATCCCAAAGCTTCAGGAACCAGACAAGATGACAGATCTGGACTCATTCTGACTCAAATAGTGAGTTCAACACGCTCACACTATTAATTCTCAAAGACATCACAAACGGCCGTTCAGCACTGATTCTACTGTGTTTCTGCTCCATCAGGCCACTGCTTCCGATGGTGACGGCGAGTGTGTTTACGCCGTTACACATAAACCACCAGAATCTCCTCATTATTCCTCCATCGACTTCACGAACGCAGAGCCGCCGTCAGGAGAGATCAGGGGCGTCTCCTCGCTGACAGAGGAATATGCTGTGGTCCGTCATCGTTCTGCAAAAGACGCAGCATCTGCGACGGACCCCAAGAAAGACCAAAGCCCACCAGATAGCAGGGCGAAGATCACGGATGTGTCATCAGAAGACACGATTTATGAAAACATGTCCCGTCGCTTGGTTGCTTAAAGACAGAAAAGGAACAGTTGCGTTGCGTCCGAAATCAAATACTTCCCTGCTATACAGTATGCAAAAAACAGTACACCAACAGAGTAGTATGTCAGAATACAAAGTATTCAAAAAACAAGTACCCGGATGACCTACTACTTCTGAAGTGCACATTCGATGAACACTTTACTATCACATGACACGGCAGAGGCAGTGAAGCGACGCAACTGAGGCTGTAGGTCACATGACAGTGACAACAAGTCACATGATAGTACCTACTCAGACAGTGTGCGATTTCAGATGCACCGCTGGTCAGTGCAGGTGTTGTTGAACAGTAAAGGTCTATCCCACTAACACATGTCTACACCAGACGCGACTGTTGTCGCTCGCGTCGCAACAGCTAAAAGCCATCTACACTGGACACGTCAAAGCGCCCGTTGCAAAGCATTTGTTCTTCATGTCAGTATGTCATAAATAGAACGAGGCATCAGTTTACTGTCGGACATTTGTCGCTTGCGTCGTGCCGTATCTAGTGTAGACAACATCACTGAATATAATGGGTTCTATTGTCTAATAATGTTTTTTTTTGTCGCGTCCGGTGTAGACACGGTGTAAGGACGATAACTATAATGATAACCATAAAGATTCGAAAGATTAAAGATTTTTTAAAAATCATTCGAAATGTAAAGCAATAGCAGAGTCCACACCACAACTGTAATGTTGTAAATTTTTTGAGTAGAAGGAAAAACATGCTTAAACTTCTGATATATGGTTTTCTGAGCACACACCTGAAGCATGTGCACAGAAAGCTGGCTGTCAGATGGCACATCTCGTGAGTATTAAACTAATTTCTCTTTCACGTCTTACTGCACTTAAACTGTCAAATACACACAAGGTTAAGTCAAAAACACACAAACAGTCGGTTATGTCTGTGAACATAAACAACAAGGAAAGAAATCGCATGTGTATATTAGATCTGTGTATTAAAGTTACAGAAGCGTAATATACAGTACTTACTGCTGTATATGCTGTTAATATGATCCAAACAACAAAAGAAATACAGATAATCACTCACTGCTCTTGATTAAATAACTTTAGTAACTTTAATAAGAATACACTTCTTACGCGAATGCTGCTTTGGCGAGGAGATAAACATGGCGGACTGTGTACAGCTCACTCAGGGGAGGAGCTAAGCTAATAAGACAGATCATCACCAGTCATGGGCGGGGCTTACAAAAGAGTAGGGGGAAATCTGGAACCGCTCATTTGGAGAGAATGTTTATGATTTATGCGGATTATAAAAAAAGGATTGGGTGGATTTTTACCATTATAGGCACACACTGTGGACACACATCTGTGTTCAAACACCTTATAAAAGTGAATTTTGCATAATAGGTCCCCTCTAAAGAGCTCAAATGTTTTAAGTGGTAGACAACAAAACTCCAGAGTGCACATATAATAAACAGAACAATATCGTTCGTTGGTGTGGATGCTAATATTGTTATAGTTATCGTTCTTGGTGTGAACGGGCCTTAAGACTGAACCAAAACCTTCAAATCTTTATGCACACGTCAAACACCACAGAAGGATTTTTAGAGCGATTTAAAGGATATAATATAATATTGACAAAGTATTGTTCATTGTTTGTTCATGTTTAATAACTTACTGAAAAGTGTTACCAAAATAAGATATGAAGTTTGTGGTCTTTGGTCAGAGATTTTACAGAAAATATAGGATTCAGAAGTTCATTTCTGTAAAATATAATAAGTTTGAACTTTTCTTACCAGATCAGCAGTGGGAAACATACCTGACCTCAGCGTGTTGTTTATGTTGCACATTATTTGTGATTGTGAATATCGTCAGCTTCTTCTCGTGTCACGCTTTCAGAAACACCTTTAAAAATAAGAGCTCCTTCTGGAGGGACAAAACATTTCTTTTTAAAACATTATTTTTTATAATTATACATAAGTGTCTTTATTTTCTATTCAAAATGTAATTTTATTACTATTTTTTAAAAGGATCATAATTGTAATCAGCTTCATACATTGTTTATGAAAAAAGAATAGATAAAGACTAACATTGATTTACTTGATTTCATAAGTGTTTTCAGAAATATCTGAAATGAAATACTGACAAAAAGAACAATGCTGTGAAATGAACCTCCATTTAGGACAGTAGTAATATTTCAATTAAAAATACATATTTATATTTATAACTTTGATAAAGACAATATGAAAATAAATGGTGCCTTTGTGTTCAAAACTTCTAAGTGATCATCTTTATTCATGTCAATATATTTCTCTTTTTTAAAAAAACTAATGCCAGGTAAAATTGCAGGCCATTCTGTAGCATGTCTCATGAATCAGCACTCAAAATATACGCAGCTCTATAATCATGTCAACAATCATGCACTACTTCTGACAAAACGTGAACAATACAAAGGCTAGAAAACCCATCGACAGCAACGAAGGGGAAGTGAAACACACAAACTATATCTTTAGCAACCTGTTTTCGAAAAGAAATACAGAAGAAGTGCAAAATGGGAAACATTATTGTGGGTTCAAACCACTTACCTCTCGTGACCACATTAAGCAGGCTGCATGCTGTTCAGTTATGTTAAACACAGGTAGGCCTATATATAATAAACCCATGTTTTACTTCTGTCTTTGTTAATTCATACCGCTGTCATCATGAATATACGTGTCACTGCCGTAATAGAGCTGATGTTAACACATTTATCATCGAAACAGAGATGCAGAATCTGAAATCCATTCTGACTGATCTTAAATTCGACTCGAAACTGAAGCGGACTGTGGTAGTTTTTCTTCCCTATTGTGACGTAGAGCCTATATCCGAGCAAAGCTGCTGTAATAAGTCCGTTTAATAAGAATACAATTAATAACATCATCTCTGATTCGAGAAAAACGGCTTCTCGAACAAGAACAAATGTAGGGCGGGACTTGATTTTGTCCATGGGGAACTGATTGGATGGTTGAGGTTTGCTATTGGTCGATCTCATGTGAGTGACAGGCCGTCCCGCCAGTAAGAAGGAGGGGACGTTATTTTGATTAAAGATTGCTAGGCACGTGAATTTAAAAAAATAATGACGTGGACGGATAAATAATTTATAATAAATACTGGAGTAGGCTACATAAAAAAACAAGAATTGTTTTTTTGTTGTTGTTTTTTTTTGGTGATTTTAAAGCTCATTACATATTATAAATAGTATATTTTGTTCTGAATGGCTGAACTCTGACCTGATCTGCTGCCCTCCAGACACAAGCTTACATGTCAAACACCCCAACAAATGGTTTGACAAGCCCAGTTTTCTAGAAACTAACAGTTGTGGTGAGACGCTTTGTTTAAAACTGCATTTAGTTCACATCACAGACTGGAAACTGACACTTTCAACATGAAGAAATTCAAACCACTTCCTTCACAACCAGTTCATGGTTGGGAAAGATAATATGCGCAGCATGTCACAGTATGTTTTTTTTTTATATATATATATATTTTGTAGATGTGCTAAACTTTAATTTGGTCAATTAATAATAAAATTACCTATAAATTAATAAAATGCATTTTTTATATTAATAACGTTATAATATTTTTAAATTATATAAAAGTAAAAATATAATAAATATGAAATAGTGCATATATTTAGCAAAATACTCCTCTCTATAGTTATATACAGCATATGCTATGGTCAATAAATGGCTTATCATTGCATGGCAAAATGGATGTGTGGCGTGAGAGCCTGAGTGTCAATTGCAGGAGAGTTGGCAGTCCTGTGAGTTGTGATGTGTGTAAGTATGAAGACGACAGACACATGAACTTGGTCATTTCAGTTTATTTTCTCATGAACTCTTTGCAACAAACGGTCAAGCACATACTTTATCAAAGTACAGTTTCCATTCAAAGACCTCGACCGTACACGTTTGACAGCACAACATGGAGACAAATGTTGAGTAGAGAAAGGTCAAAATCCATGTCAGCCGCTACTTCACTGCTGTGAACATCTCGTATGTAAAAAGCAAACATGCATGTGTTATAAGGAAGAAAGAAACGTTTTCAGTAGGGGACATTTTTCTTTTCATTAAAAAAACTTTACTGCAATCCAGCTCATCAAACCCAAAACCCAAGGATTTCACCACAAACGGCACTGTAAAAACATGTCGGGCTTGAGATTGTAACGATCACGTTGGCAGTAGAAGCTTCATTTGAAAGCTCAGCTTGGCTCAAAACTAAGGGTTGCCATTATTAAGACACCAAGGTGTTCGATTCTAGTAGAAAAACGGCTGTGTATTTCAAGACCGGAATGATTTTAGTGTGCATGTGCTTCTCTACTGAGACTGATACGCTTAAATGTTAACGTGCAGGAGAACAAACATCTCAAATCGGTCTAAAATAATCTCTCTACTATTAATAAGTAAGCTGAGGAAGACGTGTGGGTGGTAAACATGAATACTGTGTGCGAAACATACAAAAAACCAGATGACGGAAGGCAGATACTTCTTAGAAACGGCATTCTAAAAATACAATTTGGCAATTGACCATCAGGGGGCAGTGTAAAAAAATGAAAGCTCATGATGACCTCAAATAGTGTCAATTGATCATCATGATGCCGTATGAAAGTCACATCTGAAAATGGAAGATTAGCTGTCAATTTTACCTCAGATTCATAAAACTGTATAAATACACACATTTTGGTTCATCTTTAAAGCAAATTAATGAGCAAAGGTTAAAAAACAAATGGTAACAGGACTACAAAACGTATCTAGAAGGAAGAAGCACAGGCTGTGCTGCATAGACACTACAAGAACATGAAAAGTCAATGATTTAAAAGCTAGTGAGGGACGTTCCCTCCTGAAATCGGACGAATACGTTTGCAGGTAAAATCCCTTTAGATTCAGAGCACTTTAAACAGTGGTTAACAACAAATAAAACAACATTGAAACGGAGACTCGACACATTTTTCTTCACTTTTTTCGCTTTTCATCAAAAAAACATGGGAAGCCCTCGGTCATTTCCGGAAATAGATGTTCTAAAACAGCCATTTGATTCATCCTTGCAAATATACATTTGTACATTTTTTGGTATGTATATAATTGAAAAAGGAACATATTTATATACTTTGAATATTTACAGACTGATGAACTGCTCTTATGCCCGTCTGTAGACAGAAATATCCTCATCTAACGCTCACAAAAAGAGACTGACGATAAACTCATCGTGTTCTGCTGTACAAGCAGACCAAAATAATTCACACTTAAAATCATTAATCATCAGAAATAACACTTAAATTTACACACACACAGACATATACATATATATACATATATATATATATATATATATATATATATATGAAGTTAAGTATATATAGTTAGATGATAATCATTATATACAATTTTACTGAAAATGTAATAATGGATGCATTAAGATAATGCATTAAAGTTGAGGGTATATGCTTAATTGTCATAAAAATAATAAATTGCTTCTAGGCTCAATTTTTCTTCATGAATCGATATTTTTTCTTTTGATTTTGGGTGTTTATGTTAATATATAGTTAGTATAAGTGACAACAGGATAAAAAAAAAAGTTATGTTATATATGCATCAGATCTGTGGCCTTTCCCTCTGAATGCAGCAAACAAATTAAGATAAAAAGACAAAATCCGAACCAAAAATGCAGTGAAAATGCTTGACTATGTTCCTGTAGGCTTTAGTACCACATGGTACAACAGTTTTCCGGCTTGATTAAATGGTATTAGAACAGACAGGATGCAAACAAACCAACAAAAGAAACACTAAGATAGAAAGAAAATGCTGAAAACAGCAAAGCTTTTGAGCTCCATCGGTGACGACGATCCTTAGTGCTGTGACAAAACACTGTCTTTAGTCGAGAAGGCTAAAATCATCAAAGGCAGCTTCTCCGGATTTTGGATGGTGACAATAATGTAAAGGAGAAACACTGTAAAATGTGGTTGCATATATAATTGGTATTAAGGAGAGTCGTTATAAAAGGACACCTTTAAAAATAGCACTCGCATCAATCATCGAGGATTCGGGTCGGGCCGTGAAGAAAGCTAAAGAAACACCTGTGTGCGTGTGAACAGCTGAAGACACCTCTCCGGAGGACGAAGTGCTTGGAGGACGAGGACACACACTTCCTGTGCGCTCCGGTCATTGGGTCAGCGTGCTGGAAGCTCTGAAGTACGACAGGAACTTGAAGCACAAACTCACGACGAAGTACCAGATGTTCCTGGCCATCTGAGAACGAGCGATGAAGACGCGCCAGATGAAGACGAGCAGCACGGTGTTGAACGTGTATCGGATGTTTCTCAGTCTGCGAATGGGAGGAAGAGAGTTAATAATTCAGCGATTTGATTAAATGAAACACACGTACTGACGATCAACTTGCAAACTGATCTTCTGTTTAATCAACCTTCCTCTTCTCTATGGACAGGATTCAGTGTTTTAGGAGTTTCACCCAAAGCAATAATAGTAATATATATATATATATATATATATATGTATGTGTGTGTGTGTGTGTGTGTGTGTGTGTGTGTCTAATTATTAATGTATATTCATTTACACACACATACTCACACACAAATAATTAGATGTTATGTTATATATATATTTCATTTTAATTTCAGTTAAAGTAAAAAGTCTTAGTAATTTTGTTGTGTTTTTGTCATTTTTATAAGTTTTCATTTTAAAAATATCTAGGTTTTTTTATTAATTTTTATATCAGTTTTAGTTATTTTAGTACATCAAGTTAAACTAAGTAAAAATTAGACAAAATAAGTTTTTTATATTTAATTTTATTTCAGTTAAAGTTTATTCAAAGTTTTTTTCTTTTATTTATATAATATAGTAATAATATAACATAATATAATGTATTAAATGCTATTGATATTTATTAATAGTAATAATCATCATTATATTATAGTATATTATATTAACAGTATAGTAATTAATAATATTTATTTCAGTATTAACAATACATGCCTTTTTATAGATTTTATTTTTTAATATAATATAAAACTATAATATAAACAATAATAAATCTGTTTTTATTACTAAAATGTTTTTTGCTTTTTTCTCATTTAAATTTTTTTCTGTATAAGTTTGTTTTTTATATTTAATTTTACTTCAGTTAAAGTTTATTCAAAGTTCTTTATTTTATTTATATAATATAATATAATTAATATACTGTATTAAATGCTATTGATATTTATTAATATTAATAATCATAATATTATACTACAGTATATTATATTAACAGTATAGTAATTAATATTTATACTTATATTTCAGTATTAACAATATATGCCTTTTTATAGATATTTTATTTTTTAATATATTATAATATAATATAATGAATCCGTTTTTATTGCTAAAATGTGTTTTTTTTCTTTTTCTTCTAATTATAATTTTTTCTGTAGATATTTTATTTTTCTAATATAATATAATATAATATAATATAATATAATAATATTTTAGTACATCAAGTTAAACTAAGTAAAAATTAGAAATAAAATAAGTTTAAGTTTTTTTATATTTAATTTTATTTCAGTTAAAGTTTATTCAAAGTTTATTCAATTAACTATTTTTATATGGTTTTAATTTTAGTTTCCGTTATAATAATAACCCTGATAACAGTATATATTTTTACTGTAATACTATACAAATGCTATATTACAGTAATGAGAATCACCACTGAGAATAGTTCTGGATGCAATAAAGTAATGCATTGAATTTTGGGGTAAATGTGCTTAATTGTCATGAAAATGACAGGAATAAATATGTAATAAAAAGCAGTTGTATGACTTCTGAAGCACAGAAATCATATGAGCTACTTTTATGGATTATTTTGCATGTGGACGTACTTTCTCAAGTGCTGTCTGGCGGCGGGAATGTCCGACATGTCCTCGTTCAGAACGTACTTCTTGGTGCCAATGCAGTAATTCTCGATGTACTCCGGCCAGTTCAGCTGGCGAACGTCAAAGTTGAAGGTCTGAAAGATCACAAGGATGAATTCAACACAGTATTTCCTCTCTAAATGTTAGTATTTGCATCTCATTGATCCCAAAGCTGTTTGTGTGTGTGAGGATGTACCTTCCTGTCCTCGGCGCTCAGGTGACTCATCAGCATGTTCATGTTGTCAGAGTTCCACTCCCAGTCCTGACTGCTGAAGTACTCCAGCAGACCGATGGCTTTGTGCAGACGGTTGAAAATACGCATCATTCTGAACGAAAACACACAGACACACTCAGCACCTCTCTGAACAACCAATCACAGTTACGCTATTATAATGTGTTTGTATATTATATATACACACACACACACACATTATAATGTGTGTGTATATATATATATATATATTATATATATATATATATATATATATATATATATATATATATATATATATATATATATATATATATATGTATATATATATATATATATATTATATATATACACACACACACACACACTATTTATTACTATTAATAATTAAAATGTTATATTATAGTATATTATATTAATTTTAATATTAGCAATACATGCTATTTTATTTTATATTTTCAAATGTATGTTTTTTTTTCTTTAGGTATTAATATAATATAATATAATATAATATAATATAATATAATATAATATAATAATACTACTGATATTTATTAATAAATATTATATATATTATATTAACAATGTAGTAATTAATAATAATATTTATATTTCAGTGTTAACAAGTGTTTTTATAGATATTTTATTTTGTAATATAATATAATATAATATAATATAATGTATTAAGTGCTGTTGATATTTATTAATATTAATAATCATAATTATTGTATATTATATTAATAATATAATAATTAATATTTTTATTACAATATTAACAATACATGCCGTTTTAGTTTTTATTTTCTAAATTCTACTTTTTCCATAGATTTATTTTTTAATATAATATAATATAATTCTCTATTACAAAAAATTTAGCTTTTTCTTTTTTCTGCAGATATTATATTTTTATATAAATATAATATTATATTATTTTATTTTATATAAAATATAAATGCCATTTTAGTTTTTATTTTCTATTTTTTATTTTTTCTATAAACATTTTATTTTTGTAATATAATATATATTTCTGTATTTAAAAAAGTTTTTTTTCATTGAATTTCTATTTTTCTGTAGATTTAATTTTATAATATAATATAATATAATATAATATAATTCCTATTGATATTTTATTTTTATTTATATTATATAATATACAATATTGTTCAAAAGTTTGGGGTCATTATGATTTTATAAGAATTAATACTTTTATTCAGCAAGGACACATTAAGACATTTATATTGTTACAAAAGATTTTGAAATTGTAATTTTATATTACGACACATGCTCATTAATCAGAACAGAAATGATTATGTAAGCCTATGTATTGTTGTTTCTCACTGTGGTTTCTGTCCGGTCAGTCTGAGGAAGAGGTCGTAGAGGAGCGCAGGGAACTTGTGGCTGACGAGGATCCAGTACTGGTTGATCAGGTAGTTGGAGGTGATGTTGGCGTTGGGCCGGCGGAAAGCCTGTTCTAGAGGATTCCTTTTGAACGTGGACATCACGTGATGCTCTGTAAAGCAAATATGTGTTCAGTATAAAGTCATACTGGAGCTTGAGTTATTATGTAATGTCTTAATGGCACTGCAAATATGATATTTTACTGCTGTCACACGGCAGCGTGTTGAACACACTGTAACTGAAGCATGAGATTAACAGCATCAACCTGAACGTAACACAACACGGCTGAGTGGAGCGGCACAATTAGCTGTATTTTAATCATGATCACAATTTCTGCTTCTCTAATAATTAAGCATAATCCTCACGATTTTAGTTTAACCATTATCGTGCAGGATTACGGCTGAGAAGTGTTTACAGGAAGAGGAAGATCCTCATTGGAATACGCTTCTGCCTGTTGGCATGGTGATGTTGGCAGCCAGATGTTGCTCATGGTAAACCGCCCATTCTGCTGTTACCATGGCAATGCCAGAATCCTGCTTCTCTGCCCTCCGGCGCCAACATACACCGCGCATACAGTAGGCTATGATCCGAATGATACACTATGTGCTCTCGTTGAAACAAAGTACTATACATTTGCTAAAATGTGCTGTATACCATCAGAGCACACTGTGAGGAATACTCTATCCCACAATGCAGTGTCCTCAACTTGACCTTCCACTTCCAGTGTGTTATAATATAATATTTCTATTCCTTTTATAGATATTCCTTTTATAGTTTTTTATTTTAGCTAATTCATTTATATAATATAATATATTTTTTCTATTAGATACTTTATTTTTTATTTATATAATAATAATAAACTAAAATAATATAAAACATGCTGTTTTATTTTTTTTATTTTCTAATTTTTATTTTATCTATAGCTAATTTATATAATATAATATAATATAATATAATATATTTTTCTAGTTACTTTATTTTTATATAATAATAATAATAATAATAATAATAATATAAAACATGCTGTTTTATAATATAAAATTGTTTTTCTATAGCTGATTTATAATATAATATAATATAATATAATATATTTTTCTATACATATTTAGTTATTTATATAATAATAAAATAAAACAATTATTTATAACAATTTATTTATATTTTTTTCTACCCTAATTTTCTTCCATAATATAATATAATATAATATAATATAATATAATATAATATAATATAATATAATATATATTTTTTTCTATACATACTTTATTTTTTATTTATATAACAAATAACAATAATAATATAAAACATGTTGTTTTATTTTTTATTTTCTAATTTCTATTTTTCTATAGATAATTTATAATATAATATAATATAATATATTATAATATTTTTCTATACATATTTAGTTATTTATAAAATAATAAAATAAAACAATTTATATTTATATTTTTTCTATAGCTAATTTTCTTCTATAATATAATTAATATATAATATAATTAATATAATATAATATTTTTTCTATACATACTTTATTTTTTATTTATATAATAATAAATAACAATAATAATATAAAACATGTTGTTTTATTTTTTATTTTCTATTTTTCTATAGCTAATTTATAATATAATATAATATAATATAATATAATATCATTTTCTATACATATTTAGTTATTTATATAATAATAAAATAAAACAATTTATTTATATTTATATTTTTTCTATAGCTAATTTTCTTCTATAATATAATTAATATAATATAATATAATATTTTTTTCTATACATACTTTTTTTCTATATAATAATAAATAACAATAATTATATAAAACATGTTGTTTTATTTTTTATTTTCTAATTTCTATTTTTCTATAGCTAATTTATAATATAATATAATTCTTCTATAGATATTTTATTTTTATTTTTATAATATAATATACACTAAGAGATACTTTAAATCATTAAGGATGCATTAAATTTATCAAAACTGACTGTAAACACATTTATAATGTTACAAACGTGATGATTTGACGTGACGAATAAACCTGAAACGTTCTCAGCCATGATCTCCCCTTTGACTCTTTATTTGATCATGCTGCCAAAAGTTAAAGACATCTGTTCTCAGAACTGGATTAAAAATGCAAAATAACTATTTATGCATTTGACTCGATCTTCCATTTGCAATGTAAATGAACCTGCAGTTACGTAATTATGATTTATTTTGAGTTTGGAACTGGAATTAAACATGCAACAGAGAGACAATAGTACTGTTTCAGCTGTACTGTTTAATGCATACTATTGCATTAATTTGGTAAGAAACACTTAAATTAAACATGACTCCAGTAATTGTTACAGTGTATGTAGTATACAGTATATGCAGTGCAGGTTAGAGACGCATGTTACGCACCGATCTCTCCCCAGTGGAAGGGGTTAATGCCTCCCGTTGTGCAGTTGTACACCAGTGCAGTTTTCGGTCTGAAACGTGAAGATAAAAACAAGGAAATCACAGTGTGCTGCATGTGAACAACATCATATTTTCCCCTTATGTAAATATGCAAATGCCGAGGGATTTTCCAAGCTAATATTGCATGTCTCTATCCGTTTAATCACCTGCAGGTGTAACATAAGCAAATCAAAGCGGTTTTGCGAGGAAGCTGCAGGTGTACCTGTGCACCGCGGTGTACCAGCCAGCAGCCAGCGTCAGGTTTATAACCACGTCTACGGGAATCAGATCCGCCACCGCGTCATTACTGGCTCTCATGGTGCGCAGAATGCCCTTCCCAGCCTGCATCCAAACACAGAAAACACACGCTCATTCAAAGAGGACGTAACTGGAGCCAGAAGCACCATATGCCTTTGTTTGGCTGTGAGGTCCATGGAGGCATTTAGGAGGCTAATGAAATTCAGACTAATTAAAAAGAAGGGCAGATTGTTTTCATTGCTTAGGTCAAGGAGTGATATGAGGAGGTGAATTGTGCCAAGTGTGCCATTTTTTGGATGTTAAAGGGGACCTATTATGCCTTGATTTTGTTTTTTGGCTCTACTAGAATAGGTTTTCATGCTTAAATGTTCAAAAAACACATTATTTTCCTCATATTCTCCACTGTTCAGCTCCTCTCTTCCCAGTGTGTCAGTAACGCTCTGTTTAGTTCCTGTCTCTGTGAAGCCCCTCCTTCTGAAAAGCACTGTGTGCTGATTGGTCGGCTGGAGCAGTGTGTTGTGATTGGTCAATGAAACTTTCACTTAAGAGCAATCAAGATCGCAGTTTTAGGCCCAAACTAAGCAAAAATATGCAATTTGCTGCAGATGCTGATATTTTTTATGGCAAAAATGTAAGTGAAATCCAAATAGCTTGTAATGTAAATCAATGAGATCTTTTTTAGTATAGCAGATACTTACATAAAGTGCACATAAATATCAGTCGTCACTCTATATCTGCCAATATATCTTTGCAAGAAAATATTGAAATGCTTAGGTTTTATGATCAAAGCTCTGTAGTTTTAAAACATACAATACAATACAATACAATGATGATTGAGAGATGAACAAAATAAAATAAAAATGATGTCTGGATAATCAATAATTGTTCATCTTGAAATATAAAGTTATAAAGGGTTAATACCACTCTGTGAGGTGCAGGATTTATTAATATTTGAGATCTACTGTAAAAGCAGAAAATGTGATAATACTTACAGCAATGAAAACGCCACTTGGTCCATTAAAATTGTCTATCCAACCCTGTAAAGAACACAAAAAGAAACAATTGTGAATTTTTTTTATATATATATATATATATATATTTTCTTTTATATATTTAAATTGTTATGGTAATTTTGTTGTGTTTTTGTCAATTTTTTTTGTTTTTGTTTTTGTTTTTTATATATAACTATGCATATATGATTTTGATTTTGTTTTAGTTATTTTAGTACTTCAACTTAAACAGAAATGAGAAACGTCTAAATCTGAATATTTTCTGTTTTATTTTAATTTTAGTAATTTTGTTGTTGTTGTTTTTTTTTAAAAATGTCTATATAATATTTTTATTTTGTTTTTAGTTGTAATTATTTTAGTACTTCAACTTAGACTAAATTAAATAAAATAAGTTTAAGTTTTTTTTAAATATTTTGAATTAGATTTATCTTTACATTTTCTGTTTATCTTTAAATTTTATATATAATTTTAGTTAAATTTTGGTAATTTTGTTGTGTTTTGCCATCTATATATATTATTTCAAGTAATTAACACATTTATCATTTTAGTTTAAGTAATGATATTAACCCTCCCTCAGATGTCTCTATGATATTCTGCTATGTAGAAATGCCTATGGTTTATGCAGTCATTACCTACAACATCTGAGTTACCAGCCCAGATCTTTAACCATTAAGTCCCAGAGTTCTCAAAGTTGTAAACTATTCCGGTGTAGCATCTGACAGCAGATCCATCACTCACGGGGAAGGGCTCCTGCCAGCTGGCTCCGACGATGGAGGGCCGTATGATGCCGATGTTGAGTTTGCCGCTCTCCTGCTGGACCACACACTCCGCCAGAGCTTTGGTGTAGGTGTACGTGTTGGGTCGGTCACCTATCAGGCGCGGTGTGATGTCAAGGATGATATTGTCATCCATCCACCTACATACACACACACACACATACACACGTCAGTTAAGAATGACAGGCAGATAAATCACTGCTCTGCTTCAGGGTCAGTACAGCCTGTCAGTCAAAACATCAGCGCTCTGATGCAATATGACTTGTCAAATACCGTGGAAAAATTCAGAGTAAAATATATTATTTTTCCTAAATATTACTTTACACATAATTTTAAGATGGGGGTCCCTTGCATGATCATATTGGGGGTTTATGCAAATATTAAGGAGATTTTTTTTTAGGCCGTTTTGTGTGTTACTGAGGTATTTTTGTTTGGTTTCATTTTGCATGGCATATAAAAACCTTATTCTACTAATTAAAAAATATTAAATAAGCTGTTTAACATGTTAGCTAGCATTAAAAATTAGAATTTTGAATAGTGATTATGGCATAATTTTATTTCCAATATTTTCATTTTTGATATATGTTTTAGCATACAATAATTTTATTCACAAAACCATTATAGTTAACTAAAACTGTAACTGAAACCATAAAAAAATCATTATTTGAAATAAAACTAAAAAAAAATTGAAATATTCAGTAACTAAAATATATTTTAAAAAATTAGTGTTTTTTATTTCAGCTAGTTGCAAAGGACACATTTCTCATTTTAATTAAATTAGACTTGACATACTAAAACTAAAGCTTAAATAGAAATTAATGAAAACTATACAGACATGTTAAAAAAAAACAATGCTATAAAAAAATACTAAAACTTTAAATTAAAATGAAAACAGAAAATATAAAAACTGATTTAAAATATTAAAACTATAAAAGCACCTCAATAATACTAAAATAACTGCAGTAACTATAGCTGAACTTTGATCTTGAATACACACCTCCCCTAGAGCGGCCTGATTCATAAGGTTGTTAGTGTGGTTGCAGTGTAATGATTCTGTAACTGAGTTTTATATGATGATGATGATGATATACTGAACTCACTCCAGAGAGTCGATGAGCTTCTTGGGCTCGACCGGAGGAGGGTAGATGACCTCATCGATGTGTCTGCGGTTGCAGTTGGCGTAGGCGGTGGAGATGTGGATGAACGCCTGCAGGTGCTTCATCTGCTGCGCCAGAGAGAGGAGCTGCTGCGTGGCGATGACGTTTAACTGCAAGGCATGCCTGCGGGAGACATACGCGTTACAAACATCGCTGATACACTCGTGGAAGATAAGATTCTATACGGAACCTTCAAGGGTTCCGTCAGGTGCTTCATATATAGAACCTTACAGGGGTTCCATCATGGGATAATTTTATGCATTTAGTTTTAATTCATTCATTTTGTTTTAATTCATTTTTAATTAAATTTTATGGATTAAGCATCTAATAAAACTTAATAAAATAAAATAAATAAAAATTTACATAAACCCCGCCCCCCGAGAAACACGCAACAAAGGGGGTGAGGCCATGTTGGTCTGCTTTAGAGAAGAGGAAGAGTTGTTGTAGTAGAGTGTTGTTGACATGCCTTAATTTTAAGCCGGATTGCTTCACAAACGAGGGTCAATTCAACGCTGGATTTGCACTAAAGTTTAACATGACGGCACATGCTAGTCGATGAGTTGTATCAACTCCACAGCAACTACATAAATTCATCCACTAACCATTCAGAAACGTCTAAAAGTTGTAACTTCTTCCTGAGTCTCTCCATCAGTGTCGACTCCGGTTTGAACAATGTAAGGCTGAACACCGTTACTGACAATCCTCATTTTGGCTGCTTGAGATTCTCCAGCTTTGTTGTTGTTGAGCAACCGAAGCATGAACTGTTAAAGCTCCGCCCTCATTTGCAGCTCATTTACATTTAAAGGGACACACACAAAAACGGCGTGTTTTTGCTCATACCCAAATTGGGGCAAATTTGACAAGCTATAATAAATGATCTGTGGGGTATTTTGAGCTGAAACTTCATAGAGACATTCTGGGGACACCAGAGGCTTATATTATTGAGAAGACTAATTAAAACTACTGCATTCTTAAAACACATTATGGCACTAATGCTTTATTTTCCTTAAAAAAAAAATGATGCAAAAGGTCCCTGGGAACAGATGTGTGTGTAGAGGAGGATCTGTGAGTCGATGAAACCTTTCATGCTCTCGAGTCAGCAGTTCACTAATAATTCCTTCGTTCTTCCAGCAGTGTGAACATCTGTTCCTCAGCCGGAGACACACGACACAGCACTCTCTCTCTCTTTCTCTCTCTCTGATTCTCTCATTTCCCCCCATCTTTAACAAGTGTAGCTTTTCATGTCCCACCACACACTACCATTCATAAGTTTGGGGTCAGTAAGATTTATTAATGTTTTTTGAAAGGGGTCTATTATGCTCACCAAGGCTGCATCTATTTGATCAAAAACACAGTAAAAATTATGAAATATTATTACAATCTAAAATAACTGTTTTCTGTGAATATATTGTAAAGTGAAATTTTTTTCTGTGATCAAAGCTGAATTTTCAGCATCATTACTCCAGTCTTTAGTGTCCATCTATCCATCTATCATCTATCCATTCATCCATCCATCCATCCATCCGTCCATCCGTCCATCCATCCGTCCGTCCGTCCGTCCATCCATCCATCCAACCATCCATCCATCCATCCATCCATCCAACCAACCAACCATCCATCTTTAGACACACGGTGCAATATTCTCTGAATGTTGTGGTATGTCATGCGTAACTGCTATACGGCTCCTGTGACTCACTTCAGTGGTTCGTCGAAGCGTATTGTGGCGGCGCAGTGGAAGACGATGTTGATACAGGAAGTGAGTGTCTGTACGTCCTCTGGACTGATGGCGAGGCCTGGCTGCGTGAGCTCGCTGCTGATGGGTATGATCTTCTGATGAAACTCAGGGTTATCTTCACGTACACGGTCAAACAGCTGCAAAACCAACACACATGCTCATGTCAATGATGCTAAATAATTATATCGCCAGAAAACATGACAATAACATGAAATTATCAGTCATTACATTCTCTGAAATACTCATACAATCTGAGGTGCACTTTACTGTTATGCTAATTTAAATAAAATAATTACTGTATTATATGAAAACCTAAAGCGAATCCCCATTGAGAATAAATTAATTAATTAATAAATACTGTATTATTGGAAAACCCAATGCAAATCACCATTGAGAGTAAATAAATACTGTATTATTTGAAAACCTAATTAAAATCATCATTGA
The DNA here is from genome assembly GCF_019924925.1 of Ctenopharyngodon idella. Lineage (NCBI taxonomy): Eukaryota > Metazoa > Chordata > Actinopteri > Cypriniformes > Xenocyprididae > Ctenopharyngodon > Ctenopharyngodon idella. The sequence goes on from NC_067223.1 coordinate 14,611,188, forward strand.
GAATGAATGGAATAAACAAAAATAAAAATAAATTTAAAAAATGAATGAATGCTAAAAACAGGCATAATTTTCTTTATATTTTATACAATTTCTCACCTCGTTTCTTTTGATTTTGTGTAAAATGCAATTTGTACATGTTTTTGGTCAGAAGATATTACGTAATTTTCAGCTGGTCAAACAGCAAAATGCAAATGACAAATCTCATCATATTATGTCACTGACTTCAGCGTTTATATAATGAAGAAAACCACAGGCTGAAAAAATAAGACATTTATTTGCCGCATCTTGCCTGCCGGGTGACGTGACGACACGGTACATGCGTGCGCTTGTAGATCACGAATGTGCTCGCATGTGATTTCTGTCAGAGTAATCTGATATCAAAAGAGGATTTGCAGAGGCTCTGTGTCCTCTCGGCTCAAGCTGACACACATGTGCTGACTTATGTTACCCACAATTCCAAGCGTCTGGCAGTGGCACATTCCAACAGCCACAGCCAATCAGAATCATTTCTCAGTATGAGATGGACGTAATAAGTGACCCGCCGTAACCCCACCAGCAGGCACCTGCCGAGGGCGAGACAGATGCTGCGTGATTCCTCTGACAGCTGTTTGTCTCTCACACACACTCTAGCACTGCCAGTGTGACACTTTTTACATATTTATCCATAAGCAGATTTGCATTTCCTAAAGGAAACAGTGTTTGCACAGCATCTTAATAAGAGTGGTGAAGTTTGAGGTAAGTTTCAGTGTAAATTAAATGGCGGATCAAAGTGGTTATATTGTAATGTAATTAATAATGTCATTTTTGTGATCATTTAAATGTCTTGCACTGCATTTTGTTGTTTTTCCCTTCTTTTTGTCCTTTGGATAAATAAAAAAAAGAAACAGTGGATCAGAGCTACTTCACTGTCATCAGAGTAGAACCAATCAGCATTCAGTATGCAAATAAGCACCAGAAGACCAACTGCAATTTGGAACACTCTTAAAATAAATAATAGTGTATCAGGTAATCCGAGCTGGTGTGAGTGAGTGGAGGCGGAGACTAATTTGCATATCCATGGTACGCATATACTAAATGAAGCAAGGGTGTCAAATTACATTTAAGCTATTCTAAGGCATGAAGAAATTATTTTCACAGGGAAAAAATGTCATTTTGTTTATCAAAGATGAGTTTTAAGGGATAAAATTACTGACTACAGGGGCAATCTTTCCATTCCACAAAAGTTTCTTTAAAGTGCAAAAATGTTCTTTAGCTTTTTAGAATGTTCTTGCTTCTTTTTAGAACTGTTCACTGAATGGTTCTTCACACCTCACTGTGAAAACCCTCTTTTGGAACCTTTATTTTTTAGGAGTGTATGCAAATACTGACTATAATATGCAATTACGTCATAATAGTCATGTTTTGAATTCTAGATTAGATTTTGGAGATTTAACACTAATGAACACAGCTGCCCTGTTTACTGTAGTTAACTGAACTGTTAAACATCACATCTAACCCTTCCTGAAGGACGAGAACTAGAAATACACGTCACACTCCAGTTCTTCCTGGCTTTTACCCAGAATTGCTGGGAAATTCTCTGGGAGTACATGATGCCGTGTTGTAAAGTCATGCTTGCATGTCAGGACACAGGATGATTTTATTTGCTTTCACAATGAGTTGGTTTAGTCAGGCTGAAAATTTTGTCAAAGGCGTGAGATGTACACAGTCAGTTGTTTCACACACTCTTTCTTGCAAAATTAACAGGAAATTTCACAATTTCAGTTACAACTGTTGCTATAGGAGTTTTTTTTTTATTTCAGCTTTTTTAAATGCTTACGGTAAATCTGGCAAAAAATGTAGAAACGTTTTATATTATCAAACACACACACACACACACACACACATGGAGAAAGATGGATAAAAAAAAATTATAAAAAACAACCATTTAGACAGCACATAAACCTTATAGTTTGTGCACAGTAATAAGCAACTATCTCCTCTTTGACAACTTAAGAATTTTCAAATGCAAACAAAATTGTATGATTTTAATATGGAAAATCATTATGGGGACATTTCCCACAGCTGCTGCATCCTTACACACTTAAACATGCAAATAATATGGGAATAAAGGCAGATAATATCATCTGAATGCATTAGTGTGGTCATAACTGCCATTAACATTGATTACTAGAGAGATCAGACAGCATATGGGCCCTGAGTGCAGTCTAGCCAACACACACACACACACACGGAGAGATTTGGAGAGAGTACAGAGGATGCTGTGCAGAAAAGCATTTAGAAGGTCAAGATGCACACAGAACTACAGAGGAAAACT